>NC_083573.1:35027507-35336049 GCF_027579695.1 Neoarius graeffei | reverse complement strand
ACAGCAGCCATCATGAAGAAGACCTATTCAAGAGTATGACCAAAGTGACTACAGGCGGAAATTAGCATGTACTGCTATAACCTGGGACAGACATCTGTCCTTAACACAAGGATAATGTTTAATTTGTGCACTGTCCCTTTTAAAAATAAAATAAACTCTAAACTCTAAGAAGAGTGTTTGTAGTTTGTATGTACGAACAGAAGTGTTCCTAATAAAGTGGGCGGCTAAGGTGAGGCTGACACACAAGGGCTGGAGTTTTCTACTGTTTTTTTTATGAAGGACCAGGCCTCAAACAATGACAAATAACTCGACAACGGAAGCAGCTATTCACAAAATTCTTTCACACTGAGCGCTAGAAGGGTCTCCTGAATAGACTGATGTAATTTTTTTGTCTGTATTGTTAAAAATGAGGACGCTACAGGGAGTTAAAAACGAGTGACTTTTCAGCAACGTTTATAATGGGAGTCAATGAGGCCGCTCACCTGTGCTCTCCTCACTTTGAGGCTTGTCATTCAAAAACCGTAAATCCTATCGTTTAGGTAGACACATTGTGTGAATCAGGACAAGTTTTCCTACTACTTTTGAGAAAATCATGTCTGTAGAGTGAAATTTGTGGCTGAAAACAGAGTTTAAGCGAGACAGTTTGACCTTTTTTTTGAACCTCTCTCCACTCTGACCTTAACGAGGTCCACTGGTGTGTAACGCAATAGACACCCATTCAAAAGCCAGATTTTCTCCCAGAAACCACATGGCGTTTGACCCGGGACTGATCCGAAAGTGTAGAACCTAGCAGAAAAGTTGAATGCCAGATCCACAGAGGAGAAGTTTTCCTACGTTTTAGAGTTTGAATCACGTCTCTAGGTGAAAGCATGCCAGAGCAGCGGATGTTTGAAAAACGTTGAAAAAGTGCTTTTTTTTCAATTAATTCCATAGAAATGAATGGGGTTTTTTTGGACGATTTTTTCGCGACTACGTCGCGAAAAAATCGTATTCTATAGAGAAAAGTAATAGCATAGCGAGTCCGATCGAGCCGCACGTTTTGATACATTGTTTGTCTGTGTGCGACGTACGGTTATTGTGTTACTCGAAATCAAAATTTGTGTAGGAAGAGTAACAAATATAACACTAGACCGGACAATTCCCCGGGGGAAATTGTGAGAGGATGCAGTGCGCGAAGCAATTCGCTCACGCACGTTCGCTGGCCGTGAATGTGTGACCCGCAATGATGTTTCAATGCAATGATCGTGTGTGTGCTCGAGACAGCAGCCATCATGAAGAAGACCTATTCAAGAGTATGACCAAAGTGACTACAGGCGGAAATTAGCATGTACTGCTATAACCTGGGACAGACATCTGTCCTTAACACAAGGATAATGTTTAATTTGTGCACTGTCACTTTTAAAAATAAAATAAACTCTAAACTCTAAGAAGAGTGTTTGTAGTTTGTATGTACGAACAGAAGTGTTCCTAATAAAGTGGGCGGCTAAGGTGAGGCTGACACACAAGGGCTGGAGTTTTCTACTGTTTTTTTTATGAAGGACCAGGCCTCGAACAATGACAAATAACTCGACAACGGAAGCAGCTATTCACAAAATTCTTTCACAGTGAGCGCTAGAAAGGTCTCCTGAATAAAATGATGTAATTTTTTGTTTGTACTCTTAAAAATAACGACACTAGAGCGATTTAAATACGAGTGACTTTTCACTCACGTTTATAATGTGAGTCAATGAGCTAAGAAACACAAGGTCTTGAATATTGTGCTGTGTTTTACTACGGACCAGACCTCGAACAATGACAAATAACTCGACAACGGAAGCAGCTATTCACAAAATTCTTTCACACTGAGCGCTAGAAGGGTCTCCTGAATAAAATGATGTATTTTTTTGTTTGTACTCTTTAAAATAACGACACTAGAGCGATTTAAAAACGAGTGACTTTTCACTCATGTTTATAATGTGTGTCAATGACCTAAGACACACAAGGTCTTGAATATTGTGCTGTGTTTTACTACGGACCAGACCTCGAACAATGACAAATAACTCGACAACGGAAGCAGCTATTCACAAAATTCTTTCACACTGAGCGCTAGAAGGGTCTCCTGAATAAAATGATGTATTTTTTTGTTTGTACTCTTAAAAATAACGACACTAGAGCGATTTAAAAACGAGTGACTTTTCACTCACGTTTATAATGTGAGTCAATGAGCTAAGAAACACAAGGTCTTGAATATTGTGCTGTGTTTTACTACAGACCAGGCCTCGAACAATGACAAATAACTCGACAACGGAAGCAGCTATTCACAAAATTCTTTCACAGTGAGCGCTAGAAGGGTCTCCTGAATAAAATTATGTATTTTTTTGTTTGTACTCTTAAAAATAACGACACTAGAGCGATTTAAAAACGAGTGACTTTTCTATCCCGTTTATAATGCATGTCAATGAGCTAAAACACACAAGGTCTTGAATTTTGGGCTGTGTTTTACTACAGACCAGACCTCGAACAATGACAAATAACTCGACAACGGAAGCAGCTATTCACAAAATTCTTTCACAGTGAGCGCTAGAAGGGTCTCCTGAATAAAATGATGTATTTTTTTGTTTGTATTGTTAAAAATGAGGACGCTACAGGGAGTTAAAAACGAGTGACTTTTCAGCAACGTTTATACTGGGAGTCAATGAGGCCGCTCACCTGTGCTCTCCTCACTTTGAGGCTTGTCATTCGAAAACCGTAAATCCTATCGTTTAGGTAGACACATTGTGTGAATCAGGACAAGTTTTCCTACTACTTTTGAGAAAATCATGTCTGTAGAGTGAAATTTGTGGCTGAAAACACGGTTTAAGCGAGAAAGTTTGAGCTTTTTTTTGAAGCCGCCTACACTCTAAGTTTAACGACCCTCACTGGTGTGTAACGCAATAGACACCCATTCAAAAGCCGGATTTTCTCCCAGAAACCACATGGCGTTTGAACCGGGCCTGATCCGAAAGTGTAAAACCTAGCAGAAAAGTTGAATGCCAGATCCACAGAGGAGAAGTTTTCCTACGTTTTAGAGTTTGAATCATGTCTCTAGGTGAAAGCATGCCAGAGCAGTGGATGTTTGAAAAACATTGAAAAAGTGCTTTTTTTTCAATTAATTCCATAGAAATGAATGGGGTTTTTTGGGGCGATTTTTTCGCGACTACGTCGCGAAAAAATCGTATTCTATAGAGAAAAGTAATAGCATAGCGAGTCCGATCGAGCCGCACGTTTTGATATATTGTTTGTCTGTGTGCGACGTACGGTTATTGAGTTATTCGAAATCAAAATTTGCGTAGGAATAATAAAAATAAAAATAATAACTAGACCGGACAATTCCCCGGGGGAAATTGTGAGAGGATGCAGTGCGCGAAGCAATTCGGTCACGCATCTTCGCTGGCCGTGAACGTGTGACCTGCAATGACGTTTCAATGCAATGATTGTGTGTGTGCTTGAGACAGCAGCCATCATGAAGAAGAGCTATTCAACAGTATGAACAAAGTGACTACAGGCGGAAATTAGCATGTACTGCTTTAACCTGGGACAGACATCTGTCCTTACCACAAGGATAATGTTTAATTTGTGCACTGTCCCTTTTAAAAATAAAATAAACTCTAAGAAGAGTGTTTGTAGTTTGTATGTACGAACAGAAGTGTTCCTAATAAAGTGGGCGGCTAAGGTGAGGCCTGTCGGCTGCCCTCTTCTCAGTTTCTCAGAGCAGCGGATGTTTGAAAAAGTGCTTTTTTTTCCAAGTAATTCCATAGAAATGAATGGGTTTTTTTTGGGACAAGTGTGACTACTACTTTTGAGAAAATTATGTCTGTAGTGTGAAATTTGTGGCTGAAAACAGTTTAAGTTTGAAATTTTGAGCATGATTTGTGTGTGTGCTTGAGACAGCAGCCCCCCTCTGCCCCGTCACTGGCCCCAATTGGCATGGTGACGGGCCTGAACAGGAGAGTTAAGAGACACACAGAAGATTATGTCAGGTTTCTGCTGTGTTTTGCTAAGAAGTAGGCCTCGAACAATGACAAATAACTCGACAACGAAAGCTTCTATTCACAAAATTCTTTCACAGTGAGCGCTAGAAGGGTCTCCTGAATAAAATGATGTATTTTTTTGTTTGTATTGTTAAAAATGAGGACGCTACAGGGAGTTAAAAACGAGTGACTTTTCAGCAACGTTTATACTGGGAGTCAATGAGGCCGCTCACCTGTGCTCTCCTCACTTTGAGGCTTGTCATTCAAAAACCGTAAATCCTATCGTTTAGGTAGACACATTGTGTGAATCAGGACAAGTTTTCCTACTACTTTTGAGAAAATCATGTCTGTAGAGTGAAATTTGTGGCTGAAAACACGGTTTAAAAATAAAATAAACTCTAAACTCTAAGCAGAGTGTTTGTAGTTTGTATGTACGAACAGAAGTGTTCCTAATAAAGTGGGCGGCTAAGGTGAGGCTGACACACAAGGGCTGGAGTTTTCTACTGTTTTTTTTATGAAGGACCAGGCCTCGAACAATGACAAATAACTCGACAACGGAAGCAGCTATTCACAAAATTCTTTCAAAGTGAGCGCTAGAAGGGTCTCCTGAATAAAATGATGTATTTTTTTGTTTGTATTGTTAAAAATGAGGACGCTACAGGGAGTTAAAAACGAGTGACTTTTCAGCAACGTTTATACTGGGAGTCAATGAGGCCGCTCACCTGTGCTCTCCTCACTTTGAGGCTTGTCATTCGAAAACCGTAAATCCTATCGTTTAGGTAGACACATTGTGTGAATCAGGACAAGTTTTCCTACTACTTTTGAGAAAATCATGTCTGTAGAGTGAAATTTGTGGCTGAAAACACGGTTTAAGCGAGAAAGTTTGAGCTTTTTTTTGAAGCCGCCTACACTCTAAGATTAACGACCCTCACTGGTGTGTAACGCAATAGACACCCATTCAAAAGCCGGATTTTCTCCCAGAAACCACATGGCGTTTGAACCGGGCCTGATCCGAAAGTGTAAAACCTAGCAGAAAAGTTGAATGCCAGATCCACAGAGGAGAAGTTTTCCTACGTTTTAGAGTTTGAATCATGTCTCTAGGTGAAAGCATGCCAGAGCAGTGGATGTTTGAAAAACATTGAAAAAGTGCTTTTTTTTCAATTAATTCCATAGAAATGAATGGGGTTTTTTTGGACGATTTTTTCGCGACTATGTCGCGAAAAAATCGTATTCTGTAGAGAAAAGCAATAGCATAGCGAGTCCGATCGAGCCGCACGTTTTGGTATATTGGTTGTCTGTGTGCGACATACGGTTATTGAGTTAATCGAAATCGAAATTTGCGTAGGAAGAGTAACAAATATAACACTAGACCGGACAATTCCCCGGGGGAAATTGTGAGAGGATGCAGTGCGCGAAGCAATTCGCTCACGCATGTTCGCTGGCCGTGAATGTGTGACCCGCAATTATGTTTCAATGCAATGATTGTGTGTGTGCTTGAGACAGCAGCCGTCATGAAGAAGAGCTATTCAAGAGCATGAACAAAGTGACTACAGGCGGAAATTAGCATGTACTGCTATAACCTGGGACAGACATCTGTCCTTACCACAAGGATAATGTTTAATTTGTGCACTGTCCCTTTTAAAAATAAAATAAACTCTAAAAACTAAGAAGAGTGTTTGTAGTTTGTATGTACGAACAGAAGTGTTCCTAATAAAGTGGGCGGCTAAGGTGAGGCTAAGACACACAAGGGCTGGAGTTTTCTACTGTTTTTTTTATGAAGGACCAGGCCTCGAACAATAACAAATAACTCGACAACGGAAGCAGCTATTCACAAAATTCTTTCACAGTGAGCGCTAGAAGGGTCTCCTGAATAAAATGATGTATTTTTTTGTTTGTACTCTTAAAAATAACGACAATAGAGCGATTTAAAAACGAGTGACTTTTCTCTCATGTTTACAATGGGTTTCAATGAAGCCTGTCAGCTGCCCTGTCCTCAGTTTGACGCTTGTCATTCAAAAACCGTAAATCCTATCGTTTAGGTAGACACATTGTGTGAATCAGGACAAGTTTTCCTACTACTTTTGAGAAAATCATGTCTGTAGAGTGAAATTTGTGGCTGAAAACAGAGTTTAGGCGAGAAAGTTTGACCTTTTTTTTAACCACTCTCCACTCTAAGCTTAACGACCCTCACTGGTGTGTAACGCAATAGACACCCATTCAAAAGCCGGATTTTCTCCCAGAAACCACATGGCGTTTGAACCGGGCCTGATCCGAAAGTGTAAAACCTAGCAGAAAAGTTGAATGCCAGATCCACAGAGGAGAAGTTTTCCTACGTTTTAGAGTTTGAATCACGTCTCTAGGTGAAAGCATGCCAGAGCAGCGGATGTTTGAAAAACGTTGAAAAAGTGCTTTTTTTCAAATTAATTCCATAGAGATGAATGGGGTTTTTTTGGACGATTTTTTCGCGACTACGTCACGAAAAAATCGTTTTCTATAGAGAAAAGTAATAGCATAGCGAGTCCGATCGAGCCGCACGTTTTGATATATTGTTTGTCTGTGTGCAACGTACGGTTATTGAGTTAATCGAAATCGAAATTTGCGTAGGAAGAGTAACAAATATAACACTAGACCGGACAATTCCCCGGGGGAAATTGTGAGAGGATGCAGTGCGCGAAGCAATTCGCTCACGCATGTTCGCTGGCCGTGAATGTGTGACCCGCAATGATGTTTCAATGCAATGATTGTGTGTGTGCTCTAGACAGCAGCCATCATGAAGAAGAGCGATTCAAGAGCATGAACAAAGTGACTACAGGCGGAAATTAGCATGTACTGCTATAACCTGGGACAGACATCTGTCCTTACCACAAGGATAATGTTTAATTTGTGCACTGTCCCTTTTAAAAATAAAATAAACTCTAAACACTAAGAAGAGTGTTTGTAGTATGTATGTACGAACAGAAGTGTTCCTAATAAAGTGGGCGGCTAAGGTGAGGCTAAGACACACAAGGGCTGGAGTTTTCTACTGTTTTTTTATGAAGGACCAGGCCTCGAACAATAACAAATAACTCGACAACGGAAGCAGCTATTCACAAAATTCTTTCACAGTGAGCGCTAGAAGGGTCTCCTGAATAAAATGATGTATTTTTTTGTTTGTACTCTTAAAAATAACGACAATAGAGCGATTTAAAAACGAGTGACTTATCTCTCATTTTTACAATGGGTTTCAATGAAGCCTGTCAGCTGCCCTGTCCTCAGTTTGACGCTTGTCATTCAAAAACCGTAAATCCTATCGTTTAGGTAGACACATTGTGTGAATCAGGACAAGTTTTCCTACAAGGATAATGTTTAATTTGTGCACTGTCCCTTTTAAAAATAAAATAAACTCTAAACTCTAAGAAGAGTGTTTGTAGTTTGTATGTACGAACAGAAGTGTTCCTAATAAAGTGGGCGGCTAAGGTGAGGCTGACACACAAGGGCTGGAGTTTTCTACTGTTTTTTTTTATGAAGGACCAGGCCTCGAACAATGACAAATAACTCGACAACGGAAGCAGCTATTCACAAAATTCTTTCACAGTGAGCGCTAGAAGGGTCTCCTGAATAAAATGATGTATTTTTTTGTTTGTATTGTTAAAAATGACGACGCTACAGGGAGTTAAAAACGAGTGACTTTTCAGCAACGTTTATACTGGGAGTCAATGAGGCCGCTCACCTGTGCTCTCCTCACTTTGAGGCTTGTCATTCAAAAACCGTAAATCCTATCGTTTAGGTAGACACATTGTGTGAATCAGGACAAGTTTTCCTACTACTTTTGAGAAAATCATGTCTGTAGAGTGAAATTTGTGGATGAAAACACAGTTTAAGCGAGAAAGTTTGACCTTTTTTTTGAACCTCTCTCCACTCTGACCTTAACGAGGTCCACTGGTGTGTAACGCAATAGACACCCATTCAAAAGCCGGATTTTTTCCCAGAAACCACATGGCGTTTGACCCGGGACTGATCCGAAAGTGTAGAACCTAGCAGAAAAGTTGAATGCCAGATCCACAGAGGAGAAGTTTTCCTACGTTTTAGAGTTTGAATCATGCCTCTAGGTGAAAGCATGCCAGAGCAGCGGATGTTTGAAAAACGTTGGAAAAGTGCTTTTTTTTCAATTAATTCCATCGAAATGAATGGGGTTTTTTGAGACGATTTTTTCGCGACTACGTCGCGAAAAAATCGTATTCTGTAGAGAAAAGTAATAGCATAGCGAGTCCAATCAAGCCGCACGTTTTGATATATTGTTTGTCTGTGTGCGACGTACGGTTGTGTGACCTGCTATGAAGCTACAATGCCATGATTCATGTGTGTGCTTGAGACAGCCGGCCCCTCCCCTCTGTGCTCGCTTACTGAAGCCAGTCGGCATGGTAAAGGGCCTGAGCAGGTTAAAAAACACACACAAGAGTTTGTCAGGTGTCTGCTGAATTTTGCTAAGGGACAGGCCTCGAACAATGACAAATAACTCGACAACGGAAGCAGCTATTCACAAAATTCTTTCACAGTGAGCGCTAGAAGGGTTTCCTGAATAAAATGATGTATTTTTTTGTTTGTATTGTTAAAAATGAGGACGCTACAGGGAGTTAAAAACGAGTGACTTTTCAGCAACGTTTATACTGGGAGTCAATGAGGCTGCTCACCTGTGCTCTCCTCACTTTGAGGCTTGTCATTCAAAAACCGTAAATCCTATCGTTTAGGTAGACACATTGTGTGAATCAGGACAAGTTTTCCTACTACTTTTGAGAAAATAATGTCTGTAGAGTGAAATTTGTGGCTGAAAACGGAGTTTAAGCGAGAAAGTTTGACCTTTTTTTTGAAGCCGCCTACACTCTAAGTTTAACGACCCTCACTGGTGTGTAACGCAATAGACACCCATTCAAAAGCCGGATTTTCTCCCAGAAACCACATGGCGTTTGAACCGGGCCTGATCCGAAAGTGTAAAACCTAGCAGAAAAGTTGAATGCCAGATCCACAGAGGAGAAGTTTTCCTACGTTTTAGAGTTTGAATCATGTCTCTAGGTGAAAGCATGCCAGAGCAGTGGATGTTTGAAAAACATTGAAAAAGTGCTTTTTTTTCAATTAATTCCATAGAAATGAATGGGGTTTTTTGGGGCGATTTTTTCGCGACTACGTCGCGAAAAAATCGCATTCTATAGAGAAAAGTAATAGCATAGCGAGTCCGATCGAGCCGCACGTTTTGATATATTGTTTGTCTGTGTGCGACGTACGGTTATTGAGTTAATCGAAATCAAAATTTGCGTAGGAATAATAAAAATAATAATAAATATAAGAATAAGAAGAAGAAGAAGAAACACGTAGAAGAACAATAGTTGCAGTGCTTTGCACTGCAACCTATGGGCTCCCCTAGGGGAGCCCATAGGTTGCTGTGCTGCAGCACTGCATCCTAATAATAAAAAGAAACACGTAGAAGAACAATAGTTGCAGTGCTTTGCACTGCAACCTATGGGCTCCCCTAGGGGAGCCCATAGGTTGCTGTGCTGCAGCACTGCATCCTAACTAGACCGGACAATTCCCCGGGGGAAATTGTGAGAGGATGCAGTGCGCGAAGCAATTCGCTCACGCATGTTCGCTGGCCGTGAACGTGTGACCCGCAATGATGTTTCAATGCAATGATCGTGTGTGTGCTCGAGACAGCAGCCGTCATGAAGAAGACCTATTCAAGAGTATGACCAAAGTGACTACAGGCGGAAATTAGCATGTACTGCTATAACCTGGGACAGACATCTGTCCTTACCACAAGGATAATGTTTAATTTGTGCACTGTCCCTTTTAAAAATAAAATAAACTCTAAACTCTAAGAAGAGTGTTTGTAGTTTGTATGTACGAACAGAAGTGTTCCTAATAAAGTGGGCGGCTAAGGTGAGGCTGACACACAAGGGCTGGAGTTTTCTACTGTTTTTTTTATGAAGGACCAGGCCTCGAACAATGACAAATAACTCGACAACGGAAGCAGCTATTCACAAAATTCTTTCACAGTGAGCGCTAGAAGGGTCTCCTGAATAAAATGATGTATTTTTTTGTTTGTATTGTTAAAAATGAGGACGCTACAGGGAGTTAAAAACGAGTGACTTTTCAGCAACGTTTATACTGGGAGTCAGTGAGGCCGCTCACCTGTGCTCTCCTCACTTTGAGGCTTGTCATTCAAAAACCGTAAATCCTATCATTTAGGTAGACACATTGTGTGAATCAGGACAAGTTTTCCTACTACATTTGAGAAAATCATGTCTGTAGAGTGAAATTTGTGGCTGAAAACACGGTTTAAGCGAGAAAGTTTGAGCTTTTTTTTGAAGCCGCCTACACTCTAAGCTTAAAGACCCTCACTGGTGTGTAACGCAATAGACACCCATTCAAAAGCCGGATTTTCTCCCAGAAACCACATGGCGTTTGAACCGGGACTGATCCGAAAGTGTAAAACCTAGCAGAAAAGTTGAATGCCAGATCCACAGAGGAGAAGTTTTCCTACGTTTTAGAGTTTGAATCATGTCTCTAGGTGAAAGCATGCCAGAGCAACGGATGTTTGAAAAACGTTGAAAAAGTGCTTTTTTTTCAATTAATTCCATAGAAATGAATGGGGTTTTTTGGGGCGATTTTTTCACGACTACGTCGCGAAAAAATCGTATTCTATAGAGAAAAGTAATGTACTGTTTGTTTGCATGTACTGCTATAACCTGGGACAGACATCTGTCCTTAACACAAGGATAATGTTTAATTTGTGCACTGTCCCTTTTAAAAATAAAATAAACTCTAAACTCTAAGAAGAGTGTTTGTAGTTTGTATGTACGAACAGAAGTGTTCCTAATAAAGTGGGCGGCTAAGGTGAGGCTGACACACAAGGGCTGGAGTTTTCTACTGTTTTTTTTATGAAGGACCAGGCCTCGAACAATGACAAATAACTCGACAACGGAAGCAGCTATTCACAAAATTCTTTCACAGTGAGCGCTAGAAGGGTCTCCTGAATAAAATGATGTATTTTTTTGTTTGTATTGTTAAAAATGAGGACGCTACAGGGAGTTAAAAACGAGTGACTTTTCAGCAACGTTTATACTGGGAGTCAATGAGGCCGCTCACCTGTGCTCTCCTCACTTTGAGGCTTGTCATTCAAAAACCGTAAATCCTATCGTTTAGGTAGACACATTGTGTGAATCAGGACAAGTTTTCCTACTACTTTTGAGAAAATCATGTCTGTAGAGTGAAATTTGTGGCTGAAAACACGGTTTAAGCGAGAAAGTTTGAGCTTTTTTTTGAAGCCGCCTACACTCTAAGCTTAAAGACCCTCACTGGTGTGTAACGCAATAGACACCCATTCAAAAGCCGGATTTTCTCCCAGAAACCACATGGCGTTTGAACCGGGCCTGATCCGAAAGTGTAAAACCTAGCAGAAAAGTTGAATGCCAGATCCACAGAGGAGAAGTTTTCCTACGTTTTAGAGTTTGAATCATGTCTCTAGGTGAAAGCATGCCAGAGCAGTGGATGTTTGAAAAACATTGAAAAAGTGCTTTTTTTTCAATTAATTCCATAGAAATGAATGGGGTTTTTTGGGGCGATTTTTTCGCGACTACGTAGCGAAAAAATCGTATTCTATAGAGAAAAGTAATAGCATAGCGAGTCCGATCGAGCCGCACGTTTTGATATATTGTTTGTCTGTGTGCGACGTACGGTTGTGTGACCTGCTATGAAGCTACAATGCCATGATTGATGTGTGTGCTTGAGACAGCTGCCCCCCTCCCCTCTGTGCTCGCTTACTGAAGCCAGTAAGCATGGTGACAGGCCTGAGCAGGCTAAGAAACACACACAAGATTTTATCAGGTGTCTGCTGTTTTGCTAAGGAGTAGGCCTCGAACAATCACAAATAACTCGACAACGAAAGCAGCAATTCACAAAATTCTTTCACAGTGCGCGCTAGAAGGGTCTCCTGAATAAAATGATGTATTTTTTTGTTTGTATTGTTAAAAATGAGGACGCTACAGGGAGTTAAAAACGAGTGACTTTTCAGCAACGTTTATACTGGGAGTCAATGAGGCCGCTCACCTGTGCTCTCCTCACTTTGAGGCTTGTCATTCAAAAACCGTAAATCCTATCGTTTAGGTAGACACATTGTGTGAATCAGGACAAGTTTTCCTACTACTTTTGAGAAAATCATGTCTGTAGAGTGAAATTTGTGGCTGAAAACACGGTTTAAAAATAAAATAAACTCTAAACTCTAAGAAGAGTGTTTGTAGTTTGTATGTACGAACAGAAGTGTTCCTAATAAAGTGGGCGGCTAAGGTGAGGCTGACACACAAGGGCTGGAGTTTTCTACTGTTTTTTTTATGAAGGACCAGGCCTCGAACAATGACAAATAACTCGACAACGGAAGCAGCTATTCACAAAATTCTTTCACAGTGAGCGCTAGAAGGGTCTCCTGAATAAAATGATGTATTTTTTTGTTTGTATTGTTAAAAATGAGGACGCTACAGGGAGTTAAAAACGAGTGACTTTTCAGCAACGTTTATACTGGGAGTCAATGAGGCCGCTCACCTGTGCTCTCCTCACTTTGAGGCTTGTCATTCAAAAACCGTAAATCCTATCGTTTAGGTAGACACATTGTGTGAATCAGGACAAGTCTTCCTACTACTTTTGAGAAAATCATGTCTGTAGAGTGAAATTTGTGGCTGAAAACACGGTTTAAAAATAAAATAAACTCTAAACTCTAAGAAGAGTGTTTGTAGTTTGTATGTACGAACAGAAGTGTTCCTAATAAAGTGGGCGGCTAAGGTGAGGCTGACACACAAGGGCTGGAGTTTTCTACTGTTTTTTTTATGAAGGACCAGGCCTCGAACAATGACAAATAACTCGACAACGGAAGCAGCTATTCACAAAATTCTTTCACAGTGAGCGCTAGAAGGGTCTCCTGAATAAAATGATGTATTTTTTTGTTTGTATTGTTAAAAATGAGGACGCTACAGGGAGATAAAAACGAGTGACTTTTCTATCCCGTTTATAATGCATGTCAATGAGCTAACACACACAAGGTCTTGAATTTTGTGCTGTTTTTTACTACGGACCAGACCTCAAACAATGACAAATAACTCGACAACGAAAGCAGCTATTCACAAAATTCTTTCACAGTGAGCGCTAGAAGGGTCTCCTGAATAAAATGATGTATTTTTTTGTTTGTATTGTTAAAAATGAGGACGCTACAGGGAGTTAAAAACGAGTGACTTTTCAGCAACGTTTATACTGGGAGTCAATGAGGCCGCTCACCTGTGCTCTCCTCACTTTGAGGCTTGTCATTCAAAAACCGTAAATCCTATCGTTTAGGTAGACACATTGTGTGAATCAGGACAAGTTTTCCTACTACTTTTGAGAAAATCATGTCTGTAGAGTGAAATTTGTGGCTGAAAACACGGTTTAAAAATAAAATAAACTCTAAACTCTAAGAAGAGTGTTTGTAGTTTGTATGTACGAACAGAAGTGTTCCTAATAAAGTGGGCGGCTAAGGTGAGGCTGACACACAAGGGCTGGAGTTTTCTACTGTTTTTTTTATGAAGGACCAGGCCTCGAACAATGACAAATAACTCGACAACGGAAGCAGCTATTCACAAAATTCTTTCACAGTGAGCGCTAGAAGGGTCTCCTGAATAAAATGATGTATTTTTTTGTTTGTATTGTTAAAAATGAGGACGCTACAGGGAGATAAAAACGAGTGACTTTTCTATCCCGTTTATAATGCATGTCAATGAGCTAACACACACAAGGTCTTGAATTTTGTGCTGTTTTTTACTACGGACCAGACCTCAAACAATGACAAATAACTCGACAACGAAAGCAGCTATTCACAGAATTCTTTCACAGTGAGCGCTAGAAGGGTCTCCTGAATAAAATGATGTATTTTTTTGTTTGTATTGTTAAAAATGAGGACGCTACAGGGAGTTAAAAACGAGTGACTTTTCAGCAACGTTTATACTGGGAGTCAATGAGGCCGCTCACCTGTGCTCTCCTCACTTTGAGGCTTGTCATTCAAAAACCGTAAATCCTACCGTTTAGGTAGACACATTGTGTGAATCAGGACAAGTTTTCCTACTACTTTTGAGAAAATCATGTCTGTAGAGTGAAATTTGTGGATGAAAACACGGTTTAAGCGAGAAAGTTTGAGCTTTTTTTTGAAGCCGCCTACACTCTAAGTAAACGACCCTCACTGGTGTGTAACGCAATAGACACCCATTCAAAAGCCGGATTTTCTCCCAGAAACCACATGGCGTTTGAACCGGGCCTGATCCGAAAGTGTAAAACCTAGCAGAAAAGTTGAATGCCAGATCCACAGAGGAGAAGTTTTCCTACGTTTTAGAGTTTGAATCATGTCTCTAGGTGAAAGCATGCCAGAGCAGTGGATGTTTGAAAAACATTGAAAAAGTGCTTTTTTTTCAATTAATTCCATAGAAATGAATGGGGTTTTTTGGGGCGATTTTTTCGCGACTACGTCGCGAAAAAATCGTATTCTATAGAGAAAAGTAATAGCATAGCGAGTCCGATCGAGCCGCACGTTTTGATATATTGTTTGTCTGTGTGCGACGTACGGTTATTCAGTTATTCGAAATCAAAATTTGCGTAGGAATAATAATAAGAAGAAGAAGAAGAAGAAATACGTAGAAGAACAATAGTTGCAGTGCTTTGCACTGCAACCTATGGGCTCCCCTAGGGGAGCCCATAGGTTGCTGTGCTGCAGCACTGCATCCTAACTAGACCGGACAATTCCCCGGGGGAAATTGTGAGAGGATGCAGTGCGCGAAGCAATTCGGTCATGCATGTTTGCCGGCCGTGAATGTGTGACCAGCAATGATGTTTCAATGCAATGATCGTGTGTGTGCTCGAGACAGCAGCCGTCATGAAGGAGACCTATTCAAGAGCATGAACAAAGTGACTACAGGTGGAAATTAGCATGTACTGCTATAACCTGGGACAGACATCTGTCCTTAACACAAGGATAATGTTTAATTTGTGCACTGTCCCTTTTAAAAATAAAATAAACTCTAAACTCTAAGAAGAGTGTTTGTAGTTTGTATGTACGAACAGAAGTGTTCCTAATAAAGTGGGCGGCTAAGGTGAGGCTGACACACAAGGGCTGGAGTTTTCTACTGTTTTTTTTATGAAGGACCAGGCCTCGAACAATGACAAATAACTCGACAACGGAAGCAGCTATTCACAAAATTCTTTCACACTGAGCGCTAGAAGGGTCTCCTGAATAAAATGATGTATTTTTTTGTTTGTACTCTTTAAAATAACGACACTAGAGCGATTTAAAAACGAGTGACTTTTCTATCACGTTTATAATGGTTGTCAATGAAGCCTGTCAGCTGCACTGTCCTCAGTTTGACGCTTGTCATTCAAAAACCGTAAATCCTATCATTTAGGTAGACACATTGTGTGAATCAGGACAAGTTTTCCTACTACTTTTGAGAAAATCATGTCTGTAGAGTGAAATTTGTGGCTGAAAACAGAGTTTAAGCGAGAAAGTTTGACCTTTTTTTTGAAGCTGCCTACACTCTGAGTTAACGAGGCGCACTGGTGTGTAACGCAATAGACACCCATTCAAAAGCCGGATTTTCTCCCAGAAACCACATGGCGTTTGACCCGGGACTGATCCGAAAGTGTAGAACCTAGCAGAAAAGTTTAATGCCAGATCCACAGAGGAGAAGTTTTCCTACGTTTTAGAGTTTGAATCACGTCTCTAGGTGAAAGCATGCCAGAGCAGCGGATGTTTGAAAAAGTGCTTTTGTTCAAATTAATTCCATAGAAATGAATGGGGTTTTTTTGGGCGATTTTTTCGCGACTACGTCGCGAAAAAATCGCAATCTGTAGAGAAAGGTAATAGCATAGCGAGTCCGATCGAGCCGCACGTTTTGATATATTGTTTGTCTGTGTGCGACGTACGGTTATTGAGTTATTCGAAATCAAAATTTGCGTAGGAAGAGTAACAAATATAACACTAGACCGGACAATTCCCCGGGGGAAATTGTGAGAGGATGCAGTGCGCGAAGCAATTTGCTCACGCATGTTCGCTGGCCGTGAATGTGTGACCTGCAATGATGTTTCAATGCAATGATCCTGTGTGTGCTCGAGACAGCAGCCGTCATGAAGAAGAGCTATTCAGGAGCATAAACAAAGTGACTACAGGCGGAAATTAGCATGTACTGCTATAACCTGGGACAGACATCTGTCCTTAACACAAGGATAATGTTTAATTTGTGCACTGTCCCTTTTAAAAATAAAATAAACTCTAAACTCTAAGAAGAGTGTTTGTAGTTTGTATGTACGAACAGAAGTGTTCCTAATAAAGTGGGCAGCTAAGGTGAGGCCATTTGGCTGCCCTCTTCTCAGTTTGAGGCTTCTCATTCAAAAATTGTAAATCCTATCGTTTAGATAGACACACTGTGTGAATCAGGACAAGTTTTCCTACTACTTTTGAGAAAATCATGTCTGTAGAGTGAAATTTGTGGATGAAAACACAGTTTAAGCGAGAAAGTTTGAGCTTTTTTTCCAAGCTGTCTACACTCTAAGCTTAACGACCTTCACTGGTGTGTAACGCAATAGACACCCATTCAAAAGCCGGATTTTCTCCCGGAAACCACATGGCGTTTGAGGCGGGACTGATCCAAAAGTGTAGAACCTAGCAGAAAAGTTGAATGCCAGATCCACAGAGGAGAAGTTTTCCTACGTATTAGAGTTTGAATCACGTCTCTAGGTTAAAGCATGCCAGAGCAGCGGACGTTTGAAAAACGTTGAAAAAGTGCTTTTTTTCAATTAATTCCATAGAAATGAATGGGGTTTTTTGGGGCGATTTTTTCGCGACTACGTCGCGAAAAAATCGTTTTCTATAGAGAAAAGTAATAGCATAGCGAGTCCGATCGAGCCGCACGTTTTGATATATTGTTTGTCTGTGTGCGACGTACGGTTATTGAGTTAATCGAAATCGAAATTTGTGTAGGAAGAGTAACAAATATAACACTAGACCGGACAATTCCCCGGGGGAAATTGTGAGAGGATGCAGTGCGCGAAGCAATTCGGTCACGCATGTTCGCTGGCCGTGAATGTGTGACCCGCAATGATGTTTCAATGCAATGATTGTGTGTGTGCTCGAGACAGCAGCCATCATGAAGAAGACCTATTCAAGAGTATGACCAAAGTGACTACAGGCGGAAATTAGCATGTACTGCTATAACCTGGGACAGACATCTGTCCTTACCACAAGGATAATGTTTAATTTGTGCACTGTCCCTTTTAAAAATAAAATAAACTCTAAACTCTAAGAAGAGTGTTTGTAGGTTGTATGTACGAACAGAAGTGTTCCTAATAAAGTGGGCGGCTAAGGTGAGGCTAAGACACACAAGGGCTGGAGTTTTCTACTGTTTTTTTTATGAAGGACCAGGCCTCGAACAATGACAAATAACTCGACAACGGAAGCAGCTATTCACAAAATTCTTTCACACTGAGCGCTAGAAGGGTCTCCTGAATAAAATTATGTATTTTTTTGTTTGTACTCTTAAAAATAACGACACTAGAGCGATTTAAAAACGAGTGACTTTTCTCTCACGTTTACAATGGGTTTCAATGAAGCCTGTCAGCTGCCCTGTCCTCAGTTTGACGCTTGTCATTCAAAAACCGTAAATCCTATCGTTTAGGTAGACACATTGTGTGAATCAGGACAAGTTTTCCTACTACTTTTGAGAAAATCATGTCTGTAGAGTGAAATTTGTGGCTGAAAACAGAGTTTAAGCGAGAAAGTTTGACCTTTTTTTTTAACCTCTCTCCACTCTGAGCATAACGAGGTCCACTGGTGTGTAACGCAATAGACACCCATAAAAAGCCGGATTTTCTCCCGGAACCAACATGGCGTTTGAGCCGGGACTGATCCGAAAGTGTAGAACCAAGCAGAAAAGTTGAAGGCCAGATCCACAGAGGAGAAGTTTTCCTACGTTTTAGAGTTTGAATCACGTCTCTATGTGAAAGCATGCCAGAGCAGCGGATGTTTGGAAAACGTTGAAAAAGTGCTTTTTTTTCAATTAATTCCATAGAAATGAATGGGGTTTTTTTGGACGATTTTTTCGCGACTACGTCGCGAAAAAATCGTATTCTATAGAGAAAAGTAATAGCATAGCGAGTCCGATCGAGCCGCACGTTTTGATACATTGATTGTCTGTGTGCGACGTACGGTTATTGTGTTACTCGAAATCAAAATTTGTGTAGGAAGAGTAACAAATATAACACTAGACCGGACAATTCCCCGGGGGAAATTGTGAGAGGATGCAGTGCGCGAAGCAATTCGCTCACGCACGTTCGCTGGCCGTGAACGTGTGACCCGCAATGATGTTTCAATGCAATGATCGTGTGTGTGCTCGAGACAGCAGCCATCATGAAGAAGACCTATTCAAGAGTATGACCAAAGTGACTACAGGCGGAAATTAGCATGTACTGCTATAACC
This sequence comes from Neoarius graeffei, assembly GCF_027579695.1. Lineage (NCBI taxonomy): Eukaryota > Metazoa > Chordata > Actinopteri > Siluriformes > Ariidae > Neoarius > Neoarius graeffei. The sequence goes on along the minus strand of NC_083573.1, from coordinate 35,317,550 downwards.
TGGGACAGACATCTGTCCTTAACACAAGGATAATGTTGAATTTGTGCACTGTCCCTTTTAAAAATAAAATAAACTCTAAACTCTAAGAAGAGTGTTTGTAGTTTGTATGTACGAACAGAAGTGTTCCTAATAAAGTGGGCGGCTAAGGTGAGGCTGACACACAAGGGCTGGAGTTTTCTTCTGTTTTTTTTATGAAGGACCAGGCCTCGAACAATGACAAATAACTCGACAACGGAAGCAGCTATTCACAAAATTCTTTCACAGTGAGCGCTAGAAGGGTCTCCTGAATAAAATTATGTATTTTTTTGTTTGTACTCTTAAAAATAACGACACTAGAGCGATTTAAAAACGAGTGACTTTTCTATCACGTTTATAATGGTTGTCAATGAAGCCTGTCAGCTGCCCTGTCCTCAGTTTGACGCTTGTCATTCAAAAACCGTAAATCCTATCGTTTAGGTAGACACATTGTGTGAATCAGGACAAGTTTTCCTACTACTTTTGAGAAAATCATGTCTGTAGAGTGAAATTTGTGGCTGAAAACAGAGTTTAAGCGAGAAAGTTTGACCTTTTTTTTGAACCTCTCTCCACTCTGACCTTAACGAGGTCCACTGGTGTGTAACGCAATAGACACCCATTCAAAAGCCGGATTTTCTCCCAGAAACCACATGGCGTTTGACCCGGGACTGATCCGAAAGTGTAGAACCTAGCAGAAAAGTTGAATGCCAGATCAACAGAGGAGAAGTTTTCCTACGTTTTAGAGTTTGAATCACGTCTCTAGGTGAAAGCATGCCAGAGCAGCGGATGTTTGAAAAACGTTGAAAAAGTGCTTTTTTTTCAATTAATTCCATAGAAATGAATGGGGTTTTTTTGGACGATTTTTTCGCGACTACGTCGCGAAAAAATCGTATTCTATAGAGAAAAGTAATAGCATAGCGAGTCCGATCGAGCCGCACGTTTTGATACATTGTTTGTCTGTGTGCGACGTACGGTTATTGTGTTACTCGAAATCAAAATTTGTGTAGGAAGAGTAACAAATATAACACTAGACCGGACAATTCCCCGGGGGAAATTGTGAGAGGATGCAGTGCGCGAAGCAATTCGCTCACGCATGTTCGCTGGCCGTGAATGTGTGACCCGCAATGATGTTTCAATGCAATGATTGTGTGTGTGCTCTAGACAGCAGCCATCATGAAGAAGAGCGATTCAAGAGCATGAACAAAGTGACTACAGGCGGAAATTAGCATGTACTGCTATAACCTGGGACAGACATCTGTCCTTACCACAAGGATAATGTTTAATTTGTGCACTGTCCCTTTTAAAAATAAAATAAACTCTAAACACTAAGAAGAGTGTTTGTAGTATGTATGTACGAACAGAAGTGTTCCTAATAAAGTGGGCGGCTAAGGTGAGGCTAAGACACACAAGGGCTGGAGTTTTCTACTGTTTTTTTATGAAGGACCAGGCCTCGAACAATAACAAATAACTCGACAACGGAAGCAGCTATTCACAAAATTCTTTCACAGTGAGCGCTAGAAGGGTCTCCTGAATAAAATGATGTATTTTTTTGTTTGTACTCTTAAAAATAACGACAATAGAGCGATTTAAAAACGAGTGACTTATCTCTCATTTTTACAATGGGTTTCAATGAAGCCTGTCAGCTGCCCTGTCCTCAGTTTGACGCTTGTCATTCAAAAACCGTAAATCCTATCGTTTAGGTAGACACATTGTGTGAATCAGGACAAGTTTTCCTACAAGGATAATGTTTAATTTGTGCACTGTCCCTTTTAAAAATAAAATAAACTCTAAACTCTAAGAAGAGTGTTTGTAGTTTGTATGTACGAACAGAAGTGTTCCTAATAAAGTGGGCGGCTAAGGTGAGGCTGACACACAAGGGCTGGAGTTTTCTACTGTTTTTTTTTATGAAGGACCAGGCCTCGAACAATGACAAATAACTCGACAACGGAAGCAGCTATTCACAAAATTCTTTCACAGTGAGCGCTAGAAGGGTCTCCTGAATAAAATGATGTATTTTTTTGTTTGTATTGTTAAAAATGACGACGCTACAGGGAGTTAAAAACGAGTGACTTTTCAGCAACGTTTATACTGGGAGTCAATGAGGCCGCTCACCTGTGCTCTCCTCACTTTGAGGCTTGTCATTCAAAAACCGTAAATCCTATCGTTTAGGTAGACACATTGTGTGAATCAGGACAAGTTTTCCTACTACTTTTGAGAAAATCATGTCTGTAGAGTGAAATTTGTGGATGAAAACACAGTTTAAGCGAGAAAGTTTGACCTTTTTTTTGAACCTCTCTCCACTCTGACCTTAACGAGGTCCACTGGTGTGTAACGCAATAGACACCCATTCAAAAGCCGGATTTTTTCCCAGAAACCACATGGCGTTTGACCCGGGACTGATCCGAAAGTGTAGAACCTAGCAGAAAAGTTGAATGCCAGATCCACAGAGGAGAAGTTTTCCTACGTTTTAGAGTTTGAATCATGCCTCTAGGTGAAAGCATGCCAGAGCAGCGGATGTTTGAAAAACGTTGGAAAAGTGCTTTTTTTTCAATTAATTCCATCGAAATGAATGGGGTTTTTTGAGACGATTTTTTCGCGACTACGTCGCGAAAAAATCGTATTCTGTAGAGAAAAGTAATAGCATAGCGAGTCCAATCAAGCCGCACGTTTTGATATATTGTTTGTCTGTGTGCGACGTACGGTTGTGTGACCTGCTATGAAGCTACAATGCCATGATTCATGTGTGTGCTTGAGACAGCCGGCCCCTCCCCTCTGTGCTCGCTTACTGTAGCCAGTCGGCATGGTAAAGGGCCTGAGCAGGTTAAAAAACACACACAAGAGTTTGTCAGGTGTCTGCTGAATTTTGCTAAGGGACAGGCCTCGAACAATGACAAATAACTCGACAACGGAAGCAGCTATTCACAAAATTCTTTCACAGTGAGCGCTAGAAGGGTTTCCTGAATAAAATGATGTATTTTTTTGTTTGTATTGTTAAAAATGAGGACGCTACAGGGAGTTAAAAACGAGTGACTTTTCAGCAACGTTTATACTGGGAGTCAATGAGGCTGCTCACCTGTGCTCTCCTCACTTTGAGGCTTGTCATTCAAAAACCGTAAATCCTATCGTTTAGGTAGACACATTGTGTGAATCAGGACAAGTTTTCCTACTACTTTTGAGAAAATAATGTCTGTAGAGTGAAATTTGTGGCTGAAAACGGAGTTTAAGCGAGAAAGTTTGACCTTTTTTTTGAAGCCGCCTACACTCTAAGTTTAACGACCCTCACTGGTGTGTAACGCAATAGACACCCATTCAAAAGCCGGATTTTCTCCCAGAAACCACATGGCGTTTGAACCGGGCCTGATCCGAAAGTGTAAAACCTAGCAGAAAAGTTGAATGCCAGATCCACAGAGGAGAAGTTTTCCTACGTTTTAGAGTTTGAATCATGTCTCTAGGTGAAAGCATGCCAGAGCAGTGGATGTTTGAAAAACATTGAAAAAGTGCTTTTTTTTCAATTAATTCCATAGAAATGAATGGGGTTTTTTGGGGCGATTTTTTCGCGACTACGTCGCGAAAAAATCGCATTCTATAGAGAAAAGTAATAGCATAGCGAGTCCGATCGAGCCGCACGTTTTGATATATTGTTTGTCTGTGTGCGACGTACGGTTATTGAGTTATTCGAAATCAAAATTTGCGTAGGAATAATAATAATAATAAACTAGACCGGACAATTCCCCGGGGGAAATTGTGAGAGGATGCAGTGCGCGAAGCAATTCGGTCACGCACGTTCGCTGGCCGTGAACGTGTGACCCGCAATGATGTTTCAATGCAATGATTATGTGTGTGCTTGAGACAGCAGCCGTCATGAAGAGCTATTCAACAGTACAACCAAAGTGACTACAGGCGGAAATTAGCATGTACTGCTATAACCTGGGACAGACATCTGTCCTTACCACAAGGATAATGTTTAATTTGTGCACTGTCCCTTTTAAAAATAAAATAAACTCTAAGAAGAGTGTTTGTAGTTTGTATGTACGAACAGACGTGTTCCTAATAAAGTGGGCGGCTAAGGTGAGGCCTGTCGGCTGCCCTCTTCTCAGTTTCTCAGAGCAGCGGATGTTTGAAAAAGTGCTTTTTTTTCCAATTAATTCCATAGAAATTAATGGGGTTTTTTTGGGACAAGTGTGACTACTACTTTTGAGAAAATTATGTCTGTAGTGTGAAATTTGTGGCTGAAAACAGTTTAAGTTTGAAATTTTGAGCATGTAAGTGTAGAACCTAGCAGAAAAGTTGAATGACAGATCCACAGAGGAGAAGTTTTCCTACGTTTTAGAGTTTGAATCACGTCTCTAGGTGAAAGCATGCAAGAGCAGCAGACGTTTGAAAAACGTTGAAAAAGTGCTTTTTTTCAATTAATTCCATAGAAATGAATGGGGTTTTTTTGTGACGATTTTTTCGCGACTACGTCGCGAAAAAATGGTATTCTGTAGAGAAAAGTAATAGCATAGCGAGTCTGATCGAGCCGCACGTTTTGATATATTGTTTGTCTGTGTGCAACGTACGGTTATTGAGTTAATCGAAATCGAAATTTGCATAGGAAGAGTAACAAATATAACACTAGACTGGACAATTCCCCGGGGGAAATTGTGAGAGGATGCAGTGCGCGAAGCAATTCGGTCACGCATGTTCGCTGGCCGTGAATGTGTGACCCGCAATGATGTTTCAATGCAATGATTGTGTGTGTGCTCGAGACAGCAGCCGTCATGAAGAAGAGCTATCCAAGAGCAAGAACAAAGTGACTACAGGCGGAAATTAGCATGTACTGCTATAACCTGGGACAGACATCTGTCCTTACCACAAGGATAATGTTTAATTTGTGCACTGTCCCTTTTAAAAATAAAATAAACTCTAAACTCTAAGAAGAGTGTTTGTAGGTTGTATGTACGAACAGAAGTGTTCCTAATAAAGTGGGCGGCTAAGGTGAGGCTAAGACACACAAGGGCTGGAGTTTTCTACTGTTTTTTTTATGAAGGACCAGGCCTCGAACAATGACAAATAACTCGACAACGGAAGCAGCTATTCACAAAATTCTTTCACAGTGAGCGCTAGAAGGGTCTCCTGAATAAAATGATGTATTTTTTTGTTTGTACTCTTAAAAACAATGACACTAGAGCGATTTAAAAACGAGTGACTTTTCTCTCACGTTTACAATGGGTTTCAATGAAGCCTGTCAGCTGCCCTGTCCTCAGTTTGACGCTTGTCATTCAAAAACCATAAATCCTATCGTTTAGGTAGACACATTGTGTGAATCAGGACAAGTTTTCCTACTACTTTTCAGAAAATCATGTCTGTAGAGTGAAATTTGTGGCTGAAAACAGAGTTTAAGCGAGAAAGTTTGACCTTTTTTTTTAACCTCTCTCCACTCTGAGCTTAACGAAGTCCACTGGTGTGTAACGCAATAGACACCCATAAAAAGCCGGATTTTCTCCCGGAACCAACATGGCGTTTGAGCCGGGACTGATCCGAAAGTGTAGAACCTAGCAGAAAAGTTGAAGGCCAGATCCACAGAGGAGAAGTTTTCCTACGTTTTAGAGTTTGAATCACGTCTCTAGGTGAAAGCATGCCAGAGCAGCGGATGTTTGAAAAACGTTGAAAAAGTGCTTTTTTTTCAATTAATTCCATAGAAATGAATGGGGTTTTTTTGGACGATTTTTTCGCAACTACGTCGCGAAAAAATCGTATTCTATAGAGAAAAGTAATAGCATAGCGAGTCCGATCGAGCCGCACGTTTTGATACATTGTTTGTCTGTGTGCGACGTACGGTTATTGTGTTACTCGAAATCAAAATTTGTGTAGGAAGAGTAACAAATATAACACTAGACCGGACAATTCCCCGGGGGAAATTGTGAGAGGATGCAGTGCGCGAAGCAATTCGCTCACGCATGTTCGCTGGCCGTGAATGTGTGACCCGCAATGATGTTTCAATGCAATGATTGTGTGTGTGCTCGAGACAGCAGCCATCATGAAGAAGACCTATTCAAGAGTATGACCAAAGTGACTACAGGCGGAAATTAGCATGTACTGCTATAACCTGGGACAGACATCTGTCCTTAACACAAGGATAATGTTCAATTTGTGCACTGTCCCTTTTAAAAATAAAATAAACTCTAAACTCTAAGAAGAGTGTTTGTAGTTTGTATGTACGAACAGAAGTGTTCCTAATAAAGTGGGCGGCTAAGGTGAGGCTGACACACAAGGGCTGGAGTTTTCTACTGTTTTTTTTATGAAGGACCAGGCCTCGAACAATGACAAATAACTCGACAACGGAAGCAGCTATTCACAAAATTCTTTCACAGTGAGCGCTAGAAGGGTCTCCTGAATAAAATGATGTATTTTTTTGTTTGTATTGTTAAAAATGAGGACGCTACAGGGAGTTAAAAACGAGTGACTTTTCAGCAACGTTTATACTGGGAGTCAATGAGGCCGCTCACCTGTGCTCTCCTCACTTTGAGGCTTGTCATTCAAAAACCGTAAATCCTATCGTTTAGGTAGACACATTGTGTGAATCAGGACAAGTTTTCCTACTACTTTTGAGAAAATCATGTCTGTAGAGTGAAATTTGTGGCTGAAAACAGAGTTTAAGCGAGAAAGTTTGACCTTTTTTTTGAACCTCTCTCCACTCTGACCTTAACGAGGTCCACTGGTGTGTAACGCAATAGACACCCATTCAAAAGCCGGATTTTCTCCCAGAAACCACATGGCGTTTGACCCGGGACTGATCCGAAAGTGTAGAACCTAGCAGAAAAGTTGAATGCCAGATCCACAGAGGAGAAGTTTTCCTACGTTTTAGAGTTTGAATCACGTCTCTAGGTGAAAGCATGACAGAGCAGCGGACGTTTGAAAAACGTTGAAAAAGTGCTTTTTTTTTCAATTAATTCCATAGAAATGAATGGGGTTTTTTTGGACGATTTTTTCGCGACTACGTCGCGAAAAAATCGTATTCTATAGAGAAAAGTAATAGCATAGCGAGTCCGATCAAGCCGCACGTTTTGATACATTGTTTGTCTGTGTGCGACGTACGGTTATTGTGTTACTCGAAATCAAAATTTGTGTAGGAAGAGTAACAAATATAACACTAGACCGGACAATTCCCCGGGGGAAATTGTGAGAGGATGCAGTGCGCGAAGCAATTCGGTCACGCACGTTCGCTGGCCGTGAACGTGTGACCCGCAATGAGGTTTCAATGCAATGATTATGTGTGTGCTTGAGACAGCAGCCGTCATGAAGAAGAGCTATTCAACAGTACAACCAAAGTGACTACAGGCGGAAATTAGCATGTACTGCTATAACCTGGGACAGACATCTGTCCTTACCACAAGGATAATGTTTAATTTGTGCACTGTCCCTTTTAAAAATAAAATAAACTCTAAGAAGAGTGTTTGTAGTTTGTATGTACGAACAGAAGTGTTCCTAATAAAGTGGGCGGCTAAGGTGAGGCCTGTCGGCTGCCCTCCTCTCAGTTTCTCAGAGCAGCGGATGTTTGAAAAAGTGCTTTTTTTTCCAATTAATTCCATAGAAATGAATGGGTTTTTTTTGGGACAAGTGTGACTACTACTTTTGAGAAAATTATGTCTGTAGTGTGAAATTTGTGGCTGAAAACAGTTTAAGTTTGAAATTTTGAGCATGATGTGTGTGTGCTTGAGACAGCTTTTCCCTCTGCCCCGTCACTGGCCCCAATTGGCATGGTGACGGGCCTGAACAGGAGAGTTAAGCACACACACAAGATTATGTCAGGTGTCTGCTGTGTTTTTTGCAAAGAGTAGGCCTCGAACAATCACAAATAACTCGACAACGGAAGCAGCTATTCACAAAATTCTTTCACAGTGAGCGCTAGAAGGGTCTCCTGAATAAAATGATGTATTTTTTTGTTTGTAGTCTTAAAAATAACGACACTAGAGCGATTTAAAAACGAGTGACTTTTCTATCCCGTTTATAATGCATGTCAATGAGCTAACACACACAAGGTCTTGAATTTTGTGCTGTGTTTTACTACGGACCAGACCTCAAACAATGACAAATAACTCGACAACGGAAGCAGCTATTCACAAAATTCTTTCACAGTGAGCGCTAGAAGGGTCTCCTGAATAAAATTATGTATTTTTTTGTTTGTACTCTTAAAAATAACGACACTAGAGCGATTTAAAAACGAGTGACTTTTCTCTCACGTTTACAATGGGTTTCAATGAAGCCTGTCAGCTGCCCTGTCCTCAGTTTGACGCTTGTCATTCAAAAACCGTAAATCCTATCGTTTAGGTAGACACATTGTGTGAATCAGGACAAGTTTTCCTACTACTTTTGAGAAAATCATGTCTGTAGAGTGAAATTTGTGGCTGAAAACAGAGTTTAAGCGAGAAAGTTTGACCTTTTTTTTGAACCTCTCTCCACTCTGACCTTAACGAGGTCCACTGGTGTGTAACGCAATAGACACCCATTCAAAAGCCGGATTTTCTCCCAGAACCCACATGGCGTTTGACCCGGGACTGATCCGAAAGTGTAGAACCTAGCAGAAAAGTTGAATGCCAGATCCACAGAGGAGAAGTTTTCCTACGTTTTAGAGTTTGAATCACGTCTCTAGGTGAAAGCATGCCAGAGCAGTGGACGTTTGAAAAACGTTGAAAAAGTGCTTTTTTTTCAATTAATTCCATAGAAATGAATGGGGTTTTTTTGGACGATTTTTTCGCGACTACGTCGCGAAAAAATCGTAATCTACAGAGAAAAGTAATAGCATAGCGAGTCCGATCGAGCCGCACGTTTTGATACATTGTTTGTCTGTGTGCGACGTACGGTTATTGAGTTATTCGAAATCAAAATTTGCGTAGGAATAATAATAATAACTAGACCGGACAATTCCCCGGGGGAAATTGTGAGAGGATGCAGTGCGCGAAGCAATTCGGTCACGCCCGTTCGCTGGCCGTGAACGTGTGACCCGCAATGATGTTTCAATGCAATGATCGTGTGTGTGCTCGAGACAGCAGCCATCATGAAGAAAACCTATTCAAGAGTATGACCAAAGTGACTACAGGCGGAAATTAGCATGTACTGCTATAACCTGGGACAGACATCTGTCCTTACCACAAGGATAATGTTTAATTTGTGCACTGTCCCTTTTAAAAATAAAATAAACTCTAAACTCTAAGAAGAGTGTTTGTAGTTTGTATGTACGAACAGAAGTGTTCCTAATAAAGTGGGCGGCTAAGGTGAGGCTGACACACAAGGGCTGGAGTTTTCTACTGTTTTTTTTATGAAGGACCAGGCCTCGAACAATGACAAATAACTCGACAACGGAAGCAGCTATTCACAAAATTCTTTCACAGTGAGCGCTAGAAGGGTCTCCTGAATAAAATGATGTATTTTTTTGTTTGTATTGTTAAAAATGAGGACGCTACAGGGAGTTAAAAACGAGTGACTTTTCAGCAACGTTTATACTGGGAGTCAATGAGGCCGCTCACCTGTGCTCTCCTCACTTTGAGGCTTGTCATTCAAAAACCGTAAATCCTATCGTTTAGGTAGACACATTGTGTGAATCAGGACAAGTTTTCCTACTACTTTTGAGAAAATCATGTCTGTAGAGTGAAATTTGTGGATGAAAACACAGTTTAAGCGAGAAAGTTTGACCTTTTTTTTGAACCTCTCTCCACTCTGACCTTAACGAGGTCCACTGGTGTGTAACGCAATAGACACCCATTCAAAAGCCGGATTTTTTCCCAGAAACCACATGGCGTTTGACCCGGGACTGATCCGAAAGTGTAGAACCTAGCAGAAAAGTTGAATGCCAGATCCACAGAGGAGAAGTTTTCCTACGTTTTAGAGTTTGAATCATGCCTCTAGGTGAAAGCATGCCAGAGCAGCGGATGTTTGAAAAACGTTGGAAAAGTGCTTTTTTTTCAATTAATTCCATCGAAATGAATGGGGTTTTTTGAGACGATTTTTTCGCGACTACGTCGCGAAAAAATCGTATTCTGTAGAGAAAAGTAATAGCATAGCGAGTCCAATCAAGCCGCACGTTTTGATATATTGTTTGTCTGTGTGCGACGTACGGTTGTGTGACCTGCTATGAAGCTACAATGCCATGATTCATGTGTGTGCTTGAGACAGCCGGCCCCTCCCCTCTGTGCTCGCTTACTGAAGCCAGTCGGCATGGTAAAGGGCCTGAGCAGGTTAAAAAACACACACAAGAGTTTGTCAGGTGTCTGCTGAATTTTGCTAAGGGACAGGCCTCGAACAATGACAAATAACTCGACAACGGAAGCAGCTATTCACAAAATTCTTTCACAGTGAGCGCTAGAAGGGTTTCCTGAATAAAATGATGTATTTTTTTGTTTGTATTGTTAAAAATGAGGACGCTACAGGGAGTTAAAAACGAGTGACTTTTCAGCAACGTTTATACTGGGAGTCAATGAGGCTGCTCACCTGTGCTCTCCTCACTTTGAGGCTTGTCATTCAAAAACCGTAAATCCTATCGTTTAGGTAGACACATTGTGTGAATCAGGACAAGTTTTCCTACTACTTTTGAGAAAATAATGTCTGTAGAGTGAAATTTGTGGCTGAAAACGGAGTTTAAGCGAGAAAGTTTGACCTTTTTTTTGAAGCCGCCTACACTCTAAGTTTAACGACCCTCACTGGTGTGTAACGCAATAGACACCCATTCAAAAGCCGGATTTTCTCCCAGAAACCACATGGCGTTTGAACCGGGCCTGATCCGAAAGTGTAAAACCTAGCAGAAAAGTTGAATGCCAGATCCACAGAGGAGAAGTTTTCCTACGTTTTAGAGTTTGAATCATGTCTCTAGGTGAAAGCATGCCAGAGCAGTGGATGTTTGAAAAACATTGAAAAAGTGCTTTTTTTTCAATTAATTCCATAGAAATGAATGGGGTTTTTTGGGGCGATTTTTTCGCGACTACGTCGCGAAAAAATCGCATTCTATAGAGAAAAGTAATAGCATAGCGAGTCCGATCGAGCCGCACGTTTTGATATATTGTTTGTCTGTGTGCGACGTACGGTTATTGAGTTAATCGAAATCAAAATTTGCGTAGGAATAATAAAAATAATAATAAATATAAGAATAAGAAGAAGAAGAAGAAACACGTAGAAGAACAATAGTTGCAGTGCTTTGCACTGCAACCTATGGGCTCCCCTAGGGGAGCCCATAGGTTGCTGTGCTGCAGCACTGCATCCTAACTAGACTGGACAATTCCCCGGGGGAAATTGTGAGAGGATGCAGTGCGCGAAGCAATTCGGTCACGCATGTTTGCTGGCCGTGAACGTGTGACCCGCAATGATGTTTCAATGCAATGATTATGTGTGTGCTTGAGACAGCAGCCGTCATGAATAAGAGCTATTCAAGAGCATGAACAAAGTGACTACAGGCGGAAATTAGCATGTACTGCTATAACCTGGGACAGACATCTGTCCTTACCACAAGGATAATGTTTAATTTGTGCACTGTCCCTTTTAAAAATAAAATAAACTCTAAGAAGAGTGTTTGTAGTTTGTATGTACGAACAGAAGTGTTCCTAATAAAGTGGGCGGCTAAGGTGAGGCCTGTCGGCTGCCCTCCTCTCAGTTTCTCAGAGCAGCGGATGTTTGAAAAAGTGCTTTTTTTTTTCCAATTAATTCCATAGAAATGAATGGGTTTTTTTTGGGACAAGTGTGACTACTACTTTTGAGAAAATTACGTCTGTAGTGTGAAATATGTGGCTGAAAACAGTTTAAGTTTGAAATTTTGAGCATGATGTGTGTGTTCTTGAGACAGCTTTTCCCTCTGCCCCGTCACTGGCCCCAATTGGCATGGTGATGGGCCTGAACAGGAGAGTTAAGAAACACACACAAGATTATGTCAGGTGTCTGCTGTAAATTGCTATGGACCAGGCCTCGAACAATAACAAATAACTCGACAACGGAAGCAGCTATTCACAAAATTCTTTCACAGTGAGCGCTAGAAGGGTCTCCTGAATAAAATGATGTATTTTTTTGTTTGTATTGTTAAAAATGACGACGCTACAGGGAGTTAAAAACGAGTGACTTTTCAGCAACGTTTATACTGGGAGTCAATGAGGCCGCTCACCTGTGCTCTCCTCACTTTGAGGCTTGTCATTCAAAAACCGTAAATCCTATCGTTTAGGTAGACACATTGTGTGAATCAGGACAAGTTTTCCTACTACTTTTGAGAAAATCATGTCTGTAGAGTGAAATTTGTGGCTGAAAACAGAGTTTAAGCGAGAAAGTTTGACCTTTTTTTTGAACCTCTCTCCACTCTGACCTTAACGAGGTCCACTGGTGTGTAACGCAATAGACACCCATTCAAAAGCCGGATTTTCTCCCAGAAACCGCATGGCGTTTGACCCGGGACTGATCCGAAAGTGTAGAACCTAGCAGAAAAGTTGAATGCCAGATCCACAGAGGAGAAGTTTTCCTACGTTTTAGAGTTTGAATCATGTCTCTAGGTGAAAGCATGCCAGAGCAGCGGATGTTTGAAAAACGTTGAAAAAGTGCTTTTTTTTCAATTAATTCCATAGAAATGAATGGGGTTTTTTGGGGCGATTTTTTCGCGACTACGTCGCGAAAAAATCGTAAACTGTAGAGAAAAGTAATAGCATAGCGAGTCCGATCGAGCCGCACGTTTTGATGTATTGTTTGTCTGTGTGCGACGTACGGTTATTGAGTTAATCGAAATCGAAATTTGTGTAGGAAGAGTAACAAATATAACACTAGACCGGACAATTCCCCGGGGGAAATTGTGAGAGGATGCAGTGCGCGAAGCAATTCGCTCACGCATGTTCGCTGGCCGTGAACGCGTGACCCGCAATGATGTTTCAATGCAATGATCGTGTGTGTGCTCGAGACAGCAGCCATCATGAAGAAGACCTATTCAAGAGTATGACCAAAGTGACTACAGGCGGAAATTAGCATGTACTGCTATAACCTGGGACAGACATCTGTCCTTAACACAAGGGTAATGTTTAATTTGTGCACTGTCCCTTTTAAAAATAAAATAAACTCTAAACTCTAAGAAGAGTGTTTGTAGTTTGTATGTACGAACAGAAGTGTTCCTAATAAAGTGGGCGGCTAAGGTGAGGCTGACACACAAGGGCTGGAGTTTTCTACTGTTTTTTTTATGAAGGACCAGGCCTCGAACAATGACAAATAACTCGACAACGGAAGCAGCTATTCACAAAATTCTTTCACAGTGAGCGCTAGAAGGGTCTCCTGAATAAAATGATGTATTTTTTTGTTTGTACTCTTAAAAATAACGACAGTAGAGCGATTTAAAAACGAGTGACTTTTCTCTCATGTTTACAATGGGTTTCAATGAAGCCTGTCAGCTGCCCTGTCCTCAGTTTGACGCTTGTCATTCAAAAACAGTAAATCCTATCGTTTAGGTAGACACATTGTGTGAATCAGGACAAGTTTTCCTACAAGGATAATGTTTAATTTGTGCACTGTCCCTTTTAAAAATAAAATAAACTCTAAACTCTAAGAAGAGTGTTTGTAGTTTGTATGTACGAACAGAAGTGTTCCTAATAAAGTGGGCGGCTAAGGTGAGGCTGACACACAAGGGCTGGAGTTTTCTACTGTTTTTTTTATGAAGGACCAGGCCTCGAACAATGACAAATAACTCGACAACGGAAGCAGCTATTCACAAAATTCTTTCACAGTGAGCGCTAGAAGGGTTTCCTGAATAAAATGATGTATTTTTTTGTTTGTATTGTTAAAAATGAGGACGCTACAGGGAGTTAAAAACGAGTGACTTTTCAGCAACGTTTATACTGGGAGTCAATGAGGCCGCTCACCTGTGCTCTCCTCACTTTGAGGCTTGTCATTCAAAAACCGTAAATCCTATCGTTTAGGTAGACACATTGTGTGAATCAGGACAAGTTTTCCTACTACTTTTGAGAAAATCATGTCTGTAGAGTGAAATTTGTGGCGGAAAACACGGTTTAAGCGAGAAAGTTTGAGCTTTTTTTTGAAGCCGCCTACACTCTAAGCTTAAAGACCCTCACTGGTGTGTAACGCAATAGACACCCATTCAAAAGCCGGATTTTCTCCCAGAAACCACATGGCGTTTGAACCGGGACTGATCCGAAAGTGTAAAACCTAGCAGAAAAGTTGAATGCCAGATCCACAGAGGAGAAGTTTTCCTACGTTTTAGAGTTTGAATCATGTCTCTAGGTGAAAGCATGCCAGAGCAACGGATGTTTGAAAAACGTTGAAAAAGTGCTTTTTTTTCAATTAATTCCATAGAAATGAATGGGGTTTTTTGGGGCGATTTTTTCACGACTACGTCGCGAAAAAATCGTATTCTATAGAGAAAAGTAATGTACTGTTTGTTTGCATGTACTGCTATAACCTGGGACAGACATCTGTCCTTAACACAAGGATAATGTTTAATTTGTGCACTGTCCCTTTTAAAAATAAAATAAACTCTAAACTCTAAGAAGAGTGTTTGTAGTTTGTATGTACGAACAGAAGTGTTCCTAATAAAGTGGGCGGCTAAGGTGAGGCTGACACATCAAGGGCTGGAGTTTTCTACTGTTTTTTTATGAAGGACCAGGCCTCGAACAATGACAAATAACTCGACAACGGAAGCAGCTATTCACAAAATTCTTTCACAGTGAGCGCTAGAAGGGTCTCCTGAATAAAATGATGTATTTTTTGGTTTGTATTGTTAAAAATGAGGACGCTACAGGGAGTTAAAAACGAGTGACTTTTCAGCAACATTTATACTGGGAGTCAATGAGGCTGCTCACCTGTGCTCTCCTCACTTTGAGGCTTGTCATTCAAAAACCGTAAATCCTACCGTTTAGGTAGACACATTGTGTGAATCAGGACAAGTTTTCCTACTACTTTTGAGAAAATAATGTCTGTAGAGTGAAATTTGTGGCTGAAAACGGAGTTTAAGCGAGAAAGTTTGACCTTTTTTTTGAAGCCGCCTACACTCTAAGTTTAACGACCCTCACTGGTGTGTAACGCAATAGACACCCATTCAAAAGCCGGATTTTCTCCCAGAAACCACATGGCGTTTGAACCGGGCCTGATCCGAAAGTGTAAAACCTAGCAGAAAAGTTGAATGCCAGATCCACAGAGGAGAAGTTTTCCTACGTTTTAGAGTTTGAATCATGTCTCTAGGTGAAAGCATGCCAGAGCAGTGGATGTTTGAAAAACATTGAAAAAGTGCTTTTTTTTCAATTAATTCCATAGAAATGAATGGGTTTTTTTGGGGCGATTTTTTCGCGACTACGTCGCGAAAAAATCGTATTCTATAGAGAAAAGTAATAGCATAGCGAGTCCGATCGAGCCGCACGTTTTGATATATTGTTTGTCTGTGTGCGACGTACGGTTATTGAGTTATTCGAAATCAAAATTTGCGTAGGAATAATAAGAAGAAGAAGAAATACGTAGAAGAACAATAGTTGCAGTGCTTTGCACTGCAACCTATGGGCTCCCCTAGGGGAGCCCATAGGTTGCTGTGCTGCAGCACTGCATCCTAACTAGACCGGACAATTCCCCGGGGGAAATTGTGAGAGGATGCAGTGCGCGAAGCAATTCGCTCACGCATGTTCGCTGGCCGTGAATGTGTGACCCGCAATGATGTTTCAATGCAATGATCGTGTGTGTGCTCGAGACAGCAGCCATCATGAAGAAGACCTATTCAAGAGTATGACCAAAGTGACTACAGGCGGAAATTAGCATGTACTGCTATAACCTGGGACAGACATCTGTCCTTAACACAAGGATAATGTTTAATTTGTGCACTGTCCCTTTTAAAAATAAAATAAACTCTAAACTCTAAGAAGAGTGTTTGTAGTTTGTATGTACGAACAGAAGTGTTCCTAATAAAGTGGGCGGCTAAGGTGAGGCTGACACACAAGGGCTGGAGTTTTCTACTGTTTTTTTTATGAAGGACCAGGCCTCGAACAATGACAAATAACTCGACAACGGAAGCAGCTATTCACAAAATTCTTTCACAGTGAGCGCTAGAAGGGTCTCCTGAATAAAATGATGTATTTTTTTGTTTGTATTGTTAAAAATGAGGACGCTACAGGGAGTTAAAAACGAGTGACTTTTCAGCAACGTTTATACTGGGAGTCAATGAGGCCGCTCACCTGTGCTCGCCTCACTTTGAGGCTTGTCATTCAAAAACCGTAAATCCTATCGTTTAGGTAGACACATTGTGTGAATCAGGACAAGTTTTCCTACTACTTTTGAGAAAATCATGTCTGTAGAGTGAAATTTGTGGCTGAAAACACGGTTTAAAAATAAAATAAACTCTAAACTCTAAGAAGAGTGTTTGTAGTTTGTATGTACGAACAGAAGTGTTCCTAATAATGTGGGCGGCTAAGGTGAGGCTGACACACAAGGGCTGGAGTTTTCTACTGTTTTTTTTATGAAGGACCAGGCCTCGAACAATGACAAATAACTCGACAACGGAAGCAGCTATTCACAAAATTCTTTCACAGTGAGCGCTAGAAGGGTCTCCTGAATAAAATGATGTATTTTTTTGTTTGTATTGTTAAAAATGAGGACGCTACAGGGAGTTAAAAACGAGTGACTTTTCAGCAACGTTTATACTGGGAGTCAATGAGGCCGCTCACCTGTGCTCTCCTCACTTTGAGGCTTGTCATTCGAAAACCGTAAATCCTATCGTTTAGGTAGACACATTGTGTGAATCAGGACAAGTTTTCCTACTACTTTTGAGAAAATCATGTCTGTAGAGTGAAATTTGTGGCTGAAAACACGGTTTAAGCGAGAAAGTTTGAGCTTTTTTTTGAAGCCGCCTACACTCTAAGATTAACGACCATCACTGGTGTGTAACGCAATAGACACCCATTCAAAAGCCGGATTTTCTCCCAGAACTCACATCGTGTTTGAGCCGGGCCTGATCCGAAAGTGTAGAACCTTGCAGAAAAGTTGAATGCCAGATCCACAGAGGAGAAGTTTTCCTACGTTTTAGAGTTTGAATCACGTCTCTAGGTTAAAGCATGCCAGAGCAGCGGACGTTTGAAAAACGTTGAAAAAGTGCTTTTTTTCCAATTAATTCCATAGAAATGAATGGGTTTTTTTGGGGCGATTTTTTCGCGACTACGTCGAGAAAAAATCGTATTCTATAGAGAAAAGTAATAGCATAGCGAGTCCGATCGAGCCGCACGTTTTGATACATTGTTTGTCTGTGTGCGACGTACGGTTATTGAGTTAATCGAAATCGAAATTTGTGTAGGAAGAGTAACAAATATAACACTAGACCGGACAATTCCCCGGGGGAAATTGTGAGAGGATGCAGTGCGCGAAGCAATTCGGTCATGCATGTTCGCCGGCCGTGAATGTGTGACCAGCAATGATGTTTCAATGCAATGATCGTGTGTGTGCTTGAGACAGCAGCCGTCATGAAGGAGACCTATTCAAGAGCATGAACAAAGTGACTACAGGCGGAAATTAGCATGTACTGCTATAACCTGGGACAGACATCTGTCCTTACCACAAGGATAATGTTTAATTTGTGCACTGTCCCTTTTAAAAATAAAATAAACTCTAAACACTAAGAAGAGTGTTTGTAGTTTGTATGTACGAACAGAAGTGTTCCTAATAAAGTGGGCGGCTAAGGTGAGGCCTGTCGGCTGCCCTCTTCTCAGTTTCTCAGAGCAGCGGATGTTTGAAAAAGTGCTTTTTTTTCCAATTAATTCCATAGAAATTAATGGGGGTTTTTTGGGACAAGTGTGACTACTACTTCTGAGAAAATTATGTCTGTAGTGTGAAATTTGTGGCTGAAAACAGTTTAAGTTTGAAATTTTGAGCATGTAAGTGTAGAACCTAGCAGAAAAGTTGAATGACAGATCCACAGAGGAGAAGTTTTCCTACGTTTTAGAGTTTGAATCACGTCTCTAGGTGAAAGCATGCCAGAGCAGCAGACGTTTGAAAAACGTTGAAAAAGTGCTTTTTTTCAATTAATTCCATAGAAATGAATGGGGTTTTTTTGTGACGATTTTTTTTTTTTATAACCTGGGACAGACATCTGATCTTAACACAAGGATAATGTTTAATTTGTGCACTGTCCCTTTTAAAAATAAAATAAACTCTAAACTCTAAGAAGAGTGTTTGTAGTTTGTATGTACGAACAGAAGTGTTCCTAATAAAGTGGGCGGCTAAGGTGAGGCTGACACACAAGGGCTGGAGTTTTCTACTGTTTTTTTTATGAAGGACCAGGCCTCGAACAATGACAAATAACTCGACAACGGAAGCAGCTATTCACAAAATTCTTTCACAGTGAGCGCTAGAAGGGTCTCCTGAATAAAATGATGTATTTTTTTGTTTGTATTGTTAAAAATGAGGACGCTACAGGGAGTTAAAAACGAGTGACTTTTCAGCAACGTTTATACTGGGAGTCAATGAGGCCGCTCACCTGTGCTCTCCTCACTTTGAGGCTTGTCATTCAAAAACCGTAAATCCTACCGTTTAGGTAGACACATTGTGTGAATCAGGACAAGTTTTGCTACTACTTTTGAGAAAATCATGTCTGTAGAGTGAAATTTGTGGATGAAAACACAGTTTAAGTGAGAAATTTTGAGCTTTTTTTTGAAGCCGCCTACACTCTGAGTTAACGAGGCGCACTGGTGTGTAACGCAATAGACACCCATTCAAAAGCCGGATTTTCTCCCAGAAACCACATGGCGTTTGAACCGGGCCTGATCCGAAAGTGTAAAACCTAGCAGAAAAGTTGAATGCCAGATCCACAGAGGAGAAGTTTTCCTACGTTTTAGAGTTTGAATCACGTCTCTAGGTGAAAGCATGCCAGAGCAGCGGATGTTTGAAAAACGTTGAAAAAGTGCTTTTTTTTCAATTAATTCCATAGAAATGAATGGGGTTTTTTTGGACGATTTTTTCGCGACTACGTCGCGAAAAAATCGTATTCTATAGAGAAAAGTAATAGCATAGCGAGTCCGATCGAGCTGCACGTTTTGATACATTGTTTGTCTGTGTGCGACGTACGGTTATTGTGTTACTCGAAATCAAAATTTGTGTAGGAAGAGTAACAAATATAACACTAGACCGGACAATTCCCCGGGGGAAATTGTGAGAGGATGCAGTGCGCGAAGCAATTCGCTCACGCACGTTTGCTGGCCGTGAATGTGTGACCCGCAATGATGTTTCAATGCAATGATTGTGTGTGTGCTCTAGACAGCAGCCATCATGAAGAAGAGCTATTCAAGAGCATGAACAAAGTGACTACAGGCGGAAATTAGCATGTACTGCTATAACCTGGGACAGACATCTGTCCTTACCACATGGATAATGTTTAATTTGTGCACTGTCCCTTTTAAAAATAAAATAAAACTCTAAACACTAAGAAGAGTGTTTGTAGTATGTATGTACGAACAGAAGTGTTCCTAATAAAGTGGGCGGCTAAGGTGAGGCTAAGACACACAAGGGCTGGAGTTTTCTACTGTTTTTTTATGAAGGACCAGGCCTCGAACAATAACAAATAACTCGACAACGGAAGCAGCTATTCACAAAATTCTTTCACAGTGAGCGCTAGAAGGGTCTCCTGAATAAAATGATGTATTTTTTTGTTTGTACTCTTAAAAATAACGACAATAGAGCGATTTAAATACGAGTGACTTTTCTCTCATGTTTACAATGGGTTTCAATGAAGCCTGTCAGCTGCCCTGTCCTCAGTTTGACGCTTGTCATTCAAAAACCGTAAATCCTATCGTTTAGGTAGACACATTGTGTGAATCAGGACAAGTTTTCCTACAAGGATAATGTTTAATTTGTGCACTGTCCCTTTTAAAAATAAAATAAACTCTAAACTCTAAGAAGAGTGTTTGTAGTTTGTATGTACGAACAGAAGTGTTCCTAATAAAGTGGGCGGCTAAGGTGAGGCTGACACACAAGGGCTGGAGTTTTCTACTGTTTTTTTTATGAAGGACCAGGCCTCGAACAATGACAAATAACTCGACAACGGAAGCAGCTATTCACAAAATTCTTTCACAGTGAGCGCTAGAAGGGTCTCCTGAATAAAATGATGTATTTTTTTGTTTGTATTTTTAAAAATGACGACGCTACAGGGAGTTAAAAACGAGTGACTTTTCAGCAACGTTTATACTGGGAGTCAATGAGGCCGCTCACCTGTGCTCTCCTCACTTTGAGGCTTCTCATTCAAAAACCGTGAATCCTATCGTT
The DNA here is from genome assembly GCF_027579695.1 of Neoarius graeffei. Classification (NCBI taxonomy): domain Eukaryota; kingdom Metazoa; phylum Chordata; class Actinopteri; order Siluriformes; family Ariidae; genus Neoarius; species Neoarius graeffei. Next base: position 35,297,303 of record NC_083573.1, on the reverse strand, counting down.
TAGGTAGACACATTGTGTGAATCAGGACAAGTTTTCCTACTACTTTTGAGAAAATCATGTCTGTAGAGTGAAATTTGTGGATGAAAACACAGTTTAAGTGAGAAATTTTGAGCTTTTTTTTGAAGCCGCCTACACTCTGAGTTAACGAGGCGCACTGGTGTGTAACGCAATAGACACCCATTCAAAAGCAGGATTTTCTATCAGAACCCACATGGCGTTTGACCCGGGACTGATCCGAAAGTGTAGAACCTAGCAGAAAAGTTGAATGCCAGATCCACAGAGGAGAAGTTTTCCTACGTTTTAGAGTTTGAATCACGTCTCTAGGTGAAAGCATGCCAGAGCAGTGGACGTTTGAAAAACGTTGAAAAAGTGCTTTTTTTTCAATTAATTCCATAGAAATGAATGGGGCTTTTTTGGACGATTTTTTCGCGACTACGTCGCGAAAAAATCGTAATCTATAGAGAAAAGTAATAGCATAGCGAGTCCGATCGAGCCGCACGTTTTGATATATTGTTTGTCTGTGTGCGACGTACGGTTATTGAGTTAATCGAAATCAAAATTTGCGTAGGAATAATAAAAATAATAATAAATATAAGAATAAGAAGAAGAAGAAGAAACACGTAGAAGAACAATAGTTGCAGTGCTTTGCACTGCAACCTATGGGCTCCCCTAGGGGAGCCCATAGGTTGCTGTGCTGCAGCACTGCATCCTAACTAGACCGGACAATTCCCCGGGGGAAATTGTGAGAGGATGCAGTGCGCGAAGCAATTCGCTCACGCATGTTTGCTGGCCGTGAATGTGTGACCCGCAATGATGTTTCAATGCAATGATCATGTGTGTGCTTGAGACAGCAGCCGTCATGAAGAGCTATTCAAGAGCAAAAAAAAGTCACTACAGGCGGAAATTAGCATGTACTGCTATAACCTGGGACAGACATCTGTCCTTACCACAAGGATAATGTTTAATTTGTGCACTGTCCCTTTTAAAAATAAAATAAACTCTAAACTCTAAGAAGAGTGTTTGTAGGTTGTATGTACGAACAGAAGTGTTCCTAATAAAGTGGGCGGCTAAGGTGAGGCTAAGACACAAAGGCTGGAGTTTTCTACTGTTTTTTTTATGAAGGACCAGGCCTCGAACAATGCCAAATAACTCGACAACGGAAGCAGCTATTCACAAAATTCTTTCACTCTGAGCGCTAGAAGGGTCTCCTGAATAAAATGATGTATTTTTTTGTTTGTACTCTTAAAAATAACGACACTAGAGCGATTTAAAAACGAGTGACTTTTCTCTTACGTTTACAATGGGTTTCAGTGAAGCCTGTCAGCTGCCCTGTCCTCAGTTTGACGCTTGTCATTCAAAAACCGTAAATCCTATCGTTTAGGTAGACACATTGTGTGAATCAGGACAAGTTTTCCTACTACTTTTGAGAAAATCATGTCTGTAGAGTGAAATTTGTGGCTGAAAACAGAGTTTAAGCGAGAAAGTTTGACCTTTTTTTTTAACCACTCTCCACTCTGAGCTTACCGAGGTCCACTGGTGTGTAACGCAATAGACACCCATTCAAAAGCCGGATTTTCTCCCAGAAACCACATGGCGTTTGAGCTGGGACTGATCCGAAAGTGTAGAACCTAGCAGAAAAGTTGAATGCCAGATCCACAGAGGAGAAGTTTTCCTACGTTTTAGAGTTTGAATCACGTCTCTAGGTGAAAGCATGCCAGAGCAGCGGATGTTTGAAAAACGTTGAAAAAGTGGTTTTTTTCAAATTAATTCCATAGAAATGAATGGGGTTTTTTTGGACGATTTTTTCGCGACTACGTCGCGAAAAAATCGTAATCTGTAGAGAAAAGTAATAGCATAGCGAGTCCGATCGAGCCGCACGTTTTGATACATTGTTTGTCTGTGTGCGACGTACGGTTATTGTGTTACTCGAAATCAAAATTTGTGTAGGAAGAGTAACAAATATAACACTAGACCGGACAATTCCCCGGGGGAAATTGTGAGAGGATGCAGTGCGCGAAGCAATTCGGTCACGCATGTTCGCTGGCCGTGAACGTGTGACCCGCAATGACGTTTCAATGCAATGATTATGTGTGTGCTTGAGACAGCAGCCGTCATGAAGAAGAGCTATTCAACAGTATGACCAAAGTGACTACAGGCGGAAATTAGCATGTACTGCTATAACCTGGGACAGACATCTGTCCTTACCACAAGGATAATGTTTAATTTGTGCACTGTCCCTTTTAAAAATAAAATAAACTCTAAACTCTAAGAGTGTTTGTAGTTTGTATGTACGAACAGAAGTGTTCCTAATAAAGTGGGCGGCTAAGGTGAGGCCTGTCGGCTGCCCTCCTCTCAGTTTCTCAGAGCAGCGGATGTTTGAAAAAGTGCTTTTTTTTTCCAATTAATTCCATAGAAATGAATGGGTTTTTTTTGGGACAAGTGTGACTACTACTTTTGAGAAAATTATGTCTGTGGTGTGAAATTTGTGGCTGAAAACAGTTTAAGTTTGAAATTTTGAGCATGATTTGTGTTTGTGCTTGAGACAGCTTTTCCCTCTGCCCCGTCACTGGCCCCAATTGGCATGGTGACGGGCCTGAACAGGAGAGTTAAGAAACACACACAAGATTATGTCAGGTGTCTACTGTGTTTTGCAAAGAGTAGGCCTCGCACAATCACAAATAACTCGACAACGAAAGCAGCTATTCACAAAATTCTTTCACAGTGAGCGCTAGAAGGGTCTCCTGAATAGACTGATGTAATTTTTTTGTCTGTATTGTTAAAAATGAGGACGCTACAGGGAGTTAAAAACGAGTGACTTTTCAGCAACGTTTATAATGGGAGTCAATGAGGCCGCTCACCTGTGCTCTCCTCACTTTGAGGCTTGTCATTCAAAAACCGTAAATCCTATCGTTTAGGTAGACACATTGTGTGAATCAGGACAAGTTTTCCTACTACTTTTGAGAAAATCATGTCTGTAGAGTGAAATTTGTGGCTGAAAACAGAGTTTAAGCGAGAAAGTTTGACCTTTTGTTTTAACCTCTCTCCACTCTGAGCATAACGAGGTCCACTGGTGTGTAACGCAATAGACACCCATTCAAAAGCCGGATTTTCTCCCAGAACTCACATCGTGTTTGAGCCGGGCCTGATCCGAAAGTGTAGAACCTTGCAGAAAAGTTGAATGCCAGATCCACAGAGGAGAAGTTTTCCTACGTTTTAGAGTTTGAATCACGTCTCTAGGTTAAAGCATGCCAGAGCAGCGGATGTTTGAAAAACGTTGAAAAAGTGCTTTTTTTCAAATTAATTCCATAGAAATGAATGGGGTTTTTTTGGACGATTTTTTCGCGACTACGTCGCGAAAAAATCGCTATCTATAGAGAAAAGTAATAGCATAGCGAGTCCGATCGAGCCGCACGTTTTGATATATTGTTTGTCTGTGTGCGACGTACGGTTATTGAGTTAATCGAAATCGAAATTTGCGTAGGGAGAGTAACAAATATAACACTAGACCGGACAATTCCCCGGGGGAAATTGTGAGAGGATGCAGTGCGCGAAGCAATTCGGTCATGCATGTTCGCCGGCCGTGAATGTGTGACCAGCAATGATGTTTCAATGCAATGATCGTGTGTGTGCTTGAGACAGCAGCCGTCATGAAGGAGACCTATTCAAGAGCATGAACAAAGTGACTACAGGCGGAAATTAGCATGTACTGCTATAACCTGGGACAGACATCTGTCCTTACCACAAGGATAATGTTTAATTTGTGCACTGTCCCTTTTAAAAATAAAATAAACTCTAAACACTAAGAAGAGTGTTTGTAGTTTGTATGTACGAACAGAAGTGTTCCTAATAAAGTGGGCGGCTAAGGTGAGGCCTGTCGGCTGCCCTCTTCTCAGTTTCTCAGAGCAGCGGATGTTTGAAAAAGTGCTTTTTTTTCCAATTAATTCCATAGAAATTAATGGGGGTTTTTTGGGACAAGTGTGACTACTACTTCTGAGAAAATTATGTCTGTAGTGTGAAATTTGTGGCTGAAAACAGTTTAAGTTTGAAATTTTGAGCATGTAAGTGTAGAACCTAGCAGAAAAGTTGAATGACAGATCCACAGAGGAGAAGTTTTCCTACGTTTTAGAGTTTGAATCACGTCTCTAGGTGAAAGCATGCCAGAGCAGCAGACGTTTGAAAAACGTTGAAAAAGTGCTTTTTTTCAATTAATTCCATAGAAATGAATGGGGTTTTTTTGTGACGATTTTTTTTTTTTATAACCTGGGACAGACATCTGATCTTAACACAAGGATAATGTTTAATTTGTGCACTGTCCCTTTTAAAAATAAAATAAACTCTAAACTCTAAGAAGAGTGTTTGTAGTTTGTATGTACGAACAGAAGTGTTCCTAATAAAGTGGGCGGCTAAGGTGAGGCTGACACACAAGGGCTGGAGTTTTCTACTGTTTTTTTTATGAAGGACCAGGCCTCGAACAATGACAAATAACTCGACAACGGAAGCAGCTATTCACAAAATTCTTTCACAGTGAGCGCTAGAAGGGTCTCCTGAATAAAATGATGTATTTTTTTGTTTGTATTGTTAAAAATGAGGACGCTACAGGGAGTTAAAAACGAGTGACTTTTCAGCAACGTTTATACTGGGAGTCAATGAGGCCGCTCACCTGTGCTCTCCTCACTTTGAGGCTTGTCATTCAAAAACCGTAAATCCTACCGTTTAGGTAGACACATTGTGTGAATCAGGACAAGTTTTGCTACTACTTTTGAGAAAATCATGTCTGTAGAGTGAAATTTGTGGATGAAAACACAGTTTAAGTGAGAAATTTTGAGCTTTTTTTTGAAGCCGCCTACACTCTGAGTTAACGAGGCGCACTGGTGTGTAACGCAATAGACACCCATTCAAAAGCCGGATTTTCTCCCAGAAACCACATGGCGTTTGAACCGGGCCTGATCCGAAAGTGTAAAACCTAGCAGAAAAGTTGAATGCCAGATCCACAGAGGAGAAGTTTTCCTACGTTTTAGAGTTTGAATCACGTCTCTAGGTGAAAGCATGCCAGAGCAGCGGATGTTTGAAAAACGTTGAAAAAGTGCTTTTTTTTCAATTAATTCCATAGAAATGAATGGGGTTTTTTTGGACGATTTTTTCGCGACTACGTCGCGAAAAAATCGTATTCTATAGAGAAAAGTAATAGCATAGCGAGTCCGATCGAGCTGCACGTTTTGATACATTGTTTGTCTGTGTGCGACGTACGGTTATTGTGTTACTCGAAATCAAAATTTGTGTAGGAAGAGTAACAAATATAACACTAGACCGGACAATTCCCCGGGGGAAATTGTGAGAGGATGCAGTGCGCGAAGCAATTCGCTCACGCACGTTTGCTGGCCGTGAATGTGTGACCCGCAATGATGTTTCAATGCAATGATTGTGTGTGTGCTCTAGACAGCAGCCATCATGAAGAAGAGCTATTCAAGAGCATGAACAAAGTGACTACAGGCGGAAATTAGCATGTACTGCTATAACCTGGGACAGACATCTGTCCTTACCACATGGATAATGTTTAATTTGTGCACTGTCCCTTTTAAAAATAAAATAAAACTCTAAACACTAAGAAGAGTGTTTGTAGTATGTATGTACGAACAGAAGTGTTCCTAATAAAGTGGGCGGCTAAGGTGAGGCTAAGACACACAAGGGCTGGAGTTTTCTACTGTTTTTTTATGAAGGACCAGGCCTCGAACAATAACAAATAACTCGACAACGGAAGCAGCTATTCACAAAATTCTTTCACAGTGAGCGCTAGAAGGGTCTCCTGAATAAAATGATGTATTTTTTTGTTTGTACTCTTAAAAATAACGACAATAGAGCGATTTAAATACGAGTGACTTTTCTCTCATGTTTACAATGGGTTTCAATGAAGCCTGTCAGCTGCCCTGTCCTCAGTTTGACGCTTGTCATTCAAAAACCGTAAATCCTATCGTTTAGGTAGACACATTGTGTGAATCAGGACAAGTTTTCCTACAAGGATAATGTTTAATTTGTGCACTGTCCCTTTTAAAAATAAAATAAACTCTAAACTCTAAGAAGAGTGTTTGTAGTTTGTATGTACGAACAGAAGTGTTCCTAATAAAGTGGGCGGCTAAGGTGAGGCTGACACACAAGGGCTGGAGTTTTCTACTGTTTTTTTTATGAAGGACCAGGCCTCGAACAATGACAAATAACTCGACAACGGAAGCAGCTATTCACAAAATTCTTTCACAGTGAGCGCTAGAAGGGTCTCCTGAATAAAATGATGTATTTTTTTGTTTGTATTTTTAAAAATGACGACGCTACAGGGAGTTAAAAACGAGTGACTTTTCAGCAACGTTTATACTGGGAGTCAATGAGGCCGCTCACCTGTGCTCTCCTCACTTTGAGGCTTCTCATTCAAAAACCGTGAATCCTATCGTTTAGGTAGACACATTGTGTGAATCAGGACAAGTTTTCCTACTACTTTTGAGAAAATCATGTCTGTAGAGTGAAATTTGTGGATGAAAACACAGTTTAAGTGAGAAATTTTGAGCTTTTTTTTGAAGCCGCCTACACTCTGAGTTAACGAGGCGCACTGGTGTGTAACGCAATAGACACCCATTCAAAAGCAGGATTTTCTATCAGAACCCACATGGCGTTTGACCCGGGACTGATCCGAAAGTGTAGAACCTAGCAGAAAAGTTGAATGCCAGATCCACAGAGGAGAAGTTTTCCTACGTTTTAGAGTTTGAATCACGTCTCTAGGTGAAAGCATGCCAGAGCAGTGGACGTTTGAAAAACGTTGAAAAAGTGCTTTTTTTTCAATTAATTCCATAGAAATGAATGGGGCTTTTTTGGACGATTTTTTCGCGACTACGTCGCGAAAAAATCGTAATCTATAGAGAAAAGTAATAGCATAGCGAGTCCGATCGAGCCGCACGTTTTGATATATTGTTTGTCTGTGTGCGACGTACGGTTATTGAGTTAATCGAAATCAAAATTTGCGTAGGAATAATAAAAATAATAATAAATATAAGAATAAGAAGAAGAAGAAGAAACACGTAGAAGAACAATAGTTGCAGTGCTTTGCACTGCAACCTATGGGCTCCCCTAGGGGAGCCCATAGGTTGCTGTGCTGCAGCACTGCATCCTAACTAGACCGGACAATTCCCCGGGGGAAATTGTGAGAGGATGCAGTGCGCGAAGCAATTCGATCACGCATGTTTGCCGGCCGTGAATGTGTGACCAGCAATGATGTTTCAATGCAATGATTGTGTGTGTGCTTGAGACAGCAGCCGTCATGAAGGAGACCTATTCAAGAGCATGAACAAAGTGACTACAGGTGGAAATTAGCATGTACTGCTATAACCTGGGACAGACATCTGTCCTTACCACAAGGATAATGTTTAATTTGTGAGCTGTCCCTTTTAAAAATAAAATAAACTCTAAACTCTAAGAAGAGTGTTTGTAGTTTGTATGTACGAACAGAAGTGTTCCTAATAAAGTGGGTGGCTAAGGTGAGGCTAAGACACACAAGGGCTGGAGTTTTCTACTGTTTTTTTTATGAAGGACCAGGCCTCGAACAATGACAAATAACTCGACAACGGAAGCAGCTATTCACAAAATTCTTTCACACTGAGCGCTAGAAGGGTCTCCTGAATAAAATGATGTATTTTTTTGTTTGTACTCTTTAAAATAACGACACTAGAGCAATTTAAAAACGAGTGACTTTTCTATCACGTTTATAATGGATGTCAATGAAGCTTGTCAGCTGCACTAACCTCAGTTTGACGCTTGTCATTCAAAAACCGTAAATCCTATCGTTTAGGTAGACACATTGTGTGAATCAGGACAAGTTTTCCTACTACTTTTGAGAAAATCATGTCTGTAGAGTGAAATTTGTGGATGAAAACACAGTTTAAGTGAGAAATTTTGAGCTTTTTTTTGAAGCCGCCTACACTCTGAGTTAACGAGGCGCACTGGTGTGTAACGCAATAGACACCCATTCAAAAGCCGGATTTTCTATCAGAATCCACATGGCGTTTGAGCTGGGACTGATCCGAAAGTGTAGAACCTAGCAGAAAAGTTGAATGCCAGATCCACAGAGGAGAAGTTTTCCTACGTTTTATGGTTTGAATCACGTCTCTAGGTGAAAGCATGCCAGAGCAGCGGATGTTTGAAAAACGTTGAAAAAGTGCTTTTTTTCAATTAATTCCATAGAAATGAATGGGGTTTTTTTGGACGATTTTTTCGCGACTACGTCGCGAAAAAATCGTATTCTGCAGAGAAAAGTAATAGCATAGCGAGTCCGATCGAGCCACACGTTTTGATACATTGTTTGTCTGTGTGCGACGTACGGTTATTGTGTTACTCGAAATCAAAATTTGTGTAGGAAGAGTAACAAATATAACACTAGACCGGACAATTCCCCGGGGGAAATTGTGAGAGGATGCAGTGCGCGAAGCAATTCGCTCACGCATGTTCGCTGGCCGTGAATGTGTGACCCGCAATGATGTTTCAATGCAATGATTATGTGTGTGCTTGAGACAGCAGCCGTCATGAATAAGAGCTATTCAATAGAATAAACAAAGTTAATACAGGCGGAAATTAGCATGTACTGCTATAACCTGGGACAGACATCTGACCTTACCACAAGGATAATGTTTAATTTGTGCACTGTCCCTTTTAAAAATAAAATAAACTCTGAACTCTAAGAAGAGTGTTTGCAGATTGTATGTACGAACAGAAGTGTTCCTAATAAAGTGGGCGGCTAAGGTGAAGTGTCATACTGACCGAGGCTGTTTTTTTTTTTTTGGAGTTTTGTGCTGTTTTATATGAATGACCAGGCCTCAAACAATGACAAATAACTCGACAACGGAAGCAGCTATTCACAAAATTCTTTCACAGTGAGCGCTAGAAGGGTCTCCTGAATAAAATGATGTATTTTTTTGTTTGTATTGTTAAAAATGAGGACGCTACAGGGAGTTAAAAACGAGTGACTTTTCAGCAACGTTTATACTGGGAGTCAATGAGGCCGCTCACCTGTGCTCTCCTCACTTTGAGGCTTGTCATTCAAAAACCGTAAATCCTATCGTTTAGGTAGACACATTGTGTGAATCAGGACAAGTTTTCCTACTACTTTTGAGAAAATCATGTCTGTAGAGTGAAATTTGTGGCTGAAAACAGAGTTTAAGCGAGAAAGTTTGACCTTTTTTTTCAAACTGTCTACACTCTAAGATAACGACCTTCACTGGTGTGTAACGCAATAGACACCCATTCAAAAGCCGGATTTTCTCCCAGAAACCACATGGCGGTTGAGCCGGGACTGATCCGAAAGTGTAGAACCTAGCAGAAAAGTTTAATGCCAGATCCACAGAGGAGAAGTTTTCCTACGTTTTAGAGTTTGAATCACGTCTCTAGGTGAAAGCATGCCAGAGCAGCGGATGTTTGAAAAACGTTGAAAAAGTGCTTTTTTTTCAATTAATTCCATAGAAATGAATGGGGTTTTTTTGGACGATTTTTTCGCGACTACGTCGCGAAAAAATCGTATTCTATAGAGAAAAGTAATAGCATAGCGAGTCCGATCGAGCCGCACGTTTTGATACATTGTTTGTCTGTGTGCGACGTACGGTTATTGTGTTACTCGAAATCAAAATTTGTGTAGGAAGAGTAACAAATATAACACTAGACCGGACAATTCCCCGGGGGAAATTGTGAGAGGATGCAGTGCGCGAAGCAATTCGCTCACGCATGTTTGCTGGCCGTGAACGTGTGACCCGCAATGATGTTTCAATGCAATGATTATGTGTGTGCTTGAGACAGCAGCCGTCATGAAGAAGAGCTATTCAACAGTATAAACAAAGTGACTACAGGCGGAAATTAGCATGTACTGCTATAACCTGGGACAGACATCTGTCCTTACCACAAGGATAATGTTTAATTTGTGCACTGTCCCTTTTAAAAATAAAATAAACTCTAAGAAGAGTGGTTGTAGTTTGTATGTACGAACAGAAGTGTTCCTAATAAAGTGGGCGGCTAAGGTGAGGCCATTTGGCTGCCCTCTTCTCACTTTGAGGCTTCTCATTCAAAAATTGTAAATCCTATCATTTAGATAGACACATTGTGTGAATCAGGACAAGCTTTCCTACTACTTTTGAGAAAATCATGTCTGTAGAGTGAAATTTGTGGATGAAAACACAGTTTAAGCGAGAAAGTTTGAGCTTTTTTTCCAAGCTGTCTACACTCTAAGCTTAACGACCTTCACTGGTGTGTAACGCAATAGACACCCATTCAAAAGCCCGATTTTCTCCCACAACCCACATGGCGTTTGAGCCGGGACTGATCCAAAAGTGTAGAACCTAGCAGAAAAGTTGAATGCCAGATCCACAGAGGAGAAGTTTTCCTACGTTTTAGAGTTTGAATCACGTCTCTAGGTGAAAGCATGCCAGAGCAGTGGATGTTTGAAAAAGTGCTTTTTTTTCCAATTAATTCCAAATGAATGGGGTTTTTTTGGGAGAAGTGTGACCACTACTTTTGAGAAAATTATGTCTGTAGTGTGAAATTTGTGGCTGAAAACAGTTTAAGTTTGAAATTTTGAGCATGATTTGTGTGTGCTTGAGACAGCAGCCACCTCTGCCCCGTCACTGGCCCCAATCGGCATGGTGACGGGCCTGAACAGGAGAGTTAAGAGACACAGACAAGATTTTGTCAGGTGTCTGTCTGCTGTGTTTTGCTAAGGAGTAGGCCTCGAACAATCACAAATAACTCGACAACGAAAGCAGCTATTCACAAAATTCTTTCACAGTGAGCGCTAGAAGGGTCTCCTGAATAGACTGATGTAATTCTTTTGTCTGTATTGTTAAAAATGAGGACGCTACAGGGAGTTAAAAACGAGTGAATTTTCAGCAACGTTTATAATGGGAGTCAATGAGGCCGCTCACCTGTGCTCTCCTCACTTTGAGGCTTGTCATTCAAAAACAGTAAATCCTATCGTTTAGGTAGACACATTGTGTGAATCAGGACAAGTTTTCCTACTACTTTTGAGAAAATCATGTCTGTAGAGTGAAATTTGTGGCTGAAAACAGAGTTTAAGCGAGAAAGTTTGACCTTTTTTTTGAACCTCTCTCCACTCTGAGCTTAAGGAGGTCCACTGGTGTGTATCGCAATAGAAACCCATTCAAAAGCCGGATTTTCTCCCGGAACCCACATGGCGTTTGACCCGGGACTGATCCGAAAGTGTAGAACCTAGCAGAAAAGTTGAATGCCAGATCCACAGAGGAGAAGTTTTCCTACGTTTTAGAGTTTGAATCACGTCTCTAGGTGAAAGCATGCCAGAGCAGCGGATGTTTGAAAAAGTGCTTTTTTTTTCAATTAATTCCATAGAAATGAATGGGGTTTTTTTGGACGATTTTTTCGCGACTACGTCGCGAAAAAATCGTATTCTATAGAGAAAAGTAATAGCATAGCGAGTCCAATCGAACCGCACGTTTTGATACATTGTTTGTCTGTGTGCGACGTACGGTTATTGTGTTACTCGAAATCAAAATTTGTGTAGGAAGAGTAACAAATATAACACTAGACCGGACAATTCCCCGGGGGAAATTGTGAGAGGATGCAGTGCGCGAAGCAATTCGCTCACGCATGTTTGCTGGCCGTGAACGTGTGACCCGCAATGATGTTTCAATGCAATGATTGTGTGTGCTTGAGACAGCAGCCGTCATGAAGAAGAGCTATTCAACAGTATAAACAAAGTGACTACAGGCGGAAATTAGCATGTACTGCTATAACCTGGGACAGACATCTGTCCTTACCACAAGGATAATGTTTAATTTGTGCACTGTCCCTTTTAAAAATAAAATAAACTCTAAGAAGAGTGGTTGTAGTTTGTATGTACGAACAGAAGTGTTCCTAATAAAGTGGGCGGCTAAGGTGAGGCCATTTGGCTGCCCTCTTCTCACTTTGAGGCTTCTCATTCAAAAATTGTAAATCCTATCATTTAGATAGACACATTGTGTGAATCAGGACAAGTTTTCCTACTACTTTTGAGAAAATCATGTCTGTAGAGTGAAATTTGTGGATGAAAACACAGTTTAAGCGAGAAAGTTTGAGCTTTTTTTCCAAGCTGTCTACACTCTAAGCTTAACGACCTTCACTGGTGTGTAACGCAATAGACACCCATTCAAAAGCCCGATTTTCTCCCACAACCCACATGGCGTTTGAGCCGGGACTGATCCAAAAGTGTAGAACCTAGCAGAAAAGTTGAATGCCAGATCCACAGAGGAGAAGTTTTCCTACGTTTTAGAGTTTGAATCACGTCTCTAGGTGAAAGCATGCCAGAGCAGTGGATGTTTGAAAAAGTGCTTTTTTTTCCAATTAATTCCAAATGAATGGGGTTTTTTTGGGAGAAGTGTGACCACTACTTTTGAGAAAATTATGTCTGTAGTGTGAAATTTGTGGCTGAAAACAGTTTAAGTTTGAAATTTTGAGCATGATTTGTGTGTGCTTGAGACAACAGCCACCTCTGCCCCGTCACTGGCCCCAATCGGCATGGTGACGGGCCTGAACAGGAGAGTTAAGAGACACAGACAAGATTTTGTCAGGTGTCTGTCTGCTGTGTTTTGCTAAGGAGTAGGCCTCGAACAATCACAAATAACTCGACAACGAAAGCAGCTATTCACAAAATTCTTTCACAGTGAGCGCTAGAAGGGTCTCCTGAATAGACTGATGTAATTCTTTTGTCTGTATTGTTAAAAATGAGGACGCTACAGGGAGTTAAAAACGAGTGAATTTTCAGCAACGTTTATAATGGGAGTCAATGAGGCCGCTCACCTGTGCTCTCCTCACTTTGAGGCTTGTCATTCAAAAACAGTAAATCCTATCGTTTAGGTAGACACATTGTGTGAATCAGGACAAGTTTTCCTACTACTTTTGAGAAAATCATGTCTGTAGAGTGAAATTTGTGGCTGAAAACAGAGTTTAAGCGAGAAAGTTTGACCTTTTTTTTGAACCTCTCTCCACTCTGAGCTTAAGGAGGTCCACTGGTGTGTATCGCAATAGAAACCCATTCAAAAGCCGGATTTTCTCCCGGAACCCACATGGCGTTTGACCCGGGACTGATCCGAAAGTGTAGAACCTAGCAGAAAAGTTGAATGCCAGATCCACAGAGGAGAAGTTTTCCTACGTTTTAGAGTTTGAATCACGTCTCTAGGTGAAAGCATGCCAGAGCAGCGGATGTTTGAAAAAGTGCTTTTTTTTCAATTAATTCCATAGAAATGAATGGGGTTTTTTTGGACGATTTTTTCGCGACTACGTCGCGAAAAAATCGTATTCTATAGAGAAAAGTAATAGCATAGCGAGTCCGATCGAGCCGCAGGTTTTCATACATTGTTTGTCTGTGTGCGACGTACGGTTATTGTGTTACTCGAAATCAAAATTTGTGTAGGAAGAGTAACAAATATAACACTAGACCGGACAATTCCCCGGGGGAAATTGTGAGAGGATGCAGTGCGCGAAGCAATTCGCTCACGCATGTTCGCTGGCCGTGAACGTGTGACCTGCAATGACGTTTCAATGCAATGATTGTGTGTGTGCTTGAGACAGCAGCCATCATGAAGAAGAGCTATTCAACAGTATGAACAAAGTGACTACAGGCGGAAATTAGCATGTACTGCTTTAACCTGGGACAGACATCTGTCCTTACCACAAGGATAATGTTTAATTTGTGCACTGTCCCTTTTAAAAATAAAATAAACTCTAAGAAGAGTGTTTGTAGTTTGTATGTACGAACAGAAGTGTTCCTAATAAAGTGGGCGGCTAAGGTGAGGCCTGTCGGCTGCCCTCTTCTCAGTTTCTCAGAGCAGCGGATGTTTGAAAAAGTGCTTTTTTTTCCAATTAATTCCATAGAAATGAATGGGGTTTTTTTGGGACAAGTGTGACTACTACTTTTGAGAAAATTATGTCTGTAGTGTGAAATTTGTGGCTGAAAACAGTTTAAGTTTGAAATTTTGAGCATGATTTGTGTGTGTGCTTGAGACAGCAGCCCCCCTCTGCCCCGTCACTGGCCCCAATCGGCATGGTGACGGGCCTGAACAGGAGAGTTAAGACACACACACAAGATTTTATCAGGTGTCTGCTGTAAATTGCTATGGACCAGGCCTCGAACAATGACAATGAGACAATGAGAAGAAGTTTTCCTACGTTTTAGAGTTTGAATCACGTCTCTAGGTGAAAGCATGCCAGAGCAGCGGATGTTTGAAAAAGTGCTTTTTTTTCCAATTAATTCCATAGAAATGAATGGGGTTTTTTTGGGCGATTTTTTCGCGACTACGTCGCGAAAAAATCGCAATCTGTATAGAAAAGTAATAGCATAGCGAGTTCGATCAAGCCGCACGTTTTGATATATTGTTTGTCTGTGTGTGACGTACGGTTATTGAGTTAATCGAAATCGAAATTTGCGTAGGGAGAGTAACAAATATAACACTAGACCGGACAATTCCCCGGGGGAAATTGTGAGAGGATGCAGTGCGCGAAGCAATTCGCTCACGCATGTTCGCTGGCCGTGAATGTGTGGCCCGCAATGATGTTTCAATGCAATGATCGTGTGTGTGCTCGAGACAGCAGCCATCATGAAGAAGACCTATTCAAGAGTATGACCAAAGCGACTACAGGCGGAAATTAGCATGTACTGCTATAACCTGGGACAGACATCTGTCCTTAACACAAGGATAATGTTTAATTTGTGCACTGTCCCTTTTAAAAATAAAATAAACTCTAAACTCTAAGAAGAGTGTTTGTAGTTTGTATGTACGAACAGAAGTGTTCCTAATAAAGTGGGCGGCTAAGGTGAGGCTAAGACACACAAGGGCTGGAGTTTTCTACTGTTTTTTTTATGAAGGACCAGGCCTCGAACAATGACAAATAACTCGACAACGGAAGCAGCTATTCACAAAATTCTTTCACACTGAGCGCTATAAGGGTCTCCTGAATAAAATGATGTATTTTTTTGTTTGTATTGTTAAAAATGAGGACGCTACAGGGAGTTAAAAACGAGTGACTTTTCAGCAACGTTTATACTGGGAGTCAATGAGGCCGCTCACCTGTGCTCTCCTCACTTTGAGGCTTGTCATTCAAAAACCGTAAATCCTATCGTTTAGGTAGACACATTGTGTGAATCAGGACAAGTTTTCCTACTACTTTTGAGAAAATCATGTCTGTAGAGTGAAATTTGTGGCTGAAAACAGAGTTTAAGCGAGAAAGTTTGACCTTTTTTTTTGAACCTCTCTCCACTCTGACCTTAACGAGGTCCACTGGTGTGTAACGCAATAGACACCCATTCAAAAGCCGGATTTTCTCCCAGAAACCACATGGCGTTTGACCCGGGACTGATCCGAAAGTGTAGAACCTAGCAGAAAAGTTGAATGCCAGATCCACAGAGGAGAAGTTTTCCAACGTTTTAGAGTTTGAATCACGTCTCTAGGTGAAAGCATGCCAGAGCAGCGGACGTTTGAAAAACGTTGAAAAAGTGCTTTTTTTTCAATTAATTCCATAGAAATGAATGGGGTTTTTTTGGACGATTTTTTCGCGACTATGTCGCGAAAAAATCGTATTCTATAGAGAAAAGTAATAGCATAGCGAGTCCGATCGAGCCGCACGTTTTGATACATTGTTTGTCTGTGTGCGACGTACGGTTATTGTGTTACTCGAAATCAAAATTTGTGTAGGAAGAGTAACAAATATAACACTAGACCGGACAATTCCCCGGGGGAAATTGTGAGAGGATGCAGTGCGCGAAGCAATTCGCTCACGCATGTTCGCTGGCCGTGAATGTGTGACCCGCAATGATGTTTCAATGCAATGATCGTGTGTGTGCTCGAGACAGCAGCCATCATGAAGAAGACCTATTCAAGAGTATGACCAAAGTGACTACAGGCGGAAATTAGCATGTACTGCTATAACCTGGGACAGACATCTGTCCTTAACACAAGGATAATGTTTAATTTGTACACTGTCCCTTTTAAAAATAAAATAAACTCTAAACTCTAAGAAGAGTGTTTGTAGTTTGTATGTACGAACAGAAGTGTTCCTAATAAAGTGGGCGGCTAAGGTGAGGCTGACACACAAGGGCTGGAGTTTTCTACTGTTTTTTTTATGAAGGACCAGGCCTCGAACAATGACAAATAACTCGACAACGGAAGCAGCTATTCACAAAATTCTTTCACACTGAGCGCTAGAAGGGTCTCCTGAATAAAATGATGTATTTTTTTGTTTGTATTGTTAAAAATGAGGACGCTACAGGGAGTTAAAAACGAGTGACTTTTCTATCACGTTTATAATGGATGTCAATGAAGCCTGTCAGCTGCACTGTCCTCAGTTTGACGCTTGTCATTCAAAAACCGTAAATCCTATCGTTTAGGTAGACACATTGTGTGAATCAGGACAAGTTTTCCTACTACTTTTGAGAAAATCATGTCTGTAGAGTGAAATTTGTGGATGAAAACACAGTTTAAGTGAGGAATTTTGAGCTTTTTTTTGAAGCCGCCTACACTCTGAGTTAACGAGGCGCACTGGTGTGTAACGCAATAGACACCCATTCAAAAGCCGGATTTTCTATCAGAACCCACATGGCGTTTGACCCGGGACTGATCCGAAAGTGTAGAACCTAGCAGAAAAGTTGAATGCCAGATCCACAGAGGAGAAGTTTTCCTACGTTTTAGAGTTTCAATCACGTCTCTAGGTGAAAGCATGCCAGAGCAGTGGACGTTTGAAAAACGTTGAAAAAGTGCTTTTTTTTCAATTAATTCCATAGAAATGAATGGGGTTTTTTTGGACGATTTTTTCGCGACTACGTCGCGAAAAAATCTTAATCTATAGAGAAAAGTAATAGCATAGCGAGTCCGATCGAGCCGCACGTTTTGATATATTGTTTGTCTGTGTGCGACGTACGGTTATTGTGTTACTCGAAATCAAAATTTGTGTAGGAAGAGTAACAAATATAACACTAGACCGGACAATTCCCCGGGGGAAATTGTGAGAGGATGCAGTGCGCGAAGCAATTCGGTCATGCATGTTTGCCGGCCGTGAATGTGTGACCAGCAATGATGTTTCAATGCAATGATCGTGTGTGTGCTTGAGACAGCAGCCGTCATGAAGGAGACCTATTCAAGAGCATGAACAAAGTGACTACAGGCGGAAATTAGCATGTACTGCTATAACCTGGGACAGACATCTGTCCTTACCACAAGGATAATGTTTAATTTGTGCACTGTCCCTTTTAAAAATAAAATAAACTCTAAACACTAAGAAGAGTGTTTGTAGTTTGTATGTACGAACAGAAGTGTTCCTAATAAAGTGGGCGGCTAAGGTGAGGCCTGTCGGCTGCCCTCTTCTCAGTTTCTCAGAGCAGCGGATGTTTGAAAAAGTGCTTTTTTTTCCAATTAATTCCATAGAAATTAATGGGTTTTTTTTGGGACAAGTGTGACTACTACTTCTGAGAAAATTATGTCTGTAGTGTGAAATTTGTGGCTGAAAACAGTTTAAGTTTGAAATTTTGAGCATGTAAGTGTAGAACCTAGCAGAAAAGTTGAATGACAGATCCACAGAGGAGAAGTTTTCCTACGTTTTAGAGTTTGAATCACGTCTCTAGGTGAAAGCATGCCAGA
Source organism: Neoarius graeffei (assembly GCF_027579695.1). Lineage (NCBI taxonomy): Eukaryota > Metazoa > Chordata > Actinopteri > Siluriformes > Ariidae > Neoarius > Neoarius graeffei. Next base: position 35,279,646 of record NC_083573.1, on the reverse strand, counting down.
GCAGCAGACGTTTGAAAAACGTTGAAAAAGTGCTTTTTTTCAATTAATTCCATAGAAATGAATGGGGTTTTTTTGTGACGATTTTTTTTTTTATAACCTGGGACAGACATCTGATCTTAACACAAGGATAATGTTTAATTTGTGCACTGTCCCTTTTAAAAATAAAATAAACTCTAAACTCTAAGAAGAGTGTTTGTAGTTTGTATGTACGAACAGAAGTGTTCCTAATAAAGTGGGCGGCTAAGGTGAGGCTGCCACACAAGGGCTGGAGTTTTCTACTGTTTTTTTATGAAGGACCAGGCCTCGAACAATGACAAATAACTCGACAACGGAAGCAGCTATTCACAAAATTCTTTCACAGTGAGCGCTAGAAGGGTCTCCTGAATAAAATGATGTATTTTTTTGTTTGTATTGTTAAAAATGAGGACGCTACAGGGAGTTAAAAACGAGTGACTTTTCAGCAACGTTTATACTGGGAGTCAATGAGGCCGCTCACCTGTGCTCTCCTCACTTTGAGGCTTGTCATTCAAAAACCGTAAATCCTATCGTTTAGGTAGACACATTGTGTGAATCAGGACAAGTTTTCCTACTACTTTTGAGAAAATCATGTCTGTAGAGTGAAATTTGTGGCTGAAAACGGAGTTTAAGCGAGAAAGTTTGACCTTTTTTTTGAAGCCGCCTACACTCTAAGTTTAACGACCCTCACTGGTGTGTAACGCAATAGACACCCATTCAAAAGCCGGATTTTCTCCCAGAAACCACATGGCGTTTGAACCGGGCCTGATCCGAAAGTGTAAAACCTAGCAGAAAAGTTGAATGCCAGATCCACAGAGGAGAAGTTTTCCTACGTTTTAGAGTTTGAATCATGTCTCTAGGTGAAAGCATGCCAGAGCAGTGGATGTTTGAAAAACATTGAAAAAGTGCTTTTTTTTCAATTAATTCCATAGAAATGAATGGGGTTTTTTGGGGCGATTTTTTCGCGACTACGTCGCGAAAAAATCGTATTCTACAGAGAAAAGTAATAGCATAGCGAGTCCGATCGAGCCGCACGTTTTGATATATTGTTTGTCTGTGTGCGACGTACGGTTATTGAGTTATTCGAAATCAAAATTTGCGTAGGAATAATAATAAGAAGAAGAAGAAGAAGAAATACGTAGAAGAACAATAGTTGCAGTGCTTTGCACTGCAACCTATGGGCTCCCCTAGGGGAGCCCATAGGTTGCTGTGCTGCAGCACTGCATCCTAACTAGACCGGACAATTCCCCGGGGGAAATTGTGAGAGGATGCAGTGCGCGAAGCAATTCGCTCACGCACGTTCGCTGGCCGTGAATGTGTGACCCGCAATGATGTTTCAATGCAATGATCGTGTGTGTGCTCGAGACAGCAGCCATCATGAAGAAGACCTATTCAAGAGTATGACCAAAGTGACTACAGGCGGAAATTAGCATGTACTGCTATAACCTGGGACAGACATCTGTCCTTAACACAAGGATAATGTTTAATTTGTGCACTGTCACTTTTAAAAATAAAATAAACTCTAAACTCTAAGAAGAGTGTTTGTAGTTTGTATGTACGAACAGAAGTGTTCCTAATAAAGTGGGCGGCTAAGGTGAGGCTGACACACAAGGGCTGGAGTTTTCTACTGTTTTTTTTATGAAGGACCAGGCCTCGAACAATGACAAATAACTCGACAACGGAAGCAGCTATTCACAAAATTCTTTCACAGTGAGCGCTAGAAAGGTCTCCTGAATAAAATGATGTAATTTTTTGTTTGTACTCTTAAAAATAACGACACTAGAGCGATTTAAATACGAGTGACTTTTCACTCACGTTTATAATGTGAGTCAATGAGCTAAGAAACACAAGGTCTTGAATATTGTGCTGTGTTTTACTACGGACCAGACCTCGAACAATGACAAATAACTCGACAACGGAAGCAGCTATTCACAAAATTCTTTCACACTGAGCGCTAGAAGGGTCTCCTGAATAAAATGATGTATTTTTTTGTTTGTACTCTTTAAAATAACGACACTAGAGCGATTTAAAAACGAGTGACTTTTCACTCATGTTTATAATGTGTGTCAATGACCTAAGACACACAAGGTCTTGAATATTGTGCTGTGTTTTACTACGGACCAGACCTCGAACAATGACAAATAACTCGACAACGGAAGCAGCTATTCACAAAATTCTTTCACACTGAGCGCTAGAAGGGTCTCCTGAATAAAATGATGTATTTTTTTGTTTGTACTCTTAAAAATAACGACACTAGAGCGATTTAAAAACGAGTGACTTTTCACTCACGTTTATAATGTGAGTCAATGAGCTAAGAAACACAAGGTCTTGAATATTGTGCTGTGTTTTACTACAGACCAGGCCTCGAACAATGACAAATAACTCGACAACGGAAGCAGCTATTCACAAAATTCTTTCACAGTGAGCGCTAGAAGGGTCTCCTGAATAAAATTATGTATTTTTTTGTTTGTACTCTTAAAAATAACGACACTAGAGCGATTTAAAAACGAGTGACTTTTCTATCCCGTTTATAATGCATGTCAATGAGCTAAAACACACAAGGTCTTGAATTTTGGGCTGTGTTTTACTACAGACCAGACCTCGAACAATGACAAATAACTCGACAACGGAAGCAGCTATTCACAAAATTCTTTCACAGTGAGCGCTAGAAGGGTCTCCTGAATAAAATGATGTATTTTTTTGTTTGTATTGTTAAAAATGAGGACGCTACAGGGAGTTAAAAACGAGTGACTTTTCAGCAACGTTTATACTGGGAGTCAATGAGGCCGCTCACCTGTGCTCTCCTCACTTTGAGGCTTGTCATTCGAAAACCGTAAATCCTATCGTTTAGGTAGACACATTGTGTGAATCAGGACAAGTTTTCCTACTACTTTTGAGAAAATCATGTCTGTAGAGTGAAATTTGTGGCTGAAAACACGGTTTAAGCGAGAAAGTTTGAGCTTTTTTTTGAAGCCGCCTACACTCTAAGTTTAACGACCCTCACTGGTGTGTAACGCAATAGACACCCATTCAAAAGCCGGATTTTCTCCCAGAAACCACATGGCGTTTGAACCGGGCCTGATCCGAAAGTGTAAAACCTAGCAGAAAAGTTGAATGCCAGATCCACAGAGGAGAAGTTTTCCTACGTTTTAGAGTTTGAATCATGTCTCTAGGTGAAAGCATGCCAGAGCAGTGGATGTTTGAAAAACATTGAAAAAGTGCTTTTTTTTCAATTAATTCCATAGAAATGAATGGGGTTTTTTGGGGCGATTTTTTCGCGACTACGTCGCGAAAAAATCGTATTCTATAGAGAAAAGTAATAGCATAGCGAGTCCGATCGAGCCGCACGTTTTGATATATTGTTTGTCTGTGTGCGACGTACGGTTATTGAGTTATTCGAAATCAAAATTTGCGTAGGAATAATAAAAATAAAAATAATAATAACTAGACCGGACAATTCCCCGGGGGAAATTGTGAGAGGATGCAGTGCGCGAAGCAATTCGGTCACGCCCGTTCGCTGGCCGTGAACGTGTGACCCGCAATGATGTTTCAATGCAATGATTATGTGTGTGCTTGAGACAGCAGCCGTCATGAAGAAGAGCTATTCAACAGTACAACCAAAGTGACTACAGGCGGAAATTAGCATGTACTGCTATAACCTGGGACAGAAATCTGTCCTTACCACAAGGATAATGTTTAATTTGTGCACTGTCCCTTTTAAAAATAAATTAAACTCTAAGAAGAGTGTTTGTAGTTTGTATGTACGAACAGAAGTGTTCCTAATAAAGTGGGCGGCTAAGGTGAGGCCTGTCGGCTGCCCTCTTCTCAGTTTCTCAGAGCAGCGGATGTTTGAAAAAGTGCTTTTTTTTCCAATTAATTCCATAGAAATGAATGGGGTTTTTTTTGGGACAAGTGTGACTACTACTTTTGAGAAAATTATGTCTGTAGTGTGAAATTTAGCATGTACTGCTATAACCTGGGACAGACATCTGTCCTTACCACAAGGATAATGTTTAATTTGTGCACTGTCCCTTTTAAAAATAAAATAAACTCTAAACTCTAAGAAGAGTGTTTGTAGTTTGTATGTACGAACAGAAGTGTTCCTAATAAAGTGGGCGGCTAAGGTGAGGCTAAGACACACAAGGGCTGGAGTTTTCTACTGTTTTTTTTATGAAGGACCAGGCCTCGAACAATGACAAATAACTCGACAACGGAAGCAGCTATTCACAAAATTCTTTCACACTGAGCGCTAGAAGGTTCTCCTGAATAGACTGATGTAATTTTTTTGTCTGTATTGTTAAAAATGAGGACGCTACAGGGAGTTAAAAACGAGTGACTTTTCAGCAACGTTTATAATGGGAGTCAATGAGGCCGCTCACCTGTGCTCTCCTCACTTTGAGGCTTGTCATTCAAAAACCGTAAATCCTATCGTTTAGGTAGACACATTGTGTGAATCAGGACAAGTTTTCCTACTACTTTTGAGAAAATCATGTCTGTAGAGTGAAATTTGTGGCTGAAAACAGAGTTTAAGCGAGAAAGTTTGACCTTTTTTTTGAACCTCTCTCCACTCTGACCTTAACGAGGTCCACTGGTGTGTAACGCAATAGACACCCATTCAAAAGCCGGATTTTCTCCCAGAAACCACATGGCGTTTGACCCGGGACTGATCCGAAAGAGTAGAACCTAGCAGAAAAGTTGAATGCCAGATCCACAGAGGAGAAGTTTTCCTAGGTTTTAGAGTTTGAATCACGTCTCTAGGTGAAAGCATGCCAGAGCAGCGGATGTTTGAAAAACGTTGAAAAACTGCTTTTTTTTCAATTAATTCCATAGAAATGAATGGGGTTTTTTTGGACGATTTTTTCGCGACTACGTCGCGAAAAAATCGTATTCTATAGAGAAAAGTAATAGCATAGCGAGTCCGATCGAGCCGCACGTTTTGATACATTGTTTGTCTGTGTGCGACGTACGGTTATTGTGTTACTCGAAATCAAAATTTGTGTAGGAAGAGTAACAAATATAACACTAGACCGGACAATTCCCCGGGGGAAATTGTGAGAGGATGCAGTGCGCGAAGCAATTCGCTCACGCATGTTCGCTGGCCGTGAACGCGTGACCCGCAATGATGTTTCAATGCAATGATCGTGTGTGTGCTCGAGACAGCAGCCATCATGAAGAAGACCTATTCAAGAGTATGACCAAAGTGACTACAGGCGGAAATTAGCATGTACTGCTATAACCTGGGACAGACATCTGTCCTTACCACAAGGATAATGTTTAATTTGTGCACTGTCCCTTTTAAAAATAAAATAAACTCTAAACTCTAAGAAGAGTGTTTGTAGTTTGTATGTACGAACAGACGTGTTCCTAATAAAGTGGGCGGCTAAGGTGAGGCTGACACACAAGGGCTGGAGTTTTCTACTGTTTTTTTTATGAAGGACCAGGCCTCGAACAATGACAAATAACTCGACAACGGAAGCAGCTATTCACAAAATTTTTTCACAGTGAGCGCTAGAAGGGTTTCCTGAATAAAATGATGTATTTTTTTGTTTGTATTGTTAAAAATGAGGACGCTACAGGGAGTTAAAAACGAGTGACTTTTCAGCAACGTTTATACTGGGAGTCAATGAGGCCGCTCACCTGTGCTCTCCTCACTTTGAGGCTTGTCATTCAAAAACCGTAAATCCTATCGTTTAGGTAGACACATTGTGTGAATCAGGACAAGTTTTCCTACTACTTTTGAGAAAATCATGTCTGTAGAGTGAAATTTGTGGATGAAAACAGTTTAAGTGAGAAATTTTGAGCTTTTTTTTGAAGCCGCCTACACTCTGAGTTAACGAGGCGCACTGGTGTGTAACGCAATAGACACCCATTCAAAAGCCGGATTTTCTATCAGAACCCACATGGCGTTTGACCCGGGACTGATCCAAAAGTGTAGAACCTAGCAGAAAAGTTGAATGCCAGATCCACAGAGGAGAAGTTTTCCTACGTTTTAGAGTTTGAATTACGTCTCTAGGTGAAAGCATGCCAGAGCAGTGGACGTTTGAAAAACGTTGAAAAAGTGCTTTTTTTTCAATTAATTCCATAGAAATGAATGGGGTTTTTTTGGACGATTTTTTCGCGACGACGTCGCGAAAAAATCGTAATCTATAGAGAAAAGTAATAGCATAGCGAGTCCGATCGAGCCGCACGTTTTGATACATTGTTTGTCTGTGTGCGACGTACGGTTATTGTGTTACTCGAAATCAAAATTTGTGTAGGAAGAGTAACAAATATAACACTAGACCGGACAATTCCCCGGGGGAAATTGTGAGAGGATGCAGTGCGCGAAGCAATTCGGTCACGCATGTTCGCTGGCCGTGAATGTGTGACCCGCAATGATGTTTCAATGCAATGATCGAGTGTGTGCTCTAGACAGCAGCCATCATGAAGAAGAGCTATTCAAGAGCATGAACAAAGTGACTACAGGCGGAAATTAGCATGTACTGCTATAACCTGGGACAGACATCTGTCCTTACCACAAGGATAATGTTTAATTTGTGCACTGTCCCTTTTAAAAATAAAATAAACTCTAAACTCTAAGAAGAGTGTTTGTAGTTTGTATGTACGAACAGAAGTGTTCCTAATAAAGTGGGCGGCTAAGGTGAGGCTAAGACACACAAGGGCTGGAGTTTTCTACTGTTTTTTTATGAAGGACCAGGCCTCGAACAATAAGAAATAACTCGACAACGGAAGCAGCTATTCACAAAATTCTTTCACAGTGAGCGCTAAAAGGGTCTCCTGAATAAAATGATCTATTTTTTTGTTTGTACTCTTAAAAATAACAACAATAGAGCGATTTAAAAACGAGTGACTTTTCTCTCACGTTTACAATGGGTTTCAATGAAGCCTGTCAGCTGCCCTGTCCTCAGTTTGACGCTTGTCATTCAAAAACCGTAAATCCTATCGTTTAGGTAGACACATTGTGTGAATCAGGACAAGTTTTCCTACTACTTTTGAGAAAATCATGTCTGTAGAGTTAAATTTGTGGCTGAAAACAGAGTTTAAGCGAGAAAGTTTGACCTTTTTTTTGAACCTCTCTCCACTCTGACCTTAACGAGGTCCCCTGGTGTGTAACGCAATAGACACCCATTCAAAAGCCGGATTTTCTCCCAGAAACCACATGGCGTTTGACCCGGGACTGATCCGAAAGTGTAGAACCTAGCAGAAAAGTTGAATGCCAGATCCACAGAGGAGAAGTTTTCCTACGTTTTAGAGTTTGAATCACGTCTCTAGGTGAAAGCATGCCAGAGCAGCGGATGTTTGAAAAAGTGCTTTTTTTTCAATTAATTCCATAGAAATGAATGGGGTTTTTTTGGACGATTTTTTCGCGACTATGTCGCGAAAAAATCCTAATCTGTAGAGAAAAGTAATAGCATAGCGAGTCCGATCGAGCCGCACGTTTTGATATATTGTTTGTCTGTGTGCGACGTAGGGTTATTGAGTTAATCGAAATCGAAATTTGTGTAGGAAGAGTAACAAATATAACACTAGACCGGACAATTCCCCGGGGGAAATTGTGAGAGGATGCAGTGCGCGAAGCAATTCGCTCACGCATGTTCGCTGGCCGTGAATGTGTGACCCGCAATGATGTTTCAATGCAATGATTGTGTGTGTGCTCTAGACAGCAGCCATCATGAAGAAGAGCGATTCAAGAGCATGAACAAAGTGACTACAGGCGGAAATTAGCATGTACTGCTATAACCTGGGACAGACATCTGTCCTTACCACAAGGATAATGTTTAATTTGTGCACTGTCCCTTTTAAAAATAAAATAAACTCTAAACACTAAGAAGAGTGTTTGTAGTATGTATGTACGAACAGAAGTGTTCCTAATAAAGTGGGCGGCTAAGGTGAGGCTAAGACACACAAGGGCTGGAGTTTTCTACTGTTTTTTTATGAAGGACCAGGCCTCGAACAATAACAAATAACTCGACAACGGAAGCAGCTATTCACAAAATTCTTTCACAGTGAGCGCTAGAAGGGTCTCCTGAATAAAATGATGTATTTTTTTGTTTGTACTCTTAAAAATAACGACAATAGAGCGATTTAAAAACGAGTGACTTATCTCTCATTTTTACAATGGGTTTCAATGAAGCCTGTCAGCTGCCCTGTCCTCAGTTTGACGCTTGTCATTCAAAAACCGTAAATCCTATCGTTTAGGTAGACACATTGTGTGAATCAGGACAAGTTTTCCTACAAGGATAATGTTTAATTTGTGCACTGTCCCTTTTAAAAATAAAATAAACTCTAAACTCTAAGAAGAGTGTTTGTAGTTTGTATGTACGAACAGAAGTGTTCCTAATAAAGTGGGCGGCTAAGGTGAGGCTGACACACAAGGGCTGGAGTTTTCTACTGTTTTTTTTTATGAAGGACCAGGCCTCGAACAATGACAAATAACTCGACAACGGAAGCAGCTATTCACAAAATTCTTTCACAGTGAGCGCTAGAAGGGTCTCCTGAATAAAATGATGTATTTTTTTGTTTGTATTGTTAAAAATGACGACGCTACAGGGAGTTAAAAACGAGTGACTTTTCAGCAACGTTTATACTGGGAGTCAATGAGGCCGCTCACCTGTGCTCTCCTCACTTTGAGGCTTGTCATTCAAAAACCGTAAATCCTATCGTTTAGGTAGACACATTGTGTGAATCAGGACAAGTTTTCCTACTACTTTTGAGAAAATCATGTCTGTAGAGTGAAATTTGTGGATGAAAACACAGTTTAAGCGAGAAAGTTTGACCTTTTTTTTGAACCTCTCTCCACTCTGACCTTAACGAGGTCCACTGGTGTGTAACGCAATAGACACCCATTCAAAAGCCGGATTTTTTCCCAGAAACCACATGGCGTTTGACCCGGGACTGATCCGAAAGTGTAGAACCTAGCAGAAAAGTTGAATGCCAGATCCACAGAGGAGAAGTTTTCCTACGTTTTAGAGTTTGAATCATGCCTCTAGGTGAAAGCATGCCAGAGCAGCGGATGTTTGAAAAACGTTGGAAAAGTGCTTTTTTTTCAATTAATTCCATCGAAATGAATGGGGTTTTTTGAGACGATTTTTTCGCGACTACGTCGCGAAAAAATCGTATTCTGTAGAGAAAAGTAATAGCATAGCGAGTCCAATCAAGCCGCACGTTTTGATATATTGTTTGTCTGTGTGCGACGTACGGTTGTGTGACCTGCTATGAAGCTACAATGCCATGATTCATGTGTGTGCTTGAGACAGCCGGCCCCTCCCCTCTGTGCTCGCTTACTGAAGCCAGTCGGCATGGTAAAGGGCCTGAGCAGGTTAAAAAACACACACAAGAGTTTGTCAGGTGTCTGCTGAATTTTGCTAAGGGACAGGCCTCGAACAATGACAAATAACTCGACAACGGAAGCAGCTATTCACAAAATTCTTTCACAGTGAGCGCTAGAAGGGTTTCCTGAATAAAATGATGTATTTTTTTGTTTGTATTGTTAAAAATGAGGACGCTACAGGGAGTTAAAAACGAGTGACTTTTCAGCAACGTTTATACTGGGAGTCAATGAGGCTGCTCACCTGTGCTCTCCTCACTTTGAGGCTTGTCATTCAAAAACCGTAAATCCTATCGTTTAGGTAGACACATTGTGTGAATCAGGACAAGTTTTCCTACTACTTTTGAGAAAATAATGTCTGTAGAGTGAAATTTGTGGCTGAAAACGGAGTTTAAGCGAGAAAGTTTGACCTTTTTTTTGAAGCCGCCTACACTCTAAGTTTAACGACCCTCACTGGTGTGTAACGCAATAGACACCCATTCAAAAGCCGGATTTTCTCCCAGAAACCACATGGCGTTTGAACCGGGCCTGATCCGAAAGTGTAAAACCTAGCAGAAAAGTTGAATGCCAGATCCACAGAGGAGAAGTTTTCCTACGTTTTAGAGTTTGAATCATGTCTCTAGGTGAAAGCATGCCAGAGCAGTGGATGTTTGAAAAACATTGAAAAAGTGCTTTTTTTTCAATTAATTCCATAGAAATGAATGGGGTTTTTTGGGGCGATTTTTTCGCGACTACGTCGCGAAAAAATCGCATTCTATAGAGAAAAGTAATAGCATAGCGAGTCCGATCGAGCCGCACGTTTTGATATATTGTTTGTCTGTGTGCGACGTACGGTTATTGAGTTAATCGAAATCAAAATTTGCGTAGGAATAATAAAAATAATAATAAATATAAGAATAAGAAGAAGAAGAAGAAACACGTAGAAGAACAATAGTTGCAGTGCTTTGCACTGCAACCTATGGGCTCCCCTAGGGGAGCCCATAGGTTGCTGTGCTGCAGCACTGCATCCTAATAAAAAGAAACACGTAGAAGAACAATAGTTGCAGTGCTTTGCACTGCAACCTATGGGCTCCCCTAGGGGAGCCCATAGGTTGCTGTGCTGCAGCACTGCATCCTAACTAGACCGGACAATTCCCCGGGGGAAATTGTGAGAGGATGCAGTGCGCGAAGCAATTCGCTCACGCATGTTCGCTGGCCGTGAATGTGTGACCCGCAATGATGTTTCAATGCAATGATTGTGTGTGTGCTCTAGACAGCAGCCATCATGAAGAAGAGCGATTCAAGAGCATGAACAAAGTGACTACAGGCGGAAATTAGCATGTACTGCTATAACCTGGGACAGACATCTGTCCTTACCACAAGGATAATGTTTAATTTGTGCACTGTCCCTTTTAAAAATAAAATAAACTCTAAACACTAAGAAGAGTGTTTGTAGTATGTATGTACGAACAGAAGTGTTCCTAATAAAGTGGGCGGCTAAGGTGAGGCTAAGACACACAAGGGCTGGAGTTTTCTACTGTTTTTTTATGAAGGACCAGGCCTCGAACAATAACAAATAACTCGACAACGGAAGCAGCTATTCACAAAATTCTTTCACAGTGAGCGCTAGAAGGGTCTCCTGAATAAAATGATGTATTTTTTTGTTTGTACTCTTAAAAATAACGACAATAGAGCGATTTAAAAACGAGTGACTTATCTCTCATTTTTACAATGGGTTTCAATGAAGCCTGTCAGCTGCCCTGTCCTCAGTTTGACGCTTGTCATTCAAAAACCGTAAATCCTATCGTTTAGGTAGACACATTGTGTGAATCAGGACAAGTTTTCCTACAAGGATAATGTTTAATTTGTGCACTGTCCCTTTTAAAAATAAAATAAACTCTAAACTCTAAGAAGAGTGTTTGTAGTTTGTATGTACGAACAGAAGTGTTCCTAATAAAGTGGGCGGCTAAGGTGAGGCTGACACACAAGGGCTGGAGTTTTCTACTGTTTTTTTTTATGAAGGACCAGGCCTCGAACAATGACAAATAACTCGACAACGGAAGCAGCTATTCACAAAATTCTTTCACAGTGAGCGCTAGAAGGGTCTCCTGAATAAAATGATGTATTTTTTTGTTTGTATTGTTAAAAATGACGACGCTACAGGGAGTTAAAAACGAGTGACTTTTCAGCAACGTTTATACTGGGAGTCAATGAGGCCGCTCACCTGTGCTCTCCTCACTTTGAGGCTTGTCATTCAAAAACCGTAAATCCTATCGTTTAGGTAGACACATTGTGTGAATCAGGACAAGTTTTCCTACTACTTTTGAGAAAATCATGTCTGTAGAGTGAAATTTGTGGATGAAAACACAGTTTAAGCGAGAAAGTTTGACCTTTTTTTTGAACCTCTCTCCACTCTGACCTTAACGAGGTCCACTGGTGTGTAACGCAATAGACACCCATTCAAAAGCCGGATTTTTTCCCAGAAACCACATGGCGTTTGACCCGGGACTGATCCGAAAGTGTAGAACCTAGCAGAAAAGTTGAATGCCAGATCCACAGAGGAGAAGTTTTCCTACGTTTTAGAGTTTGAATCATGCCTCTAGGTGAAAGCATGCCAGAGCAGCGGATGTTTGAAAAACGTTGGAAAAGTGCTTTTTTTTCAATTAATTCCATCGAAATGAATGGGGTTTTTTGAGACGATTTTTTCGCGACTACGTCGCGAAAAAATCGTATTCTGTAGAGAAAAGTAATAGCATAGCGAGTCCAATCAAGCCGCACGTTTTGATATATTGTTTGTCTGTGTGCGACGTACGGTTGTGTGACCTGCTATGAAGCTACAATGCCATGATTCATGTGTGTGCTTGAGACAGCCGGCCCCTCCCCTCTGTGCTCGCTTACTGTAGCCAGTCGGCATGGTAAAGGGCCTGAGCAGGTTAAAAAACACACACAAGAGTTTGTCAGGTGTCTGCTGAATTTTGCTAAGGGACAGGCCTCGAACAATGACAAATAACTCGACAACGGAAGCAGCTATTCACAAAATTCTTTCACAGTGAGCGCTAGAAGGGTTTCCTGAATAAAATGATGTATTTTTTTGTTTGTATTGTTAAAAATGAGGACGCTACAGGGAGTTAAAAACGAGTGACTTTTCAGCAACGTTTATACTGGGAGTCAATGAGGCTGCTCACCTGTGCTCTCCTCACTTTGAGGCTTGTCATTCAAAAACCGTAAATCCTATCGTTTAGGTAGACACATTGTGTGAATCAGGACAAGTTTTCCTACTACTTTTGAGAAAATAATGTCTGTAGAGTGAAATTTGTGGCTGAAAACGGAGTTTAAGCGAGAAAGTTTGACCTTTTTTTTGAAGCCGCCTACACTCTAAGTTTAACGACCCTCACTGGTGTGTAACGCAATAGACACCCATTCAAAAGCCGGATTTTCTCCCAGAAACCACATGGCGTTTGAACCGGGCCTGATCCGAAAGTGTAAAACCTAGCAGAAAAGTTGAATGCCAGATCCACAGAGGAGAAGTTTTCCTACGTTTTAGAGTTTGAATCATGTCTCTAGGTGAAAGCATGCCAGAGCAGTGGATGTTTGAAAAACATTGAAAAAGTGCTTTTTTTTCAATTAATTCCATAGAAATGAATGGGGTTTTTTGGGGCGATTTTTTCGCGACTACGTCGCGAAAAAATCGCATTCTATAGAGAAAAGTAATAGCATAGCGAGTCCGATCGAGCCGCACGTTTTGATATATTGTTTGTCTGTGTGCGACGTACGGTTATTGAGTTATTCGAAATCAAAATTTGCGTAGGAATAATAATAATAATAAACTAGACCGGACAATTCCCCGGGGGAAATTGTGAGAGGATGCAGTGCGCGAAGCAATTCGGTCACGCACGTTCGCTGGCCGTGAACGTGTGACCCGCAATGATGTTTCAATGCAATGATTATGTGTGTGCTTGAGACAGCAGCCGTCATGAAGAGCTATTCAACAGTACAACCAAAGTGACTACAGGCGGAAATTAGCATGTACTGCTATAACCTGGGACAGACATCTGTCCTTACCACAAGGATAATGTTTAATTTGTGCACTGTCCCTTTTAAAAATAAAATAAACTCTAAGAAGAGTGTTTGTAGTTTGTATGTACGAACAGACGTGTTCCTAATAAAGTGGGCGGCTAAGGTGAGGCCTGTCGGCTGCCCTCTTCTCAGTTTCTCAGAGCAGCGGATGTTTGAAAAAGTGCTTTTTTTTCCAATTAATTCCATAGAAATTAATGGGGTTTTTTTGGGACAAGTGTGACTACTACTTTTGAGAAAATTATGTCTGTAGTGTGAAATTTGTGGCTGAAAACAGTTTAAGTTTGAAATTTTGAGCATGTAAGTGTAGAACCTAGCAGAAAAGTTGAATGACAGATCCACAGAGGAGAAGTTTTCCTACGTTTTAGAGTTTGAATCACGTCTCTAGGTGAAAGCATGCAAGAGCAGCAGACGTTTGAAAAACGTTGAAAAAGTGCTTTTTTTCAATTAATTCCATAGAAATGAATGGGGTTTTTTTGTGACGATTTTTTCGCGACTACGTCGCGAAAAAATGGTATTCTGTAGAGAAAAGTAATAGCATAGCGAGTCTGATCGAGCCGCACGTTTTGATATATTGTTTGTCTGTGTGCAACGTACGGTTATTGAGTTAATCGAAATCGAAATTTGCATAGGAAGAGTAACAAATATAACACTAGACTGGACAATTCCCCGGGGGAAATTGTGAGAGGATGCAGTGCGCGAAGCAATTCGGTCACGCATGTTCGCTGGCCGTGAATGTGTGACCCGCAATGATGTTTCAATGCAATGATTGTGTGTGTGCTCGAGACAGCAGCCGTCATGAAGAAGAGCTATCCAAGAGCAAGAACAAAGTGACTACAGGCGGAAATTAGCATGTACTGCTATAACCTGGGACAGACATCTGTCCTTACCACAAGGATAATGTTTAATTTGTGCACTGTCCCTTTTAAAAATAAAATAAACTCTAAACTCTAAGAAGAGTGTTTGTAGGTTGTATGTACGAACAGAAGTGTTCCTAATAAAGTGGGCGGCTAAGGTGAGGCTAAGACACACAAGGGCTGGAGTTTTCTACTGTTTTTTTTATGAAGGACCAGGCCTCGAACAATGACAAATAACTCGACAACGGAAGCAGCTATTCACAAAATTCTTTCACAGTGAGCGCTAGAAGGGTCTCCTGAATAAAATGATGTATTTTTTTGTTTGTACTCTTAAAAACAATGACACTAGAGCGATTTAAAAACGAGTGACTTTTCTCTCACGTTTACAATGGGTTTCAATGAAGCCTGTCAGCTGCCCTGTCCTCAGTTTGACGCTTGTCATTCAAAAACCATAAATCCTATCGTTTAGGTAGACACATTGTGTGAATCAGGACAAGTTTTCCTACTACTTTTCAGAAAATCATGTCTGTAGAGTGAAATTTGTGGCTGAAAACAGAGTTTAAGCGAGAAAGTTTGACCTTTTTTTTTAACCTCTCTCCACTCTGAGCTTAACGAAGTCCACTGGTGTGTAACGCAATAGACACCCATAAAAAGCCGGATTTTCTCCCGGAACCAACATGGCGTTTGAGCCGGGACTGATCCGAAAGTGTAGAACCTAGCAGAAAAGTTGAAGGCCAGATCCACAGAGGAGAAGTTTTCCTACGTTTTAGAGTTTGAATCACGTCTCTAGGTGAAAGCATGCCAGAGCAGCGGATGTTTGAAAAACGTTGAAAAAGTGCTTTTTTTTCAATTAATTCCATAGAAATGAATGGGGTTTTTTTGGACGATTTTTTCGCAACTACGTCGCGAAAAAATCGTATTCTATAGAGAAAAGTAATAGCATAGCGAGTCCGATCGAGCCGCACGTTTTGATACATTGTTTGTCTGTGTGCGACGTACGGTTATTGTGTTACTCGAAATCAAAATTTGTGTAGGAAGAGTAACAAATATAACACTAGACCGGACAATTCCCCGGGGGAAATTGTGAGAGGATGCAGTGCGCGAAGCAATTCGCTCACGCATGTTCGCTGGCCGTGAATGTGTGACCCGCAATGATGTTTCAATGCAATGATTGTGTGTGTGCTCGAGACAGCAGCCATCATGAAGAAGACCTATTCAAGAGTATGACCAAAGTGACTACAGGCGGAAATTAGCATGTACTGCTATAACCTGGGACAGACATCTGTCCTTAACACAAGGATAATGTTCAATTTGTGCACTGTCCCTTTTAAAAATAAAATAAACTCTAAACTCTAAGAAGAGTGTTTGTAGTTTGTATGTACGAACAGAAGTGTTCCTAATAAAGTGGGCGGCTAAGGTGAGGCTGACACACAAGGGCTGGAGTTTTCTACTGTTTTTTTTATGAAGGACCAGGCCTCGAACAATGACAAATAACTCGACAACGGAAGCAGCTATTCACAAAATTCTTTCACAGTGAGCGCTAGAAGGGTCTCCTGAATAAAATGATGTATTTTTTTGTTTGTATTGTTAAAAATGAGGACGCTACAGGGAGTTAAAAACGAGTGACTTTTCAGCAACGTTTATACTGGGAGTCAATGAGGCCGCTCACCTGTGCTCTCCTCACTTTGAGGCTTGTCATTCAAAAACCGTAAATCCTATCGTTTAGGTAGACACATTGTGTGAATCAGGACAAGTTTTCCTACTACTTTTGAGAAAATCATGTCTGTAGAGTGAAATTTGTGGCTGAAAACAGAGTTTAAGCGAGAAAGTTTGACCTTTTTTTTGAACCTCTCTCCACTCTGACCTTAACGAGGTCCACTGGTGTGTAACGCAATAGACACCCATTCAAAAGCCGGATTTTCTCCCAGAAACCACATGGCGTTTGACCCGGGACTGATCCGAAAGTGTAGAACCTAGCAGAAAAGTTGAATGCCAGATCCACAGAGGAGAAGTTTTCCTACGTTTTAGAGTTTGAATCACGTCTCTAGGTGAAAGCATGACAGAGCAGCGGACGTTTGAAAAACGTTGAAAAAGTGCTTTTTTTTTCAATTAATTCCATAGAAATGAATGGGGTTTTTTTGGACGATTTTTTCGCGACTACGTCGCGAAAAAATCGTATTCTATAGAGAAAAGTAATAGCATAGCGAGTCCGATCAAGCCGCACGTTTTGATACATTGTTTGTCTGTGTGCGACGTACGGTTATTGTGTTACTCGAAATCAAAATTTGTGTAGGAAGAGTAACAAATATAACACTAGACCGGACAATTCCCCGGGGGAAATTGTGAGAGGATGCAGTGCGCGAAGCAATTCGGTCACGCACGTTCGCTGGCCGTGAACGTGTGACCCGCAATGAGGTTTCAATGCAATGATTATGTGTGTGCTTGAGACAGCAGCCGTCATGAAGAAGAGCTATTCAACAGTACAACCAAAGTGACTACAGGCGGAAATTAGCATGTACTGCTATAACCTGGGACAGACATCTGTCCTTACCACAAGGATAATGTTTAATTTGTGCACTGTCCCTTTTAAAAATAAAATAAACTCTAAGAAGAGTGTTTGTAGTTTGTATGTACGAACAGAAGTGTTCCTAATAAAGTGGGCGGCTAAGGTGAGGCCTGTCGGCTGCCCTCCTCTCAGTTTCTCAGAGCAGCGGATGTTTGAAAAAGTGCTTTTTTTTCCAATTAATTCCATAGAAATGAATGGGTTTTTTTTGGGACAAGTGTGACTACTACTTTTGAGAAAATTATGTCTGTAGTGTGAAATTTGTGGCTGAAAACAGTTTAAGTTTGAAATTTTGAGCATGATGTGTGTGTGCTTGAGACAGCTTTTCCCTCTGCCCCGTCACTGGCCCCAATTGGCATGGTGACGGGCCTGAACAGGAGAGTTAAGCACACACACAAGATTATGTCAGGTGTCTGCTGTGTTTTTTGCAAAGAGTAGGCCTCGAACAATCACAAATAACTCGACAACGGAAGCAGCTATTCACAAAATTCTTTCACAGTGAGCGCTAGAAGGGTCTCCTGAATAAAATGATGTATTTTTTTGTTTGTAGTCTTAAAAATAACGACACTAGAGCGATTTAAAAACGAGTGACTTTTCTATCCCGTTTATAATGCATGTCAATGAGCTAACACACACAAGGTCTTGAATTTTGTGCTGTGTTTTACTACGGACCAGACCTCAAACAATGACAAATAACTCGACAACGGAAGCAGCTATTCACAAAATTCTTTCACAGTGAGCGCTAGAAGGGTCTCCTGAATAAAATTATGTATTTTTTTGTTTGTACTCTTAAAAATAACGACACTAGAGCGATTTAAAAACGAGTGACTTTTCTCTCACGTTTACAATGGGTTTCAATGAAGCCTGTCAGCTGCCCTGTCCTCAGTTTGACGCTTGTCATTCAAAAACCGTAAATCCTATCGTTTAGGTAGACACATTGTGTGAATCAGGACAAGTTTTCCTACTACTTTTGAGAAAATCATGTCTGTAGAGTGAAATTTGTGGCTGAAAACAGAGTTTAAGCGAGAAAGTTTGACCTTTTTTTTGAACCTCTCTCCACTCTGACCTTAACGAGGTCCACTGGTGTGTAACGCAATAGACACCCATTCAAAAGCCGGATTTTCTCCCAGAACCCACATGGCGTTTGACCCGGGACTGATCCGAAAGTGTAGAACCTAGCAGAAAAGTTGAATGCCAGATCCACAGAGGAGAAGTTTTCCTACGTTTTAGAGTTTGAATCACGTCTCTAGGTGAAAGCATGCCAGAGCAGTGGACGTTTGAAAAACGTTGAAAAAGTGCTTTTTTTTCAATTAATTCCATAGAAATGAATGGGGTTTTTTTGGACGATTTTTTCGCGACTACGTCGCGAAAAAATCGTAATCTACAGAGAAAAGTAATAGCATAGCGAGTCCGATCGAGCCGCACGTTTTGATACATTGTTTGTCTGTGTGCGACGTACGGTTATTGAGTTATTCGAAATCAAAATTTGCGTAGGAATAATAATAATAACTAGACCGGACAATTCCCCGGGGGAAATTGTGAGAGGATGCAGTGCGCGAAGCAATTCGGTCACGCCCGTTCGCTGGCCGTGAACGTGTGACCCGCAATGATGTTTCAATGCAATGATCGTGTGTGTGCTCGAGACAGCAGCCATCATGAAGAAAACCTATTCAAGAGTATGACCAAAGTGACTACAGGCGGAAATTAGCATGTACTGCTATAACCTGGGACAGACATCTGTCCTTACCACAAGGATAATGTTTAATTTGTGCACTGTCCCTTTTAAAAATAAAATAAACTCTAAACTCTAAGAAGAGTGTTTGTAGTTTGTATGTACGAACAGAAGTGTTCCTAATAAAGTGGGCGGCTAAGGTGAGGCTGACACACAAGGGCTGGAGTTTTCTACTGTTTTTTTTATGAAGGACCAGGCCTCGAACAATGACAAATAACTCGACAACGGAAGCAGCTATTCACAAAATTCTTTCACAGTGAGCGCTAGAAGGGTCTCCTGAATAAAATGATGTATTTTTTTGTTTGTATTGTTAAAAATGAGGACGCTACAGGGAGTTAAAAACGAGTGACTTTTCAGCAACGTTTATACTGGGAGTCAATGAGGCCGCTCACCTGTGCTCTCCTCACTTTGAGGCTTGTCATTCAAAAACCGTAAATCCTATCGTTTAGGTAGACACATTGTGTGAATCAGGACAAGTTTTCCTACTACTTTTGAGAAAATCATGTCTGTAGAGTGAAATTTGTGGATGAAAACACAGTTTAAGCGAGAAAGTTTGACCTTTTTTTTGAACCTCTCTCCACTCTGACCTTAACGAGGTCCACTGGTGTGTAACGCAATAGACACCCATTCAAAAGCCGGATTTTTTCCCAGAAACCACATGGCGTTTGACCCGGGACTGATCCGAAAGTGTAGAACCTAGCAGAAAAGTTGAATGCCAGATCCACAGAGGAGAAGTTTTCCTACGTTTTAGAGTTTGAATCATGCCTCTAGGTGAAAGCATGCCAGAGCAGCGGATGTTTGAAAAACGTTGGAAAAGTGCTTTTTTTTCAATTAATTCCATCGAAATGAATGGGGTTTTTTGAGACGATTTTTTCGCGACTACGTCGCGAAAAAATCGTATTCTGTAGAGAAAAGTAATAGCATAGCGAGTCCAATCAAGCCGCACGTTTTGATATATTGTTTGTCTGTGTGCGACGTACGGTTGTGTGACCTGCTATGAAGCTACAATGCCATGATTCATGTGTGTGCTTGAGACAGCCGGCCCCTCCCCTCTGTGCTCGCTTACTGAAGCCAGTCGGCATGGTAAAGGGCCTGAGCAGGTTAAAAAACACACACAAGAGTTTGTCAGGTGTCTGCTGAATTTTGCTAAGGGACAGGCCTCGAACAATGACAAATAACTCGACAACGGAAGCAGCTATTCACAAAATTCTTTCACAGTGAGCGCTAGAAGGGTTTCCTGAATAAAATGATGTATTTTTTTGTTTGTATTGTTAAAAATGAGGACGCTACAGGGAGTTAAAAACGAGTGACTTTTCAGCAACGTTTATACTGGGAGTCAATGAGGCTGCTCACCTGTGCTCTCCTCACTTTGAGGCTTGTCATTCAAAAACCGTAAATCCTATCGTTTAGGTAGACACATTGTGTGAATCAGGACAAGTTTTCCTACTACTTTTGAGAAAATAATGTCTGTAGAGTGAAATTTGTGGCTGAAAACGGAGTTTAAGCGAGAAAGTTTGACCTTTTTTTTGAAGCCGCCTACACTCTAAGTTTAACGACCCTCACTGGTGTGTAACGCAATAGACACCCATTCAAAAGCCGGATTTTCTCCCAGAAACCACATGGCGTTTGAACCGGGCCTGATCCGAAAGTGTAAAACCTAGCAGAAAAGTTGAATGCCAGATCCACAGAGGAGAAGTTTTCCTACGTTTTAGAGTTTGAATCATGTCTCTAGGTGAAAGCATGCCAGAGCAGTGGATGTTTGAAAAACATTGAAAAAGTGCTTTTTTTTCAATTAATTCCATAGAAATGAATGGGGTTTTTTGGGGCGATTTTTTCGCGACTACGTCGCGAAAAAATCGCATTCTATAGAGAAAAGTAATAGCATAGCGAGTCCGATCGAGCCGCACGTTTTGATATATTGTTTGTCTGTGTGCGACGTACGGTTATTGAGTTAATCGAAATCAAAATTTGCGTAGGAATAATAAAAATAATAATAAATATAAGAATAAGAAGAAGAAGAAGAAACACGTAGAAGAACAATAGTTGCAGTGCTTTGCACTGCAACCTATGGGCTCCCCTAGGGGAGCCCATAGGTTGCTGTGCTGCAGCACTGCATCCTAACTAGACTGGACAATTCCCCGGGGGAAATTGTGAGAGGATGCAGTGCGCGAAGCAATTCGGTCACGCATGTTTGCTGGCCGTGAACGTGTGACCCGCAATGATGTTTCAATGCAATGATTATGTGTGTGCTTGAGACAGCAGCCGTCATGAATAAGAGCTATTCAAGAGCATGAACAAAGTGACTACAGGCGGAAATTAGCATGTACTGCTATAACCTGGGACAGACATCTGTCCTTACCACAAGGATAATGTTTAATTTGTGCACTGTCCCTTTTAAAAATAAAATAAACTCTAAGAAGAGTGTTTGTAGTTTGTATGTACGAACAGAAGTGTTCCTAATAAAGTGGGCGGCTAAGGTGAGGCCTGTCGGCTGCCCTCCTCTCAGTTTCTCAGAGCAGCGGATGTTTGAAAAAGTGCTTTTTTTTTTCCAATTAATTCCATAGAAATGAATGGGTTTTTTTTGGGACAAGTGTGACTACTACTTTTGAGAAAATTACGTCTGTAGTGTGAAATATGTGGCTGAAAACAGTTTAAGTTTGAAATTTTGAGCATGATGTGTGTGTTCTTGAGACAGCTTTTCCCTCTGCCCCGTCACTGGCCCCAATTGGCATGGTGATGGGCCTGAACAGGAGAGTTAAGAAACACACACAAGATTATGTCAGGTGTCTGCTGTAAATTGCTATGGACCAGGCCTCGAACAATAACAAATAACTCGACAACGGAAGCAGCTATTCACAAAATTCTTTCACAGTGAGCGCTAGAAGGGTCTCCTGAATAAAATGATGTATTTTTTTGTTTGTATTGTTAAAAATGACGACGCTACAGGGAGTTAAAAACGAGTGACTTTTCAGCAACGTTTATACTGGGAGTCAATGAGGCCGCTCACCTGTGCTCTCCTCACTTTGAGGCTTGTCATTCAAAAACCGTAAATCCTATCGTTTAGGTAGACACATTGTGTGAATCAGGACAAGTTTTCCTACTACTTTTGAGAAAATCATGTCTGTAGAGTGAAATTTGTGGCTGAAAACAGAGTTTAAGCGAGAAAGTTTGACCTTTTTTTTGAACCTCTCTCCACTCTGACCTTAACGAGGTCCACTGGTGTGTAACGCAATAGACACCCATTCAAAAGCCGGATTTTCTCCCAGAAACCGCATGGCGTTTGACCCGGGACTGATCCGAAAGTGTAGAACCTAGCAGAAAAGTTGAATGCCAGATCCACAGAGGAGAAGTTTTCCTACGTTTTAGAGTTTGAATCATGTCTCTAGGTGAAAGCATGCCAGAGCAGCGGATGTTTGAAAAACGTTGAAAAAGTGCTTTTTTTTCAATTAATTCCATAGAAATGAATGGGGTTTTTTGGGGCGATTTTTTCGCGACTACGTCGCGAAAAAATCGTAAACTGTAGAGAAAAGTAATAGCATAGCGAGTCCGATCGAGCCGCACGTTTTGATGTATTGTTTGTCTGTGTGCGACGTACGGTTATTGAGTTAATCGAAATCGAAATTTGTGTAGGAAGAGTAACAAATATAACACTAGACCGGACAATTCCCCGGGGGAAATTGTGAGAGGATGCAGTGCGCGAAGCAATTCGCTCACGCATGTTCGCTGGCCGTGAACGCGTGACCCGCAATGATGTTTCAATGCAATGATCGTGTGTGTGCTCGAGACAGCAGCCATCATGAAGAAGACCTATTCAAGAGTATGACCAAAGTGACTACAGGCGGAAATTAGCATGTACTGCTATAACCTGGGACAGACATCTGTCCTTAACACAAGGGTAATGTTTAATTTGTGCACTGTCCCTTTTAAAAATAAAATAAACTCTAAACTCTAAGAAGAGTGTTTGTAGTTTGTATGTACGAACAGAAGTGTTCCTAATAAAGTGGGCGGCTAAGGTGAGGCTGACACACAAGGGCTGGAGTTTTCTACTGTTTTTTTTATGAAGGACCAGGCCTCGAACAATGACAAATAACTCGACAACGGAAGCAGCTATTCACAAAATTCTTTCACAGTGAGCGCTAGAAGGGTCTCCTGAATAAAATGATGTATTTTTTTGTTTGTACTCTTAAAAATAACGACAGTAGAGCGATTTAAAAACGAGTGACTTTTCTCTCATGTTTACAATGGGTTTCAATGAAGCCTGTCAGCTGCCCTGTCCTCAGTTTGACGCTTGTCATTCAAAAACAGTAAATCCTATCGTTTAGGTAGACACATTGTGTGAATCAGGACAAGTTTTCCTACAAGGATAATGTTTAATTTGTGCACTGTCCCTTTTAAAAATAAAATAAACTCTAAACTCTAAGAAGAGTGTTTGTAGTTTGTATGTACGAACAGAAGTGTTCCTAATAAAGTGGGCGGCTAAGGTGAGGCTGACACACAAGGGCTGGAGTTTTCTACTGTTTTTTTTATGAAGGACCAGGCCTCGAACAATGACAAATAACTCGACAACGGAAGCAGCTATTCACAAAATTCTTTCACAGTGAGCGCTAGAAGGGTTTCCTGAATAAAATGATGTATTTTTTTGTTTGTATTGTTAAAAATGAGGACGCTACAGGGAGTTAAAAACGAGTGACTTTTCAGCAACGTTTATACTGGGAGTCAATGAGGCCGCTCACCTGTGCTCTCCTCACTTTGAGGCTTGTCATTCAAAAACCGTAAATCCTATCGTTTAGGTAGACACATTGTGTGAATCAGGACAAGTTTTCCTACTACTTTTGAGAAAATCATGTCTGTAGAGTGAAATTTGTGGCGGAAAACACGGTTTAAGCGAGAAAGTTTGAGCTTTTTTTTGAAGCCGCCTACACTCTAAGCTTAAAGACCCTCACTGGTGTGTAACGCAATAGACACCCATTCAAAAGCCGGATTTTCTCCCAGAAACCACATGGCGTTTGAACCGGGACTGATCCGAAAGTGTAAAACCTAGCAGAAAAGTTGAATGCCAGATCCACAGAGGAGAAGTTTTCCTACGTTTTAGAGTTTGAATCATGTCTCTAGGTGAAAGCATGCCAGAGCAACGGATGTTTGAAAAACGTTGAAAAAGTGCTTTTTTTTCAATTAATTCCATAGAAATGAATGGGGTTTTTTGGGGCGATTTTTTCACGACTACGTCGCGAAAAAATCGTATTCTATAGAGAAAAGTAATGTACTGTTTGTTTGCATGTACTGCTATAACCTGGGACAGACATCTGTCCTTAACACAAGGATAATGTTTAATTTGTGCACTGTCCCTTTTAAAAATAAAATAAACTCTAAACTCTAAGAAGAGTGTTTGTAGTTTGTATGTACGAACAGAAGTGTTCCTAATAAAGTGGGCGGCTAAGGTGAGGCTGACACATCAAGGGCTGGAGTTTTCTACTGTTTTTTTATGAAGGACCAGGCCTCGAACAATGACAAATAACTCGACAACGGAAGCAGCTATTCACAAAATTCTTTCACAGTGAGCGCTAGAAGGGTCTCCTGAATAAAATGATGTATTTTTTGGTTTGTATTGTTAAAAATGAGGACGCTACAGGGAGTTAAAAACGAGTGACTTTTCAGCAACATTTATACTGGGAGTCAATGAGGCTGCTCACCTGTGCTCTCCTCACTTTGAGGCTTGTCATTCAAAAACCGTAAATCCTACCGTTTAGGTAGACACATTGTGTGAATCAGGACAAGTTTTCCTACTACTTTTGAGAAAATAATGTCTGTAGAGTGAAATTTGTGGCTGAAAACGGAGTTTAAGCGAGAAAGTTTGACCTTTTTTTTGAAGCCGCCTACACTCTAAGTTTAACGACCCTCACTGGTGTGTAACGCAATAGACACCCATTCAAAAGCCGGATTTTCTCCCAGAAACCACATGGCGTTTGAACCGGGCCTGATCCGAAAGTGTAAAACCTAGCAGAAAAGTTGAATGCCAGATCCACAGAGGAGAAGTTTTCCTACGTTTTAGAGTTTGAATCATGTCTCTAGGTGAAAGCATGCCAGAGCAGTGGATGTTTGAAAAACATTGAAAAAGTGCTTTTTTTTCAATTAATTCCATAGAAATGAATGGGTTTTTTTGGGGCGATTTTTTCGCGACTACGTCGCGAAAAAATCGTATTCTATAGAGAAAAGTAATAGCATAGCGAGTCCGATCGAGCCGCACGTTTTGATATATTGTTTGTCTGTGTGCGACGTACGGTTATTGAGTTATTCGAAATCAAAATTTGCGTAGGAATAATAAGAAGAAGAAGAAATACGTAGAAGAACAATAGTTGCAGTGCTTTGCACTGCAACCTATGGGCTCCCCTAGGGGAGCCCATAGGTTGCTGTGCTGCAGCACTGCATCCTAACTAGACCGGACAATTCCCCGGGGGAAATTGTGAGAGGATGCAGTGCGCGAAGCAATTCGCTCACGCATGTTCGCTGGCCGTGAATGTGTGACCCGCAATGATGTTTCAATGCAATGATCGTGTGTGTGCTCGAGACAGCAGCCATCATGAAGAAGACCTATTCAAGAGTATGACCAAAGTGACTACAGGCGGAAATTAGCATGTACTGCTATAACCTGGGACAGACATCTGTCCTTAACACAAGGATAATGTTTAATTTGTGCACTGTCCCTTTTAAAAATAAAATAAACTCTAAACTCTAAGAAGAGTGTTTGTAGTTTGTATGTACGAACAGAAGTGTTCCTAATAAAGTGGGCGGCTAAGGTGAGGCTGACACACAAGGGCTGGAGTTTTCTACTGTTTTTTTTATGAAGGACCAGGCCTCGAACAATGACAAATAACTCGACAACGGAAGCAGCTATTCACAAAATTCTTTCACAGTGAGCGCTAGAAGGGTCTCCTGAATAAAATGATGTATTTTTTTGTTTGTATTGTTAAAAATGAGGACGCTACAGGGAGTTAAAAACGAGTGACTTTTCAGCAACGTTTATACTGGGAGTCAATGAGGCCGCTCACCTGTGCTCGCCTCACTTTGAGGCTTGTCATTCAAAAACCGTAAATCCTATCGTTTAGGTAGACACATTGTGTGAATCAGGACAAGTTTTCCTACTACTTTTGAGAAAATCATGTCTGTAGAGTGAAATTTGTGGCTGAAAACACGGTTTAAAAATAAAATAAACTCTAAACTCTAAGAAGAGTGTTTGTAGTTTGTATGTACGAACAGAAGTGTTCCTAATAATGTGGGCGGCTAAGGTGAGGCTGACACACAAGGGCTGGAGTTTTCTACTGTTTTTTTTATGAAGGACCAGGCCTCGAACAATGACAAATAACTCGACAACGGAAGCAGCTATTCACAAAATTCTTTCACAGTGAGCGCTAGAAGGGTCTCCTGAATAAAATGATGTATTTTTTTGTTTGTATTGTTAAAAATGAGGACGCTACAGGGAGTTAAAAACGAGTGACTTTTCAGCAACGTTTATACTGGGAGTCAATGAGGCCGCTCACCTGTGCTCTCCTCACTTTGAGGCTTGTCATTCGAAAACCGTAAATCCTATCGTTTAGGTAGACACATTGTGTGAATCAGGACAAGTTTTCCTACTACTTTTGAGAAAATCATGTCTGTAGAGTGAAATTTGTGGCTGAAAACACGGTTTAAGCGAGAAAGTTTGAGCTTTTTTTTGAAGCCGCCTACACTCTAAGATTAACGACCATCACTGGTGTGTAACGCAATAGACACCCATTCAAAAGCCGGATTTTCTCCCAGAACTCACATCGTGTTTGAGCCGGGCCTGATCCGAAAGTGTAGAACCTTGCAGAAAAGTTGAATGCCAGATCCACAGAGGAGAAGTTTTCCTACGTTTTAGAGTTTGAATCACGTCTCTAGGTTAAAGCATGCCAGAGCAGCGGACGTTTGAAAAACGTTGAAAAAGTGCTTTTTTTCCAATTAATTCCATAGAAATGAATGGGTTTTTTTGGGGCGATTTTTTCGCGACTACGTCGAGAAAAAATCGTATTCTATAGAGAAAAGTAATAGCATAGCGAGTCCGATCGAGCCGCACGTTTTGATACATTGTTTGTCTGTGTGCGACGTACGGTTATTGAGTTAATCGAAATCGAAATTTGTGTAGGAAGAGTAACAAATATAACACTAGACCGGACAATTCCCCGGGGGAAATTGTGAGAGGATGCAGTGCGCGAAGCAATTCGCTCACGCATGTTTGCTGGCCGTGAATGTGTGACCCGCAATGATGTTTCAATGCAATGATCATGTGTGTGCTTGAGACAGCAGCCGTCATGAAGAGCTATTCAAGAGCAAAAAAAAGTCACTACAGGCGGAAATTAGCATGTACTGCTATAACCTGGGACAGACATCTGTCCTTACCACAAGGATAATGTTTAATTTGTGCACTGTCCCTTTTAAAAATAAAATAAACTCTAAACTCTAAGAAGAGTGTTTGTAGGTTGTATGTACGAACAGAAGTGTTCCTAATAAAGTGGGCGGCTAAGGTGAGGCTAAGACACAAAGGCTGGAGTTTTCTACTGTTTTTTTTATGAAGGACCAGGCCTCGAACAATGCCAAATAACTCGACAACGGAAGCAGCTATTCACAAAATTCTTTCACTCTGAGCGCTAGAAGGGTCTCCTGAATAAAATGATGTATTTTTTTGTTTGTACTCTTAAAAATAACGACACTAGAGCGATTTAAAAACGAGTGACTTTTCTCTTACGTTTACAATGGGTTTCAGTGAAGCCTGTCAGCTGCCCTGTCCTCAGTTTGACGCTTGTCATTCAAAAACCGTAAATCCTATCGTTTAGGTAGACACATTGTGTGAATCAGGACAAGTTTTCCTACTACTTTTGAGAAAATCATGTCTGTAGAGTGAAATTTGTGGCTGAAAACAGAGTTTAAGCGAGAAAGTTTGACCTTTTTTTTTAACCACTCTCCACTCTGAGCTTACCGAGGTCCACTGGTGTGTAACGCAATAGACACCCATTCAAAAGCCGGATTTTCTCCCAGAAACCACATGGCGTTTGAGCTGGGACTGATCCGAAAGTGTAGAACCTAGCAGAAAAGTTGAATGCCAGATCCACAGAGGAGAAGTTTTCCTACGTTTTAGAGTTTGAATCACGTCTCTAGGTGAAAGCATGCCAGAGCAGCGGATGTTTGAAAAACGTTGAAAAAGTGGTTTTTTTCAAATTAATTCCATAGAAATGAATGGGGTTTTTTTGGACGATTTTTTCGCGACTACGTCGCGAAAAAATCGTAATCTGTAGAGAAAAGTAATAGCAT
This sequence comes from Neoarius graeffei, assembly GCF_027579695.1. Classification (NCBI taxonomy): domain Eukaryota; kingdom Metazoa; phylum Chordata; class Actinopteri; order Siluriformes; family Ariidae; genus Neoarius; species Neoarius graeffei. Next base: position 35,251,777 of record NC_083573.1, on the reverse strand, counting down.
AGCGAGTCCGATCGAGCCGCACGTTTTGATACATTGTTTGTCTGTGTGCGACGTACGGTTATTGTGTTACTCGAAATCAAAATTTGTGTAGGAAGAGTAACAAATATAACACTAGACCGGACAATTCCCCGGGGGAAATTGTGAGAGGATGCAGTGCGCGAAGCAATTCGGTCACGCATGTTCGCTGGCCGTGAACGTGTGACCCGCAATGACGTTTCAATGCAATGATTATGTGTGTGCTTGAGACAGCAGCCGTCATGAAGAAGAGCTATTCAACAGTATGACCAAAGTGACTACAGGCGGAAATTAGCATGTACTGCTATAACCTGGGACAGACATCTGTCCTTACCACAAGGATAATGTTTAATTTGTGCACTGTCCCTTTTAAAAATAAAATAAACTCTAAACTCTAAGAGTGTTTGTAGTTTGTATGTACGAACAGAAGTGTTCCTAATAAAGTGGGCGGCTAAGGTGAGGCCTGTCGGCTGCCCTCCTCTCAGTTTCTCAGAGCAGCGGATGTTTGAAAAAGTGCTTTTTTTTTCCAATTAATTCCATAGAAATGAATGGGTTTTTTTTGGGACAAGTGTGACTACTACTTTTGAGAAAATTATGTCTGTGGTGTGAAATTTGTGGCTGAAAACAGTTTAAGTTTGAAATTTTGAGCATGATTTGTGTTTGTGCTTGAGACAGCTTTTCCCTCTGCCCCGTCACTGGCCCCAATTGGCATGGTGACGGGCCTGAACAGGAGAGTTAAGAAACACACACAAGATTATGTCAGGTGTCTACTGTGTTTTGCAAAGAGTAGGCCTCGCACAATCACAAATAACTCGACAACGAAAGCAGCTATTCACAAAATTCTTTCACAGTGAGCGCTAGAAGGGTCTCCTGAATAGACTGATGTAATTTTTTTGTCTGTATTGTTAAAAATGAGGACGCTACAGGGAGTTAAAAACGAGTGACTTTTCAGCAACGTTTATAATGGGAGTCAATGAGGCCGCTCACCTGTGCTCTCCTCACTTTGAGGCTTGTCATTCAAAAACCGTAAATCCTATCGTTTAGGTAGACACATTGTGTGAATCAGGACAAGTTTTCCTACTACTTTTGAGAAAATCATGTCTGTAGAGTGAAATTTGTGGCTGAAAACAGAGTTTAAGCGAGAAAGTTTGACCTTTTGTTTTAACCTCTCTCCACTCTGAGCATAACGAGGTCCACTGGTGTGTAACGCAATAGACACCCATTCAAAAGCCGGATTTTCTCCCAGAACTCACATCGTGTTTGAGCCGGGCCTGATCCGAAAGTGTAGAACCTTGCAGAAAAGTTGAATGCCAGATCCACAGAGGAGAAGTTTTCCTACGTTTTAGAGTTTGAATCACGTCTCTAGGTTAAAGCATGCCAGAGCAGCGGATGTTTGAAAAACGTTGAAAAAGTGCTTTTTTTCAAATTAATTCCATAGAAATGAATGGGGTTTTTTTGGACGATTTTTTCGCGACTACGTCGCGAAAAAATCGCTATCTATAGAGAAAAGTAATAGCATAGCGAGTCCGATCGAGCCGCACGTTTTGATATATTGTTTGTCTGTGTGCGACGTACGGTTATTGAGTTAATCGAAATCGAAATTTGCGTAGGGAGAGTAACAAATATAACACTAGACCGGACAATTCCCCGGGGGAAATTGTGAGAGGATGCAGTGCGCGAAGCAATTCGGTCACGCATGTTTGCTGGCCGTGAACGTGTGACCCGCAATGATGTTTCAGTGCAATGATCATGTGTGTGCTCGAGACAGCAGCCGTCATGAATAAGAACTATTCAAGGTTATGAACAAAGTGACTCCAGGCGGAAATTAGCATGTACTGCTATAACCTGGGACAGACATCTGTCCTTACCACAAGGATAATGTTTAATTTGTGCACTGTCCCTTTTAAAAATAAAATAAACTCTAAACTCTAAGAAGAGTGTTTGTAGTTTGTATGTACGAACAGAAGTGTTCCTAATAAAGTGGGCGGCTAAGGTGAGGCCTGTCGGCTGCCCTCCTCTCAGTTTCTCAGAGCAGCGGATGTTTGAAACAGTGTTTTTTTTTTTCCAATTAATTCCATAGAAATGAATGGGTTTTTTTGGGGACAAGTGTGACTACTACTTTTGAGAAAATTATGTCTGTAGTGTGAAATTTGTGGCTGAAAACAGTTTAAGTTTGAAATTTTGAGCATGATTTGTGTTTGTGCTTGAGACAGCTTTTCCCTCTGCCCCGTCACTGGCCCCAATTGGCATGGTGACGGGCCTGAACAGGAGAGTTATGAAACACACACAAGATTATGTCAGGTGTCTACTGTGTTTTGCAAAGAGTAGGCCTCGAACAATCACAAATATGATGTTTCAATGCAATGATCGTGTGTGTGCTCGAGACAGCAGCCATCATGAAGAAGACCTATTCAAGAGTATGACCAAAGTGACTACAGGCGGAAATTAGCATGTACTGCTATAACCTGGGACAGACATCTGTCCTTAACACAAGGATAATGTTTAATTTGTGCACTGTCCCTTTTAAAAATAAAATAAACTCTAAACTCTAAGAAGAGTGTTTGTAGTTTGTATGTACGAACAGAAGTGTTCCTAATAAAGTGGGCGGCTAAGGTGAGGCTGACACACAAGGGCTGGAGTTTTCTACTGGTTTTTTTATGAAGGACCAGGCCTCGAACAATGACAAATAACTCGACAACGGAAGCAGCTATTCACAAAATTCTTTCACAGTGAGCGCTAGAAGGGTTTCCTGAATAAAATGATGTATTTTTTTGTTTGTATTGTTAAAAATGAGGACGCTACAGGGAGTTAAAAACGAGTGACTTTTCAGCAACGTTTATACTGGGAGTCAATGAGGCCGCTCACCTGTGCTCTCCTCACTTTGAGGCTTGTCATTCAAAAACCGTAAATCCTATCGTTTAGGTAGACACATTGTGTGAATCAGGACAAGTTTTCCTACTACTTTTGAGAAAATCATGTCTGTAGAGTGAAATTTGTGGCTGAAAACACGGTTTAAAAATAAAATAAACTCTAAACTCTAAGAAGAGTGTTTGTAGTTTGTATGTACGAACAGAAGTGTTCCTAATAAAATGGGCGGCTAAGGTGAGGCTGACACACAAGGGCTGGAGTTTTCTACTGTTTTTTTTATGAAGGACCAGGCCTCGAACAATGACAAATAACTCGACAACGGAAGCAGCTATTCACAAAATTCTTTCACAGTGAGCGCTAGAAGGGTCTCCTGAATAAAATGATGTATTTTTTTGTTTGTATTGTTAAAAATGAGGACGCTACAGGGAGTTAAAAACGAGTGACTTTTCTATCCCGTTTATAATGCATGTCAATGAGCTAACACACACAAGGTCTTGAATTTTGTGCTGTTTTTTACTACGGACCAGACCTCAAACAATGACAAATAACTCGACAACGAAAGCAGCTATTCACAAAATTCTTTCACAGTGAGCGCTAGAAGGGTCTCCTGAATAAAATGATGTATTTTTTTGTTTGTATTGTTAAAAATGAGGACGCTACAGGGAGTTAAAAACGAGTGACTTTTCAGCAACGTTTACAATGGGAGTCAATGAGGCCGCTCACCTGTGCTCTCCTCACTTTGAGGCTTGTCATTCAAAAACCGTAAATCCTATCGTTTAGGTAGACACATTGTGTGAATCAGGACAAGTTTTCCTACTACTTTTGAGAAAATCATGTCTGTAGAGTGAAATTTGTGGCTGAAAACAGAGTTTAAGCGAGAAAGTTTGACCTTTTTTTTCAAACTGTCTACACTCTAAGATAACGACCTTCACTGGTGTGTAACGCAATAGACACCCATTCAAAAGCCGGATTTTCTCCCAGAAACCACATGGCGGTTGAGCCGGGACTGATCCGAAAGTGTAGAACCTAGCAGAAAAGTTTAATGCCAGATCCACAGAGGAGAAGTTTTCCTACGTTTTAGAGTTTGAATCACGTCTCTAGGTGAAAGCATGCCAGAGCAGCGGATGTTTGAAAAACGTTGAAAAAGTGCTTTTTTTTCAATTAATTCCATAGAAATGAATGGGGTTATTTTGGGCGATTTTTTCGCGACTACGTCGCGAAAAAATCGCAATCTATAGAGAAAAGTAATAGCATAGCGAGTCCGATCGAGCCGCACGTTTTGATGTATTGTTTGTCTGTGTGCAACGTACGGTTATTGAGTTATTCGAAATCAAAATTTGCGTAGGAATAATAAAAATAATAAAAATAACTAGACCGGACAATTCCCCGGGGGAAATTGTGAGAGGATGCAGTGCGCGAAGCAATTCGCTCACGCATGTTCGCTGGCCGTGAACGCGTGACCCGCAATGATGTTTCAATGCAATGATTGTGTGTGTGCTCGAGACAGCAGCCATCATGAAGAAGAGCTATTCAAGACTATGACCAAAGTGACTACAGGCGGAAATTAGCATGTACTGCTATAACCTGGGACAGACATCTGTCCTTAACACAAGGATAATGTTTAATTTGTGCACTGTCCCTTTTAAAAATAAAATAAACTCTAAACTCTAAGAAGAGTGTTTGTAGTTTGTATGTACGAACAGAAGTGTTCCTAATAAAGTGGGCGGCTAAGGTGAGGCTGACACACAAGGGCTGGAGTTTTCTACTGTTTTTTTCATGAAGGACCAGGCCTCGAACAATGACAAATAACTCGACAACGGAAGCAGCTATTCACAAAATTCTTTCCCCGTGAGCGCTAGAAGGGTCTCCTGAATAAAATGATGTATTTTTTTGTTTGTATTGTTAAAAATGAGGACGCTACAGGGAGTTAAAAACGAGTGACTTTTCAGCAACGTTTATACTGGGAGTCAATGAGGCCGCTCACCTGTGCTCTCCTCACTTTGAGGCTTGTCATTCAAAAACCGTAAATCCTATCGTTTAGGTAGACACATTGTGTGAATCAGGACAAGTTTTCCTACTACTTTTGAGAAAATCATGTCTGTAGAGTGAAATTTGTGGCGGAAAACACGGTTTAAGCGAGAAAGTTTGAGCTTTTTTTTGAAGCCGCCTACACTCTAAGCGTAACGACCCTCACTGGTGTGTAACGCAATAGACACCCATTCAAAAGCCGGATTTTCTCCCAGAAACCACATGGCGTTTGAACCGGGACTGATCCGAAAGTGTAAAACCTAGCAGAAAAGTTGAATGCCAGATCCACAGAGGAGAAGTTTTCCTACGTTTTAGAGTTTGAATCATGTCTCTAGGTGAAAGCATGCCAGAGCAACGGATGTTTGAAAAACGTTGAAAAAGTGCTTTTTTTTCAATTAATTCCATAGAAATGAATGGGGTTTTTTGGGGCGATTTTTTCGCGACTACGTCGCGAAAAAATCGTATTCTATAGAGAAAAGTAATGTACTGTTTGTTTGCATGTACTGCTATAACCTGGGACAGACATCTGTCCTTAACACAAGGATAATGTTTAATTTGTGCACTGTCCCTTTTAAAAATAAAATAAACTCTAAACTCTAAGAAGAGTGTTTGTAGTTTGTATGTACGAACAGAAGTGTTCCTAATAAAGTGGGCGGCTAAGGTGAGGCTGACACATCAAGGGCTGGAGTTTTCTACTGTTTTTTTATGAAGGACCAGGCCTCGAACAATGACAAATAACTCGACAACGGAAGCAGCTATTCACAAAATTCTTTCACAGTGAGCGCTAGAAGGGTCTCCTGAATAAAATGATGTATTTTTTTGTTTGTATTGTTAAAAATGAGGACGCTACAGGGAGTTAAAAACGAGTGACTTTTCAGCAACATTTATACTGGGAGTCAATGAGGCCGCTCACCTGTGCTCTCCTCACTTTGAGGCTTGTCATTCAAAAACCGTAAATCCTACCGTTTAGGTAGACACATTGTGTGAATCAGGACAAGTTTTCCTACTACTTTTGAGAAAATCATGTCTGTAGAGTGAAATTTGTGGCTGAAAACGGAGTTTAAGCGAGAAAGTTTGACCTTTTTTTGAAGCCGCCTACACTCTAAGTTTAACGACCCTCACTGGTGTGTAACGCAATAGACACCCATTCAAAAGCCGGATTTTCTCCCAGAAACCACATGGCGTTTGAACCGGGCCTGATCCGAAAGTGTAAAACCTAGCAGAAAAGTTGAATGCCAGATCCACAGAGGAGAAGTTTTCCTACGTTTTAGAGTTTGAATCATGTCTCTAGGTGAAAGCATGCCAGAGCAGTGGATGTTTGAAAAACATTGAAAAAGTGCTTTTTTTTCAATTAATTCCATAGAAATGAATGGGGTTTTTTGGGGCGATTTTTTCGCGACTACGTCGCGAAAAAATCGTATTCTATAGAGAAAAGTAATAGCATAGCGAGTCCGATCGAGCCGCACGTTTTGATATATTGTTTGTCTGTGTGCGACGTACGGTTATTGAGTTATTCGAAATCAAAATTTGCGTAGGAATAATAAGAAGAAGAAGAAATACGTAGAAGAACAATAGTTGCAGTGCTTTGCACTGCAACCTATGGGCTCCCCTAGGGGAGCCCATAGGTTGCTGTGCTGCAGCACTGCATCCTAACTAGACCGGACAATTCCCCGGGGGAAATTGTGAGAGGATGCAGTGCGCGAAGCAATTCGGTCATGCATGTTCGCCGGCCGTGAATGTGTGACCAGCAATGATGTTTCAATGCAATGATCGTGTGTGTGCTTGAGACAGCAGCCGTCATGAAGGAGACCTATTCAAGAGCATGAACAAAGTGACTACAGGCGGAAATTAGCATGTACTGCTATAACCTGGGACAGACATCTGTCCTTACCACAAGGATAATGTTTAATTTGTGCACTGTCCCTTTTAAAAATAAAATAAACTCTAAACACTAAGAAGAGTGTTTGTAGTTTGTATGTACGAACAGAAGTGTTCCTAATAAAGTGGGCGGCTAAGGTGAGGCCTGTCGGCTGCCCTCTTCTCAGTTTCTCAGAGCAGCGGATGTTTGAAAAAGTGCTTTTTTTTCCAATTAATTCCATAGAAATTAATGGGGGTTTTTTGGGACAAGTGTGACTACTACTTCTGAGAAAATTATGTCTGTAGTGTGAAATTTGTGGCTGAAAACAGTTTAAGTTTGAAATTTTGAGCATGTAAGTGTAGAACCTAGCAGAAAAGTTGAATGACAGATCCACAGAGGAGAAGTTTTCCTACGTTTTAGAGTTTGAATCACGTCTCTAGGTGAAAGCATGCCAGAGCAGCAGACGTTTGAAAAACGTTGAAAAAGTGCTTTTTTTCAATTAATTCCATAGAAATGAATGGGGTTTTTTTGTGACGATTTTTTTTTTTTATAACCTGGGACAGACATCTGATCTTAACACAAGGATAATGTTTAATTTGTGCACTGTCCCTTTTAAAAATAAAATAAACTCTAAACTCTAAGAAGAGTGTTTGTAGTTTGTATGTACGAACAGAAGTGTTCCTAATAAAGTGGGCGGCTAAGGTGAGGCTGACACACAAGGGCTGGAGTTTTCTACTGTTTTTTTTATGAAGGACCAGGCCTCGAACAATGACAAATAACTCGACAACGGAAGCAGCTATTCACAAAATTCTTTCACAGTGAGCGCTAGAAGGGTCTCCTGAATAAAATGATGTATTTTTTTGTTTGTATTGTTAAAAATGAGGACGCTACAGGGAGTTAAAAACGAGTGACTTTTCAGCAACGTTTATACTGGGAGTCAATGAGGCCGCTCACCTGTGCTCTCCTCACTTTGAGGCTTGTCATTCAAAAACCGTAAATCCTACCGTTTAGGTAGACACATTGTGTGAATCAGGACAAGTTTTGCTACTACTTTTGAGAAAATCATGTCTGTAGAGTGAAATTTGTGGATGAAAACACAGTTTAAGTGAGAAATTTTGAGCTTTTTTTTGAAGCCGCCTACACTCTGAGTTAACGAGGCGCACTGGTGTGTAACGCAATAGACACCCATTCAAAAGCCGGATTTTCTCCCAGAAACCACATGGCGTTTGAACCGGGCCTGATCCGAAAGTGTAAAACCTAGCAGAAAAGTTGAATGCCAGATCCACAGAGGAGAAGTTTTCCTACGTTTTAGAGTTTGAATCACGTCTCTAGGTGAAAGCATGCCAGAGCAGCGGATGTTTGAAAAACGTTGAAAAAGTGCTTTTTTTTCAATTAATTCCATAGAAATGAATGGGGTTTTTTTGGACGATTTTTTCGCGACTACGTCGCGAAAAAATCGTATTCTATAGAGAAAAGTAATAGCATAGCGAGTCCGATCGAGCTGCACGTTTTGATACATTGTTTGTCTGTGTGCGACGTACGGTTATTGTGTTACTCGAAATCAAAATTTGTGTAGGAAGAGTAACAAATATAACACTAGACCGGACAATTCCCCGGGGGAAATTGTGAGAGGATGCAGTGCGCGAAGCAATTCGCTCACGCACGTTTGCTGGCCGTGAATGTGTGACCCGCAATGATGTTTCAATGCAATGATTGTGTGTGTGCTCTAGACAGCAGCCATCATGAAGAAGAGCTATTCAAGAGCATGAACAAAGTGACTACAGGCGGAAATTAGCATGTACTGCTATAACCTGGGACAGACATCTGTCCTTACCACATGGATAATGTTTAATTTGTGCACTGTCCCTTTTAAAAATAAAATAAAACTCTAAACACTAAGAAGAGTGTTTGTAGTATGTATGTACGAACAGAAGTGTTCCTAATAAAGTGGGCGGCTAAGGTGAGGCTAAGACACACAAGGGCTGGAGTTTTCTACTGTTTTTTTATGAAGGACCAGGCCTCGAACAATAACAAATAACTCGACAACGGAAGCAGCTATTCACAAAATTCTTTCACAGTGAGCGCTAGAAGGGTCTCCTGAATAAAATGATGTATTTTTTTGTTTGTACTCTTAAAAATAACGACAATAGAGCGATTTAAATACGAGTGACTTTTCTCTCATGTTTACAATGGGTTTCAATGAAGCCTGTCAGCTGCCCTGTCCTCAGTTTGACGCTTGTCATTCAAAAACCGTAAATCCTATCGTTTAGGTAGACACATTGTGTGAATCAGGACAAGTTTTCCTACAAGGATAATGTTTAATTTGTGCACTGTCCCTTTTAAAAATAAAATAAACTCTAAACTCTAAGAAGAGTGTTTGTAGTTTGTATGTACGAACAGAAGTGTTCCTAATAAAGTGGGCGGCTAAGGTGAGGCTGACACACAAGGGCTGGAGTTTTCTACTGTTTTTTTTATGAAGGACCAGGCCTCGAACAATGACAAATAACTCGACAACGGAAGCAGCTATTCACAAAATTCTTTCACAGTGAGCGCTAGAAGGGTCTCCTGAATAAAATGATGTATTTTTTTGTTTGTATTTTTAAAAATGACGACGCTACAGGGAGTTAAAAACGAGTGACTTTTCAGCAACGTTTATACTGGGAGTCAATGAGGCCGCTCACCTGTGCTCTCCTCACTTTGAGGCTTCTCATTCAAAAACCGTGAATCCTATCGTTTAGGTAGACACATTGTGTGAATCAGGACAAGTTTTCCTACTACTTTTGAGAAAATCATGTCTGTAGAGTGAAATTTGTGGATGAAAACACAGTTTAAGTGAGAAATTTTGAGCTTTTTTTTGAAGCCGCCTACACTCTGAGTTAACGAGGCGCACTGGTGTGTAACGCAATAGACACCCATTCAAAAGCAGGATTTTCTATCAGAACCCACATGGCGTTTGACCCGGGACTGATCCGAAAGTGTAGAACCTAGCAGAAAAGTTGAATGCCAGATCCACAGAGGAGAAGTTTTCCTACGTTTTAGAGTTTGAATCACGTCTCTAGGTGAAAGCATGCCAGAGCAGTGGACGTTTGAAAAACGTTGAAAAAGTGCTTTTTTTTCAATTAATTCCATAGAAATGAATGGGGCTTTTTTGGACGATTTTTTCGCGACTACGTCGCGAAAAAATCGTAATCTATAGAGAAAAGTAATAGCATAGCGAGTCCGATCGAGCCGCACGTTTTGATATATTGTTTGTCTGTGTGCGACGTACGGTTATTGAGTTAATCGAAATCAAAATTTGCGTAGGAATAATAAAAATAATAATAAATATAAGAATAAGAAGAAGAAGAAGAAACACGTAGAAGAACAATAGTTGCAGTGCTTTGCACTGCAACCTATGGGCTCCCCTAGGGGAGCCCATAGGTTGCTGTGCTGCAGCACTGCATCCTAACTAGACCGGACAATTCCCCGGGGGAAATTGTGAGAGGATGCAGTGCGCGAAGCAATTCGCTCACGCACGTTTGCTGGCCGTGAATGTGTGACCCGCAATGATGTTTCAATGCAATGATTGTGTGTGTGCTCTAGACAGCAGCCATCATGAAGAAGAGCTATTCAAGAGCATGAACAAAGTGACTACAGGCGGAAATTAGCATGTACTGCTATAACCTGGGACAGACATCTGTCCTTACCACATGGATAATGTTTAATTTGTGCACTGTCCCTTTTAAAAATAAAATAAAACTCTAAACACTAAGAAGAGTGTTTGTAGTATGTATGTACGAACAGAAGTGTTCCTAATAAAGTGGGCGGCTAAGGTGAGGCTAAGACACACAAGGGCTGGAGTTTTCTACTGTTTTTTTATGAAGGACCAGGCCTCGAACAATAACAAATAACTCGACAACGGAAGCAGCTATTCACAAAATTCTTTCACAGTGAGCGCTAGAAGGGTCTCCTGAATAAAATGATGTATTTTTTTGTTTGTACTCTTAAAAATAACGACAATAGAGCGATTTAAATACGAGTGACTTTTCTCTCATGTTTACAATGGGTTTCAATGAAGCCTGTCAGCTGCCCTGTCCTCAGTTTGACGCTTGTCATTCAAAAACCGTAAATCCTATCGTTTAGGTAGACACATTGTGTGAATCAGGACAAGTTTTCCTACAAGGATAATGTTTAATTTGTGCACTGTCCCTTTTAAAAATAAAATAAACTCTAAACTCTAAGAAGAGTGTTTGTAGTTTGTATGTACGAACAGAAGTGTTCCTAATAAAGTGGGCGGCTAAGGTGAGGCTGACACACAAGGGCTGGAGTTTTCTACTGTTTTTTTTTATGAAGGACCAGGCCTCGAACAATGACAAATAACTCGACAACGGAAGCAGCTATTCACAAAATTCTTTCACAGTGAGCGCTAGAAGGGTCTCCTGAATAAAATGATGTATTTTTTTGTTTGTATTGTTAAAAATGACGACGCTACAGGGAGTTAAAAACGAGTGACTTTTCAGCAACGTTTATACTGGGAGTCAATGAGGCCGCTCACCTGTGCTCTCCTCACTTTGAGGCTTGTCATTCAAAAACCGTAAATCCTATCGTTTAGGTAGACACATTGTGTGAATCAGGACAAGTTTTCCTACTACTTTTGAGAAAATCATGTCTGTAGAGTGAAATTTGTGGATGAAAACACAGTTTAAGCGAGAAAGTTTGACCTTTTTTTTGAACCTCTCTCCACTCTGACCTTAACGAGGTCCACTGGTGTGTAACGCAATAGACACCCATTCAAAAGCCGGATTTTTTCCCAGAAACCACATGGCGTTTGACCCGGGACTGATCCGAAAGTGTAGAACCTAGCAGAAAAGTTGAATGCCAGATCCACAGAGGAGAAGTTTTCCTACGTTTTAGAGTTTGAATCATGCCTCTAGGTGAAAGCATGCCAGAGCAGCGGATGTTTGAAAAACGTTGGAAAAGTGCTTTTTTTTCAATTAATTCCATCGAAATGAATGGGGTTTTTTGAGACGATTTTTTCGCGACTACGTCGCGAAAAAATCGTATTCTGTAGAGAAAAGTAATAGCATAGCGAGTCCAATCAAGCCGCACGTTTTGATATATTGTTTGTCTGTGTGCGACGTACGGTTGTGTGACCTGCTATGAAGCTACAATGCCATGATTCATGTGTGTGCTTGAGACAGCCGGCCCCTCCCCTCTGTGCTCGCTTACTGTAGCCAGTCGGCATGGTAAAGGGCCTGAGCAGGTTAAAAAACACACACAAGAGTTTGTCAGGTGTCTGCTGAATTTTGCTAAGGGACAGGCCTCGAACAATGACAAATAACTCGACAACGGAAGCAGCTATTCACAAAATTCTTTCACAGTGAGCGCTAGAAGGGTTTCCTGAATAAAATGATGTATTTTTTTGTTTGTATTGTTAAAAATGAGGACGCTACAGGGAGTTAAAAACGAGTGACTTTTCAGCAACGTTTATACTGGGAGTCAATGAGGCTGCTCACCTGTGCTCTCCTCACTTTGAGGCTTGTCATTCAAAAACCGTAAATCCTATCGTTTAGGTAGACACATTGTGTGAATCAGGACAAGTTTTCCTACTACTTTTGAGAAAATAATGTCTGTAGAGTGAAATTTGTGGCTGAAAACGGAGTTTAAGCGAGAAAGTTTGACCTTTTTTTTGAAGCCGCCTACACTCTAAGTTTAACGACCCTCACTGGTGTGTAACGCAATAGACACCCATTCAAAAGCCTGATTTTCTCCCAGAAACCACATGGCGTTTGAACCGGGCCTGATCCGAAAGTGTAAAACCTAGCAGAAAAGTTGAATGCCAGATCCACAGAGGAGAAGTTTTCCTACGTTTTAGAGTTTGAATCATGTCTCTAGGTGAAAGCATGCCAGAGCAGTGGATGTTTGAAAAACATTGAAAAAGTGCTTTTTTTTCAATTAATTCCATAGAAATGAATGGGGTTTTTTGGGGCGATTTTTTCGCGACTACGTCGCGAAAAAATCGTATTCTACAGAGAAAAGTAATAGCATAGCGAGTCCGATCGAGCCGCACGTTTTGATATATTGTTTGTCTGTGTGCCACGTACGGTTATTGAGTTATTCGAAATCAAAATTTGCGTAGGAATAATAATAAGAAGAAGAAATACGTAGAAGAACAATAGTTGCAGTGCTTTGCACTGCAACCTATGGGCTCCCCTAGGGGAGCCCATAGGTTGCTGTGCTGCAGCACTGCATCCTAACTAGACCGGACAATTCCCCGGGGGAAATTGTGAGAGGATGCAGTGCGCGAAGCAATTCGCTCACGCATGTTCGCTGGCCGTGAACGTGTGACCCGCAATGATGTTTCAATGCAATGATCGTGTGTGTGCTCGAGACAGCAGCCATCATGAAGAAGACCTATTCAAGAGTATGACCAAAGTGACTACAGGCGGAAATTAGCATGTACTGCTATAACCTGGGACAGACATCTGTCCTTAACACAAGGATAATGTTTAATTTGTGCACTGTCACTTTTAAAAATAAAATAAACTCTAAACTCTAAGAAGAGTGTTTGTAGTTTGTATGTACGAACAGAAGTGTTCCTAATAAAGTGGGCGGCTAAGGTGAGGCTGACACACAAGGGCTGGAGTTTTCTACTGTTTTTTTTATGAAGGACCAGGCCTCGAACAATGACAAATAACTCGACAACGGAAGCAGCTATTCACAAAATTCTTTCACAGTGAGCGCTAGAAGGGTCTCCTGAATAAAATGATGTATTTTTTTGTTTGTACTCTTAAAAATAACGACACTAGAGCGATTTAAATACGAGTGACTTTTCACTCACGTTTATAATGTGAGTCAATGAGCTAAGAAACACAAGGTCTTGAATATTGTGCTGTGTTTTACTACGGACCAGACCTCGAACAATGACAAATAACTCGACAACGGAAGCAGCTATTCACAAAATTCTTTCACACTGAGCGCTAGAAGGGTCTCCTGAATAAAATGATGTATTTTTTTGTTTGTACTCTTTAAAATAACGACACTAGAGCGATTTAAAAACGAGTGACTTTTCACTCATGTTTATAATGTGTGTCAATGACCTAAGACACACAAGGTCTTGAATATTGTGCTGTGTTTTACTACGGACCAGACCTCGAACAATGACAAATAACTCGACAACGGAAGCAGCTATTCACAAAATTCTTTCACACTGAGCGCTAGAAGGGTCTCCTGAATAAAATGATGTATTTTTTTGTTTGTACTCTTAAAAATAACGACACTAGAGCGATTTAAAAACGAGTGACTTTTCACTCACGTTTATAATGTGAGTCAATGAGCTAAGAAACACAAGGTCTTGAATATTGTGCTGTGTTTTACTACGGACCAGACCTCGAACAATGACAAATAACTCGACAACGGAAGCAGCTATTCACAAAATTCTTTCACAGTGAGCGCTAGAACGGTCTCCTGAATAAAATTATGTATTTTTTTGTTTGTACTCTTAAAAATAACGACACTAGAGCGATTTAAAAACGAGTGACTTTTCTATCCCGTTTATAATGCATGTCAATGAGCTAAAACACACAAGGTCTTGAATTTTGGGCTGTGTTTTACTACAGACCAGACCTCGAACAATGACAAATAACTCGACAACGGAAGCAGCTATTCACAAAATTCTTTCACAGTGAGCGCTAGAAGGGTCTCCTGAATAAAATGATGTATTTTTTTGTTTGTATTGTTAAAAATGAGGACGCTACAGGGAGTTAAAAACGAGTGACTTTTCAGCAACGTTTATACTGGGAGTCAATGAGGCCGCTCACCTGTGCTCTCCTCACTTTGAGGCTTGTCATTCAAAAACCGTAAATCCTACCGTTTAGGTAGACACATTGTGTGAATCAGGACAAGTTTTCCTACTACTTTTGAGAAAATCATGTCTGTAGAGTGAAATTTGTGGATGAAAACACAGTTTAAGTGAGAAATTTTGAGCTTTTTTTTGAAGCCGCCTACACTCTGAGTTAACGAGGCGCACTGGTGTGTAACGCAATAGACACCCATTCAAAAGCCGGATTTTCTCCCAGAAACCACATGGCGTTTGAACCGGGCCTGATCCGAAAGTGTAAAACCTAGCAGAAAAGTTGAATGCCAGATCCACAGAGGAGAAGTTTTCCTACGTTTTAGAGTTTGAATCATGTCTCTAGGTGAAAGCATGCCAGAGCAGCGGATGTTTGAAAAACGTTGAAAAAGTGCTTTTTTTTCAATTAATTCCATAGAAATGAATGGGGTTTTTTGGGGCGATTTTTTCGCGACTACGTCGCGAAAAAATCGTAAACTGTAGAGAAAAGTAATAGCATAGCGAGTCCGATCGAGCCGCACGTTTTGATGTATTGTTTGTCTGTGTGCGACGTACGGTTATTGAGGTATTCGAAATCAAAATTTGCGTAGGAATAATAAGTTTAATAATAATAATAAGAAGAAGAAGAAACACGTAGAAGAACAATAGTTGCAGTGCTTTGCACTGCAACCTATGGGCTCCCCTAGGGGAGCCCATAGGTTGCTGTGCTGCAGCACTGCATCCTAACTAGACCGGACAATTCCCCGGGGGAAATTGTGAGAGGATGCAGTGCGCGAAGCAATTCGCTCACGCATGTTCGCTGGCCGTGAATGTGTGACCCGCAATGATGTTTCAATGCAATGATTGTGTGTGCTTGAGACAGCAGCCGTCATGAAGAAGAGCTATTCAACAGTACAACCAAAGTGACTACAGGCGGAAATTAGCATGTACTGCTATAACCTGGGACAGACATCTGTCCTTACCACAAGGATAATGTTTAATTTGTGCACTGTCCCTTTTAAAAATAAAATAAACTCTAAGAAGAGTGTTTGTAGTTTGTATGAACGAACAGAAGTGTTCCTAATAAAGTGGGCGGCTAAGGTGAGGCTAAGACACACAAGGGCTGGAGTTTTCTACTGGTTTTTTATGAAGGACCAGGCCTCGAACAATAACAAATATCTCGACAACGGAAGCAGCTATTCACAAAATTCTTTCACAGTGAGCGCTAGAAGGGTCTCCTGAATAAAATGATGTATTTTTTTGTTTGTACTCTTAAAAATAACGAAAATAGAGCGATTTAAAAACGAGTGACTTTTCTCTCATGTTTACAATGGGTTTCAATGAAGCCTGTCAGCTGCCCTGTCCTCAGTTTGACGCTTGTCATTCAAAAACCGTAAATCCTATCGTTTAGGTAGACACATTGTGTGAATCAGGACAAGTTTTCCTACAAGGATAATGTTTAATTTGTGCACTGTCCCTTTTAAAAATAAAATAAACTCTAAACTCTAAGAAGAGTGTTTGTAGTTTGTATGTACGAACAGAAGTGTTCCTATTAAAGTGGGCGGCTAAGGTGAGGCTGACACACAAGGGCTGGAGTTTTCTACTGTTTTTTTTATGAAGGACCAGGCCTCGAACAATGACAAATAACTCGACAACGGAAGCAGCTATTCACAAAATTCTTTCACAGTGAGCGCTAGAAGGGTCTCCTGAATAAAATGATGTATTTTTTTGTTTGTATTGTTAAAAATGAGGACGCTACAGGGAGTTAAAAACGAGTGACTTTTCAGCAACGTTTATACTGGGAGTCAATGAGGCCGCTCACCTGTGCTCTCCTCGCTTTGAGGCTTGTCATTCAAAAACCGTAAATCCTACCGTTTAGGTAGACACATTGTGTGAATCAGGACAAGTTTTCCTACTACTATTGAGAAAATCATGTCTGTAGAGTGAAATTTGTGGCTGAAAACAGAGTTTAAGCGAGAAAGTTTGACCTTTTTTTTCAAACTGTCTACACTCTAAGATAATGACCTTCACTGGTGTGTAACGCAATAGACACCCATTCAAAAGCCGGATTTTCTCCCAGAAACCACATGGCGGTTGAGCCGGGACTGATCCGAAAGTGTAGAACCTAGCAGAAAAGTTTAATGCCAGATCCACAGAGGAGAAGTTTTCCTACGTTTTAGAGGTTGAATCACGTCTCTAGGTGAAAGCATGCCAGAGCAGCGGATGTTTGAAAAACGTTGAAAAAGTGCTTTTTTTTCAATTAATTCCATAGAAATGAATGGGGTTTTTTTGGGACAAGTGTGACTACTACTTTTGAGAAAATTATGTCTGTAGTGTGAAATTTGTGGCTGAAAACAGTTTAAGTTTGAAATTTTGAGCATGATGTGTGTGTGCTTGAGACAGCTTTTCCCTCTGCCCCGTCACTGGCCCCAATTGGCATGGTGATGGGCCTGAACAGGAGAGTTAAGAAACACACACAAGATTATGTCAGGTGTCTGCTGTAAATTGCTATGGACCAGGCCTCGAACAATGACAAATAACTCGACAACGGAAGCAGCTATTCACAAAATTCTTTCACAGTGAGCGCTAGAAGGGTCTCCTGCATAAAATGATGTATTTTTTTGTTTGTATTGTTAAAAATGAGGACGCTACAGGGAGTTAAAAACGAGTGACTTTTCTATCCCGTTTATAATGCATGTCAATGAGCTAACACACACAAGGTCTTGAATTTTGTGCTGTTTTTTACTACGGACCAGACCTCAAACAATGACAAATAACTCGACAACGAAAGCAGCTATTCACAAAATTCTTTCACAGTGAGCGCTAGAAGGGTCTCCTGAATAAAATGATGTATTTTTTTGTTTGTATTGTTAAAAATGAGGACGCTACAGGGAGTTAAAAACGAGTGACTTTTCAGCAACGTTTATACTGGGAGTCAATGAGGCCGCTCACCTGTGCTCTCCTCACTTTGAGGCTTGTCATTCAAAAACCGTAAATCCTATCGTTTAGGTAGACACATTGTGTGAATCAGGACAAGTTTTCCTACTACTTTTGAGAAAATCATGTCTGTAGAGTGAAATTTGTGGATGAAAACACAGTTTAAGTGAGAAATTTTGAGCTTTTTTTTGAAGCCGCCTACACTCTAAGTTAACGAGGCGCACTGGTGTGTAACGCAATAGACACCCATTCAAAAGCCGGATTTTCTCCCAGAAACCACATGGCGTTTGAACCGGGCCTGATCCGAAAGTATAAAACCTAGTAGAAAAGTTGAATGCCAGATCCACAGAGGAGAAGTTTTCCTACATTTTAGAGTTTGAATCATGTCTCTAGGTGAAAGCATGCCAGAGCAGCGGATGTTTGAAAAACGTTGAAAAAGTGCTTTTTTTTCAATTAATTCCATAGAAATGAATGGGGTTTTTTGGGGCGATTTTTTCGCGACTACGTCGCGAAAAAATCGTAAACTGTAGAGAAAAGTAATAGCATAGCGAGTCCGATCGAGCCGCACGTTTTGATGTATTGTTTGTCTGTGTGCGACGTACGGTTATTGAGGTATTCGAAATCAAAATTTGTGTAGGAATAATAATAATAAGAAGAAGAAGAAATACGTAGAAGAACAATAGTTGCAGTGCTTTGCACTGCAACCTATGGGCTCCCCTAGGGGAGCCCATAGGTTGCTGTGCTGCAGCACTGCATCCTAACTAGACCGGACAATTCCCCGGGGGAAATTGTGAGAGGATGCAGTGCGCGAAGCAATTCGCTCACGCATGTTTGCTGGCCGTGAATGTGTGACCCGCAATGATGTTTCAACGCAATGATTGTGTGTGCTCGAGACAGCAGCCATCATGAATAAGAGCTATTCAAGAGAATAACCAAAGTGACTACAGGCGGAAATTAGCATGTACTGCTATAACCTGGGACAGACATCTGCAGCCGGTTTCACTAAAGTAGTTTAGACTGGTCTATGGGTTAAGATTGGTCTTAAGTTTCTTTATAGACCAGTCTAATGCAAGTAAGACAGTTTCACAAAAGTTAAGACTAATTTTTTAAGTCTAATTTTAGGCTTAAAAAGTAAGACACCCTCCCCCCAGTCTAATATGGGTCTAAGGGCTATATCACCATGGTAATAACTGAAATAGTGTGTGAATCAGTGTGTGTGTGTGTGTGTGTGTTGTTGTTGTTGTTGTTGTTGTTATTATTATTATTATTATTATAGTGTTGTTATTGTGTTCTTGTTATTGTGTTCTTGTTATTATTACTATTGTTATTATTATTACTATTGTTACTATTATTACTGGACATACTTTCTTAAATGAATAAAATTGAATTAAAAAAAAGTCAAGCCATAAGTGCCATCAATGTCAATAACTACAAGAAAGCCTGAAATGTTAAGGCAGTGAAGTGCAATTATGTAATGCACAAATTTAGGCTATTATAATCTAACTATAAAGTATTCAATAAAGAACAAACAGTGTAATGCCAGCTTATTCATTTTATTACTTATAAATAATATAAATATATATAAATAATATAAATATATCAATTCATTTATGCATATAATTACATCACCACTCATCACTTATCTCTCTCTCTCTCACACACACACACACACACACACACACACCACTACATCACTCCTCCATCTGCGCGAGTCTCTTCAATTTAAGTTGCAGTCGCTCCAAAAGGAAAGACTGCAACTTAAATTGAAGAGACTCGCGCAGATGGAGGAGTGATGTAGATAATAACGGCGACTCGCCTCCGTAGATCTCTATCACCATTTCGGTGATGACTTTGTTTCTTCGCTTTCCCTCCTCCTGTTGGGGGTCCCGTTTTCCGCTTGTATATTAACTTTTTTGCCTCTGGCAATATTTTTAAACCTCTTCTGCACAGCTGACACGTCTCGTACCGCAGTGGGGTTAACGCTGTTCACCGCATCGGTGATTTTTTTCCACACCTCATGTTTCTTTTTGTTGGTACACTCCTCATTGAATTTCCCCAACAAAACCCCTTTGTAGGAATTAAATTCTTCAAGAATGGCTAAATTCTCTGAGTGCGTGAACAGCACTGACCGGTTGCTGTCCGCCATTTTTTTTTGTTTTGAAAAGAGTCTTAAATTACCAACAATCCTTTGCGGCATAGTACGACTTAAGATAGGCAGAGTCTTAACTGCTTTGTGCAACAGTTTTTGTTAGACGTCTATGCTAAGTCCGACTATACCCTCTGTCTAAGTTATAGTCATAGTCTATCTTAGTGAAACCGGCTCCTGTCCTTACCACAAGGATAATGTTTAATTTGTGCACTGTCCATTTTAAAAATAAAATAAACTCTAAACTCTAAGAAGAGTGTTTGTAGTTTGTATGTACGAACAGAAGTGTTCCTAATAAAGTGGGCGGCTAAGGTGAGGCTGACACACAAGGGCTGGAGTTTTCTACTGTTTTTTTTATGAAGGACCAGGCCTCGAACAATGACAAATAACTCGACAACGGAAGCAGCTATTCACAAAATTCTTTCACAGTGAGCGCTAGAAGGGTCTCCTGAATAAAATGATGTATTTTTTTGTTTGTATTGTTAAAAATGAGGACGATACAGGGAGTTAAAAACGAGTGACTTTTCTATCCCGTTTATAATGCATGTCAATGAGCTAACACACACAAGGTCTTGAATTTTGTGCTGTTTTTTACTACGGACCAGACCTCAAACAATGACAAATAACTCGACAACGAAAGCAGCTATTCACAAAATTCTTTCACAGTGAGCGCTAGAAGGGTCTCCTGAATAAAATGATGTATTTTTTTGTTTGTATTGTTAAAAATGAGGACGCTACAGGGAGTTAAAAACGAGTGACTTTTCAGCAACTTTTATACTGGGAGTCAATGAGGCCGCTCACCTGTGCTCTCCTCACTTTGAGGCTTGTCATTCAAAAACCATAAATCCTATCGTTTAGGTAGACACATTGTGTGAATCAGGACAAGTTTTCCTACTACTTTTGAGAAAATCATGTCTGTAGAGTGAAATTTGTGGCTGAAAACAGAGTTTAAGCGAGAAAGTTTGACCTTTTTTTTCAAACTGTCTACACTCTAAGATAATGACCTTCACTGGTGTGTAACGCAATAGACACCCATTCAAAAGCCGGATTTTCTCCCAGAAACCACATGGCGGTTGAGCCGGGACTGATCGGAAAGTGTAGAACCTAGCAGAAAAGTTTAATGCCAGATCCACAGAGGAGAAGTTTTCCTACGTTTTAGAGTTTAAATCACGTCTCTAGGTGAAAGCATGCCAGAGCAGCGGATGTTTGAAAAACGTTGAAAAAGTGCTTTTTTTTCAATTAATTCCATAGAAATGAATGGGGTTTTTTTGGACGATTTTTTCGCGACTACGTCGCGAAAAAATCGTAATCTATAGAGAAAAGTAATAGCATAGCGAGTCCGATCGATCCGCACGTTTTGATATATTGTTTGTCTGTGTGCGACGTACGGTTATTGAGTTATTCGAAATCAAAATTTGCGTAGGAATAAGAAGAAGAAGAAGAAGAAGAAGAAGAAGAAGAAATACGTAGAAGAACAATAGTTGCAGTGCTTTGCACTGCAACCTATGGGCTCCCCTAGGGGAGCCCATAGGTTGCTGTGCTGCAGCACTGCATCCTAACTAGACCGGACAATTCCCCGGGGGAAATTGTGAGAGGATGCAGTGCGCGAAGCAATTCGCTCACGCACGTTCGCTGGCCGTGAACGTGTGACCCGCAATGATGTTTCAATGCAATGATCGTGTGTGTGCTCGAGACAGCAGCCATCATGAAGAAGACCTATTCAAGAGTATGACCAAAGTGACTACAGGCGGAAATTAGCATGTACTGCTATAACCTGGGACAGACATCTGTCCTTAACACAAGGATAATGTTTAATTTGTGCACTGTCCCTTTTAAAAATAAAATAAACTCTAAACTCTAAGAAGAGTGTTTGTAGTTTGTATGTACGAACAGAAGTGTTCCTAATAAAGTGGGCGGCTAAGGTGAGGCTGACACACAAGGGCTGGAGTTTTCTACTGTTTTTTTTATGAAGGACCAGGCCTCGAACAATGACAAATAACTCGACAACGGAAGCAGCGATTCACAAAATTCTTTCACAGTGAGCGCTAGAAGGGTCTCCTGAATAAAATGATGTATTTTTTTGTTTGTATTGTTAAAAATGAGGACGCTACAGGGAGTTAAAAACGAGTGACTTTTCAGCAACGTTTATACTGGGAGTCAATGAGGCCGCTCACCTGTGCTCTCCTCACTTTGAGGCTTGTCATTCAAAAACCGTAAATCCTATCGTTTAGGTAGACACATTGTGTGAATCAGGACAAGTTTTCCTACTACTTTTGAGAAAATCATGTCTGTAGAGTGAAATTTGTGGCTGAAAACACGGTTTAAAAATAAAATAAACTCTAAACTCTAAGAAGAGTGTTTGTAGTTTGTATGTACGAACAGAAGTGTTCCTAATAAAGTGGGCGGCTAAGGTGAGGCTGACACACAAGGGCTGGAGTTTTCTACTGTTTTTTTTTATGAAGGACCAGGCCTCGAACAATGACAAATAACTCGACAACGGAAGCAGCTATTCACAAAATTCTTTCACAGTGAGCGCTAGAAGGGTCTCCTGAATAAAATGATGTATTTTTTTGTTTGTATTGTTAAAAATGAGGACGCTACAGGGAGTTAAAAACGAGTGACTTTTCAGCAACGTTTATACTGGGAGTCAATGAGGCCGCTCACCTGTGCTCTCCTCACTTTGAGGCTTGTCATTCAAAAACCGTAAATCCTATCGTTTAGGTAGACACATTGTGTGAATCAGGACAAGTTTTCCTACTACTTTTGAGAAAATCATGTCTGTAGAGTGAAATTTGTGGCTGAAAATGGAGTTTAAGCGAGAAAGTTTGACCTTTTTTTTGAAGCCGCCTACACTCTAAGCTAAACGACCCTCACTGGTGTGTAACGCAATAGACACCCATTCAAAAGCCGGATTTTCTCCCAGAAACCACATGGCGTTTGAACCGGGCCTGATCCGAAAGTGTAAAACCTAGCAGAAAAGTTGAATGCCAGATCCACAGAGGAGAAGTTTTCCTACGTTTTAGAGTTTGAATCATGTCTCTAGGTGAAAGCATGCCAGAGCAGTGGATGTTTGAAAAACATTGAAAAAGTGCTTTTTTTTCAATTAATTCCATAGAAATGAATGGGGTTTTTTGGGGCGATTTTTTCGCGACTACGTCGCGAAAAAATCGTATTCTACAGAGAAAAGTAATAGCATAGCGAGTCCGATCGAGCCGCACGTTTTGATATATTGTTTGTCTGTGTGCGACGTACGGTTATTGAGTTATTCGAAATCAAAATTTGCGTAGGAATAATAATAAGAAGAAACACGTAGAAGAACAATAGTTGCAGTGCTTTGCACTGCAACCTATGGGCTCCCCTAGGGGAGCCCATAGGTTGCTGTGCTGCAGCACTGCATCCTAATAATAAGAAGAAGAAATACGTAGAAGAACAATAGTTGCAGTGCTTTGCACTGCAACCTATGGGCTCCCCTAGGGGAGCCCATAGGTTGCTGTGCTGCAGCACTGCATCCTAACTAGACCGGACAATTCCCCGGGGGAAATTGTGAGAGGATGCAGTGCGCGAAGCAATTCGCTCACGCATGTTCGCTGGCCGTGAACGCGTGACCCGCAATGATGTTTCAATGCAATGATCGTGTGTGTGCTTGAGACAGCAGCCATCATGAAGAAGACCTATTCAAGAGTATGACCAAAGTGACTACAGGCGGAAATTAGCATGTACTGCTATAACCTGGGACAGACATCTGTCCTTAACACAAGGATAATGTTTAATTTGTGCACTGTCCCTTTTAAAAATAAAATAAACTCTAAACTCTAAGAAGAGTGTTTGTAGTTTGTATGTACGAACAGAAGTGTTCCTAATAAAGTGGGCGGCTAAGGTGAGGCTGACACACAAGGGCTGGAGTTTTCTACTGTTTTTTTTATGAAGGACCAGGCCTCGAACAATGACAAATAACTCGACAACGGAAGCAGCTATTCACAAAATTCTTTCACAGTGAGCGCTAGAAGGGTCTCCTGAATAAAATGATGTATTTTTTTGTTTGTATTGTTAAAAATGAGGACGCTACAGGGAGTTAAAAACGAGTGACTTTTCAGCAACGTTTATACTGGGAGTCAATGAGGCCGCTCACCTGTGCTCTCCTCACTTTGAGGCTTGTCATTCAAAAACCGTAAATCCTATCGTTTAGGTAGACACATTGTGTGAATCAGGACAAGTTTTCCTACTACTTTTGAGAAAATCATGTCTGTAGAGTGAAATTTGTGGCTGAAAACACGGTTTAAAAATAAAATAAACTCTAAACTCTAAGAAGAGTGTTTGTAGTTTGTATGTACGAACAGAAGTGTTCCTAATAAAGTGGGCGGCTAAGGTGAGGCTGACACACAAGGGCTGGAGTTTTCTACTGTTTTTTTTATGAAGGACCAGGCCTCGAACAATGACAAATAACTCGACAACGGAAGCAGCTATTCACAAAATTCTTTCACAGTGAGCGCTAGAAGGGTCTCCTGAATAAAATGATGTATTTTTTTGTTTGTATTGTTAAAAATGAGGACGCTACAGGGAGTTAAAAACGAGTGACTTTTCAGCAACGTTTATACTGGGAGTCAATGAGGCCGCTCACCTGTGCTCTCCTCACTTTGAGGCTTGTCATTCAAAAACCGTAAATCCTACCGTTTAGGTAGACACATTGTGTGAATCAGGACAAGTTTTCCTACTACTTTTGAGAAAATCATGTCTGTAGAGTGAAATTTGTGGATGAAAACACGGTTTAAGCGAGAAAGTTTGAGCTTTTTTTTGAAGCCGCCTACACTCTAAGTTAACGACCCTCACTGGTGTGTAACGCAATAGACACCCATTCAAAAGCCGGATTTTCTCCCAGAAACCACATGGCGTTTGAACCGGGCCTGATCCGAAAGTGTAAAACCTAGCAGAAAAGTTGAATGCCAGATCCACAGAGGAGAAGTTTTCCTACGTTTTAGAGTTTGAATCATGTCTCTAGGTGAAAGCATGCCAGAGCAGCGGATGTTTGAAAAACGTTGAAAAAGTGCTTTTTTTTCAATTAATTCCATAGAAATGAATGGGGTTTTTTGGGGCGATTTTTTCGCGACTACGTCGCGAAAAAATCGTAAACTGTAGAGAAAAGTAATAGCATAGCGAGTCCGATCGAGCCGCACGTTTTGATGTATTGTTTGTCTGTGTGCGACGTACGGTTGTGTGACCTGCTATGAAGCTACAATGCCATGATTGATGTGTGTGCTTGAGACAGCTGCCCCCCTCCCCTCTGTGCTCGCTTACTGAAGCCAGCAAGCATGGTGACATGCCTGAGCAGGCTAAGAAACACACACAAGATTTTATCAGGTGTCTGCTGTTTTGCTAAGGAGTAGGCCTCGAACAATCACAAATAACTCGACAACGAAAGCAGCTATTCACAAAATTCTTTCACAGTGAGCGCTAGAAGGGTCTCCTGAATAAAATGATGTATTTTTTTGTTTGTATTGTTAAAAATGAGGACGCTACAGGGAGTTAAAAACGAGTGACTTTTCAGCAACGTTTATACTGGGAGTCAATGAGGCCGCTCACCTGTGCTCTCCTCACTTTGAGGCTTGTCATTCAAAAACCGTAAATCCTACCGTTTAGGTAGACACATTGTGTGAATCAGGACAAGTTTTCCTACTACTTTTGAGAAAATCATGTCTGTAGAGTGAAATTTGTGGCTGAAAACAGAGTTTAAGCGAGAAAGTTTGAGCTTTATTTTCAACCTCTCTACACTCTAAGATAACGACCTTCACTGGTGTGTAACGCAATAGACACCCATTCAAAAGCCGGATTTTCTCCCAGAAACCACATGGCGGTTGAGCCGGGACTGATCCGAAAGTGTAGAACCTAGCACAAAAGTTTAATGCCAGATCCACAGAGGAGAAGTTTTCCTACGTTTTAGAGTTTGAATCATGTCTCTAGGTGAAAGCATGCCAGAGCAGTGGATGTTTGAAAAACATTGAAAAAGTGCTTTTTTTTCAATTAATTCCATAGAAATGAATGGGGTTTTTTGGGGCGATTTTTTCGCGACTACGTCGCGAAAAAATCGTATTCTATAGAGAAAAGTAATAGCATAGCGAGTCCGATCGAGCCGCACGTTTTGATATATTGTTTGTCTGTGTGCGACGTACGGTTATTGAGTTATTCGAAATCAAAATTTGCGTAGGAATAATAATAAGAAGAAGAAGAAGAACTAGACCGGACAATTCCCCGGGGGAAATTGTGAGAGGATGCAGTGCGCGAAGCAATTCGGTCACGCACGTTCGGTGGCCGTGAACGTGTGACCCGCAATGATGTTTCAATGCAATGATTATGTGTGTGCTTGAGACAGCAGCCGTCATGAAGAAGAGCTATTCAACAGTATAACCAAAGTGACTACAGGCGGAAATTAGCATGTACTTCTATAACCTGGGACAGACATCTGTCCTTACCACAAGGATAATGTTTAATTTGTGCACTGTCCCTTTTAAAAGTAAAATAAACTCTAAGAAGAGTGTTTGTAGTTTGTATGTACGAACAGAAGTGTTCCTAATAAAGTGGGCGGCTAAGGTGAGGCCTGTCGGCTGCCCTCTTCTCAGTTTCTCAGAGCAGCGGATGTTTGAAAAAGTGCTTTTTTTTCCAATTAATTCCATAGAAATTAATGGGGTTTTTTTGGGACAAGTGTGACTACTACTTTTGAGAAAATTATGTCTGTAGTGTGAAATTTGTGGCTGAAAACAGTTTAAGTTTGAAATTTTGAGCATGTAAGTGTAGAACCTAGCAGAAAAGTTGAATGACAGATCCACAGAGGAGAAGTTTTCCTACGTTTTAGAGTTTGAATCACGTCTCTAGGTGAAAGCATGCAAGAGCAGCAGACGTTTGAAAAACGTTGAAAAAGTGCTTTTTTTCAATTAATTCCATAGAAATGAATGGGGTTTTTTTGTGACGATTTTTTCGCGACTACGTCGCGAAAAAATGGTATTCTGTAGAGAAAAGTAATAGCATAGCGAGTCTGATCGAGCCGCACGTTTTGATATATTGTTTGTCTGTGTGCAACGTACGGTTATTGAGTTAATCGAAATCGAAATTTGCATAGGAAGAGTAACAAATATAACACTAGACCGGACAATTCCCCGGGGGAAATTGTGAGAGGATGCAGTGCGCGAAGCAATTCGCTCACGCATGTTCGCTGGCCGTGAATGTGTGACCCGCAATGATGTTTCAATGCAATGATTGTGTGTGTGCTCTAGACAGCAGCCATCATGAAGAAGAGCGATTCAAGAGCATGAACAAAGTGACTACAGGCGGAAATTAGCATGTACTGCTATAACCTGGGACAGACATCTGTCCTTACCACAAGGATAATGTTTAATTTGTGCACTGTCCCTTTTAAAAATAAAATAAACTCTAAACACTAAGAAGAGTGTTTGTAGTATGTATGTACGAACAGAAGTGTTCCTAATAAAGTGGGCGGCTAAGGTGAGGCTAAGACACACAAGGGCTGGAGTTTTCTACTGTTTTTTTATGAAGGACCAGGCCTCGAACAATAACAAATAACTCGACAACGGAAGCAGCTATTCACAAAATTCTTTCACAGTGAGCGCTAGAAGGGTCTCCTGAATAAAATGATGTATTTTTTTGTTTGTACTCTTAAAAATAACGACAATAGAGCGATTTAAAAACGAGTGACTTATCTCTCATTTTTACAATGGGTTTCAATGAAGCCTGTCAGCTGCCCTGTCCTCAGTTTGACGCTTGTCATTCAAAAACCGTAAATCCTATCGTTTAGGTAGACACATTGTGTGAATCAGGACAAGTTTTCCTACAAGGATAATGTTTAATTTGTGCACTGTCCCTTTTAAAAATAAAATAAACTCTAAACTCTAAGAAGAGTGTTTGTAGTTTGTATGTACGAACAGAAGTGTTCCTAATAAAGTGGGCGGCTAAGGTGAGGCTGACACACAAGGGCTGGAGTTTTCTACTGTTTTTTTTTATGAAGGACCAGGCCTCGAACAATGACAAATAACTCGACAACGGAAGCAGCTATTCACAAAATTCTTTCACAGTGAGCGCTAGAAGGGTCTCCTGAATAAAATGATGTATTTTTTTGTTTGTATTGTTAAAAATGACGACGCTACAGGGAGTTAAAAACGAGTGACTTTTCAGCAACGTTTATACTGGGAGTCAATGAGGCCGCTCACCTGTGCTCTCCTCACTTTGAGGCTTGTCATTCAAAAACCGTAAATCCTATCGTTTAGGTAGACACATTGTGTGAATCAGGACAAGTTTTCCTACTACTTTTGAGAAAATCATGTCTGTAGAGTGAAATTTGTGGATGAAAACACAGTTTAAGCGAGAAAGTTTGACCTTTTTTTTGAACCTCTCTCCACTCTGACCTTAACGAGGTCCACTGGTGTGTAACGCAATAGACACCCATTCAAAAGCCGGATTTTTTCCCAGAAACCACATGGCGTTTGGACGTCTATGCTAAGTCCGACTATACCCTCTGTCTAAGTTATAGTCATAGTCTATCTTAGTGAAACCGGCTCCTGTCCTTACCACAAGGATAATGTTTAATTTGTGCACTGTCCATTTTAAAAATAAAATAAACTCTAAACTCTAAGAAGAGTGTTTGTAGTTTGTATGTACGAACAGAAGTGTTCCTAATAAAGTGGGCGGCTAAGGTGAGGCTGACACACAAGGGCTGGAGTTTTCTACTGTTTTTTTTATGAAGGACCAGGCCTCGAACAATGACAAATAACTCGACAACGGAAGCAGCTATTCACAAAATTCTTTCACAGTGAGCGCTAGAAGGGTCTCCTGAATAAAATGATGTATTTTTTTGTTTGTATTGTTAAAAATGAGGACGATACAGGGAGTTAAAAACGAGTGACTTTTCTATCCCGTTTATAATGCATGTCAATGAGCTAACACACACAAGGTCTTGAATTTTGTGCTGTTTTTTACTACGGACCAGACCTCAAACAATGACAAATAACTCGACAACGAAAGCAGCTATTCACAAAATTCTTTCACAGTGAGCGCTAGAAGGGTCTCCTGAATAAAATGATGTATTTTTTTGTTTGTATTGTTAAAAATGAGGACGCTACAGGGAGTTAAAAACGAGTGACTTTTCAGCAACTTTTATACTGGGAGTCAATGAGGCCGCTCACCTGTGCTCTCCTCACTTTGAGGCTTGTCATTCAAAAACCATAAATCCTATCGTTTAGGTAGACACATTGTGTGAATCAGGACAAGTTTTCCTACTACTTTTGAGAAAATCATGTCTGTAGAGTGAAATTTGTGGCTGAAAACAGAGTTTAAGCGAGAAAGTTTGACCTTTTTTTTCAAACTGTCTACACTCTAAGATAATGACCTTCACTGGTGTGTAACGCAATAGACACCCATTCAAAAGCCGGATTTTCTCCCAGAAACCACATGGCGGTTGAGCCGGGACTGATCGGAAAGTGTAGAACCTAGCAGAAAAGTTTAATGCCAGATCCACAGAGGAGAAGTTTTCCTACGTTTTAGAGTTTAAATCACGTCTCTAGGTGAAAGCATGCCAGAGCAGCGGATGTTTGAAAAACGTTGAAAAAGTGCTTTTTTTTCAATTAATTCCATAGAAATGAATGGGGTTTTTTTGGACGATTTTTTCGCGACTACGTCGCGAAAAAATCGTAATCTATAGAGAAAAGTAATAGCATAGCGAGTCCGATCGATCCGCACGTTTTGATATATTGTTTGTCTGTGTGCGACGTACGGTTATTGAGTTATTCGAAATCAAAATTTGCGTAGGAATAAGAAGAAGAAGAAGAAGAAGAAGAAGAAGAAATACGTAGAAGAACAATAGTTGCAGTGCTTTGCACTGCAACCTATGGGCTCCCCTAGGGGAGCCCATAGGTTGCTGTGCTGCAGCACTGCATCCTAATAATAACTAGACCGGACAATTCCCCGGGGGAAATTGTGAGAGGATGCAGTGCGCGAAGCAATTCGGTCACGCACGTTCGCTGGCCGTGAACGTGTGACCCGCAATGATGTTTCAATGCAATGATTATCTGTGTGCTTGAGACAGCAGCCGTCATGAAGAAGAGCTATTCAACAGTACAACCAAAGTGACTACAGGCGGAAATTAGCATGTACTGCTATAACCTGGGACAGACATCTGTCCTTACCACAAGGATAATGTTTAATTTGTGCACTGTCCCTTTTAAAAATAAAATAAACTCTAAACTCTAAGAAGAGTGTTTGTAGTTTGTATGTACGAACAGAAGTGTTCCTAATAAAGTGGGCGGCTAAGGTGAGGCTGACACACAAGGGCTGGAGTTTTCTACTGTTTTTTTTATGAAGGACCAGGCCTCGAACAATGACAAATAACTCGACAACGGAAGCAGCTATTCACAAAATTCTTTCACACTGAGCGCTAGAAGGGTCTCCTGAATAGACTGATGTAATTTTTTTGTCTGTATTGTTAAAAATGAGGACGCTACAGGGAGTTAAAAACGAGTGACTTTTCAGCAACGTTTATAATGGGAGTCAATGAGGCCGCTCACCTGTGCTCTCCTCACTTTGAGGCTTGTCATTCAAAAACCGTAAATCCTATCGTTTAGGTAGACACATTGTGTGAATCAGGACAAGTTTTCCTACTACTTTTGAGAAAATCATGTCTGTAGAGTGAAATTTGTGGCTGAAAACAGAGTTTAAGCGAGAAAGTTTGACCTTTTTTTTGAACCTCTCTCCACTCTGACCTTAACGAGGTCCACTGGTGTGTAACGCAATAGACACCCATTCAAAAGCCGGATTTTCTCCCAGAAACCACATGGCGTTTGACCCGGGACTGATCCGAAAGTGTAAAACCTAGCAGAAAAGTTGAATGCCAGATCCACAGAGGAGAAGTTTTCCTACGTTTTAGAGTTTGAATCACGTCTCTAGGTGAAAGCATGCCAGAGCAGCGGATGTTTGAAAAAGTGCTTTTTTTCCAATTAATTCCATAGAAATGAATGGGGTTTTTTTGGGACAAGTGTGACTACTACTTTTGAGAAAATTATGTCTGTAGTGTGAAATTTGTGGCTGAAAACAGTTTAAGTTTGAAATTTTGAGCATGATTTGTGTGTGTGCTTGAGACAGCTTTTCCCTCTGCCCCGTCACTGGCCCCAATCGTCCAAAAAAAACCCATTCATTTCTATGGAATTAATTTGAAAAAAAGCACTTTTTCAACGTTTTTCAAACATCCGCTGCTCTGGCATGCTTTCACCTAGAGACGTGATTCAAACTCTAAAACGTAGGAAAACTTCTCCTCTGTGGATCTGGCATTGAACTTTTCTGCTAGGCGGAAATTAGCATGTACTGCTATAACCTGGGACAGACATCTGTCCTTACCACAAGGATAATGTTTAATTTGTGCACTGTCCCTTTTAAAAATAAAATAAACTCTAAGAAGAGTGTTTGTAGTTTGTATGTACGAACAGAAGTGTTCCTAATAAAGTGGGCGGCTAAGGTGAGGCCTGTCGGCTGCCCTCCTCTCAGTTTCTCAGAGCAGCCGATGTTTGAAAAAGTGCTTTTTTTTCCATTAAATTCCATAGAAATGAATGGGGTTTTTTTGGGACAAGTGTGACTACTACTTTTGAGAAAATTATGTCTGTAGTGTGAAATTTGTGGCTGAAAACAGTTTAAGTTTGAAATTTTGAGCATGATGTGTGTGTGCTTGAGACAGCTTTTCCCTCTGCCCCGTCACTGGCCCCAATTGGCATGGTGACGGGCCTGAACAGGAGAGTTAAGACACACACACAAGATTATGTCAGGTGTCTGCTGTGTTTTGCAAAGAGTAGGCCTCGAACAATCACAAATAACTCGACAACGAAAGCAGCTATTCACAAAATTCTTTCACAGTGAGCGCTAGAAGGGTCTCCTGAATAAAATGATGTATTTTTTTGTTTGTATTGTTAAAAATAACGACACTAGAGCGATTTAAAAACGTTGAAAAAGTGCTTTTTTTCCAATTAATTCCATAGAAATGAATGGGGTTTTTTTGGACGATTTTTTCGCGACTACGTCGCGAAAAAATCGTATTCTGTAGAGGAAAGTAATAGCATAGTGAGTCCGATCGAGCCGCACGTTTTGATATATTGTTTGTCTGTGTGCGACGTACGGTTGTGTGACCTGCTATGAAGCTACAATGCCATGATTTGTGTGCTTGAGACAGCCGGCCCCTCCCCTCTGTGCTCGCTTACTGAAGCCAGTAAGCATGGTGACAGGCCTGAGCAGGTTATGAAACACACACAAGATTTTATCAGGTGTCTGCTGTAAATTGCTATGGACCAGGCCTCGAACAATGACAAATAACTCGACAACGGAAGCAGCTATTCACAAAATTCTTTCACAGTGAGCGCTAGAAGGGTCTCCTGAATAAAATGATGTATTTTTTTGTTTGTATTGTTAAAAATGAGGACGCTACAGGGAGTTAAAAACGAGTGACTTTTCAGCAACGTTTATACTGGGAGTCAATGAGGCCGCTCACCTGTGCTCTCCTCACTTTGAGGCTTGTCATTCGAAAACCGTAAATCCTATCGTTTAGGTAGACACATTGTGTGAATCAGGACAAGTTTTCCTACAACTTTTGAGAAAATCATGTCTGTAGAGTGAAATTTGTGGCTGAAAACACGGTTTAAGCGAGAAAGTTTGAGCTTTTTTTTGAAGCCGCCTACACTCTAAGATTAACGACCCTCACTGGTGTGTAACGCAATAGACACCCATTCAAAAGCCGGATTTTCTCCCAGAAACCACATGGCGTTTGAACCGGGCCTGATCCGAAAGTGTAAAACCTAGCAGAAAAGTTGAATGCCAGATCCACAGAGGAGAAGTTTTCCTACGTTTTAGAGTTTGAATCATGTCTCTAGGTGAAAGCATGCCAGAGCAGTGGATGTTTGAAAAACATTGAAAAAGTGCTTTTTTTTCAATTAATTCCATAGAAATGAATGGGGTTTTTTGGGGCGATTTTTTCGCGACTACGTCGCGAAAAAATCGTATTCTACAGAGAAAAGTAATAGCATAGCGAGTCCGATCGAGCCGCACATTTTGATATATTGTTTGTCTGTGTGCGACGTACGGTTATCGAGTTAATCGAAATCGAAATTTGCGTAGGAATAATAAGAAAAAATATAAGAAAAATAACTAGACCGGACAATTCCCCGGGGGAAATTGTGAGAGGATGCAGTGCGCGAAGCAATTCGCTCACGCATGTTCGCTGGCCGTGAATGTGTGACCCGCAATGATGTTTCAATGCAATGATTGTGTGTGTGCTCGAGACAGCAGCCATCATGAAGAAGACCTATTCAAGAGTATGACCAAAGTGACTACAGGCGGAAATTAGCATGTACTGCTATAACCTGGGACAGACATCTGTCCTTAACACAAGGATAATGTTTAATTTGTGCACTGTCCCTTTTAAAAATAAAATAAACTCTAAACTCTAAGAAGAGTGTTTGTAGTTTGTATGTACGAACAGAAGTGTTCCTAATAAAGTGGGCGGCTAAGGTGAGGCTGACACACAAGGGCTGGAGTTTTCTACTGTTTTTTTTATGAAGGACCAGGCCTCGAACAATGACAAATAACTCGACAACGGAAGCAGCTATTCACAAAATTCTTTCACAGTGAGCGCTAGAAGGGTCTCCTGAATAAAATGATGTATTTTTTTGTTTGTATTGTTAAAAATGAGGACGCTACAGGGAGTTAAAAACGAGTGACTTTTCAGCAACGTTTATACTGGGAGTCAATGAGGCCGC
This sequence comes from Neoarius graeffei, assembly GCF_027579695.1. Lineage (NCBI taxonomy): Eukaryota > Metazoa > Chordata > Actinopteri > Siluriformes > Ariidae > Neoarius > Neoarius graeffei. The sequence continues at coordinate 35,218,325 of NC_083573.1, read as the reverse complement.
TCACCTGTGCTCGCCTCACTTTGAGGCTTGTCATTCAAAAACCGTAAATCCTATCGTTTAGGTAGACACATTGTGTGAATCAGGACAAGTTTTCCTACTACTTTTGAGAAAATCATGTCTGTAGAGTGAAATTTGTGGCTGAAAACACGGTTTAAAAATAAAATAAACTCTAAACTCTAAGAAGAGTGTTTGTAGTTTGTATGTACGAACAGAAGTGTTCCTAATAATGTGGGCGGCTAAGGTGAGGCTGACACACAAGGGCTGGAGTTTTCTACTGTTTTTTTTATGAAGGACCAGGCCTCGAACAATGACAAATAACTCGACAACGGAAGCAGCTATTCACAAAATTCTTTCACAGTGAGCGCTAGAAGGGTCTCCTGAATAAAATGATGTATTTTTTTGTTTGTATTGTTAAAAATGAGGACGCTACAGGGAGTTAAAAACGAGTGACTTTTCAGCAACGTTTATACTGGGAGTCAATGAGGCCGCTCACCTGTGCTCTCCTCACTTTGAGGCTTGTCATTCGAAAACCGTAAATCCTATCGTTTAGGTAGACACATTGTGTGAATCAGGACAAGTTTTCCTACTACTTTTGAGAAAATCATGTCTGTAGAGTGAAATTTGTGGCTGAAAACACGGTTTAAGCGAGAAAGTTTGAGCTTTTTTTTGAAGCCGCCTACACTCTAAGATTAACGACCATCACTGGTGTGTAACGCAATAGACACCCATTCAAAAGCCGGATTTTCTCCCAGAACTCACATCGTGTTTGAGCCGGGCCTGATCCGAAAGTGTAGAACCTAGCAGAAAAGTTGAATGCCAGATCCACAGAGGAGAAGTTTTCCTACGTTTTAGAGTTTGAATCACGTCTCTAGGTGAAAGCATGCCAGAGCAGCGGACGTTTGAAAAACGTTGAAAAAGTGCTTTTTTTTCAATTAATTCCATAGAAATGAATGGGGTTTTTTTGGACGATTTTTTCGCGACTACGTCGCGAAAAAATCGTATTCTATAGAGAAAAGTAATAGCATAGCGAGTCCGATCGAGCCGCACGTTTTGATACATTGTTTGTCTGTGTGCGACGTACGGTTATTGTGTTACTCGAAATCAAAATTTGTGTAGGAAGAGTAACAAATATAACACTAGACCGGACAATTCCCCGGGGGAAATTGTGAGAGGATGCAGTGCGCGAAGCAATTCGGTCACGCATGTTTGCTGGCCGTGAACGTGTGACCCGCAATGATGTTTCAATGCAATGATTGTGTGTGTGCTTGAGACAGCAGCCGTCATGAAGAAGAGCTATTCAAGAGCATGAACAAAGTGACTACAGGTGGAAATTAGCATGTACTGCTATAACCTGGGACAGACATCTGTCCTTAACACAAGGATAATGTTTAATTTGTGCACTGTCCCTTTTAAAAATAAAATAAACTCTAAGAAGAGTGTTTGTAGGTTGTATGTACGAACAGAAGTGTTCCTAATAAAGTGGGCGGCTAAGGTGAGGCTAAGACACACAAGGGCTGGAGTTTTCTACTGTTTTTTTTATGAAGGACCAGGCCTCGAACAATGACAAATAACTCGACAACGGAAGCAGCTATTCACAAAATTCTTTCACAGTGAGCGCTAGAAGGGTCTCCTGAATAAAATTATGTATTTTTTTGTTTGTACTCTTAAAAATAACGACACTAGAGCGATTTAAAAACGAGTGACTTTTCTCTCACGTTTACAATGGGTTTCAATGAAGCCTGTCAGCTGCCCTGTCCTCAGTTTGACGCTTGTCATTCAAAAACCGTAAATCCTATCTTTTAGCTAGACACATTGTGTGAATCAGGACAAGTTTTCCTACTACTTTTGAGAAAATCATGTCTGTAGAGTGAAATTTGTGGCTGAAAACAGAGTTTAAGCGAGAAAGTTTGACCTTTTTTTTTAACCACTCTCCACTCTGAGCTTAACGAGGTCCACTGGCGTGTAACGCAATAGACACCCATTCAAAAGCCAGATTTTCTCCCAGAACCCACATGGTGTTTGAGCTGGGACTGATCCGAAAGTGTAGAACCTAGCAGAAAAGTTGAATGCCAGATCCACAGAGGAGAAGTTTTCCTACGTTTTAGAGTTTGAATCACGTCTCTAGGTGAAAGCATGCCAGAGCAGCGGATGTTTGAAAAACATTGAAAAAGTGCTTTTTTTCAAATTAATTCCTTAGAAATGAATGGGGTTTTTTTGGACGATTTTTTCGCGACTACGTCGCGAAAAAATCGTAATCTGTAGAGAAAAGTAATAGCATAGCGAGTCCGATTGAGCCGCACGTTTTGATATATTGTTTGTCTGTGTGCGACGTACGGTTATTGTGTTACTCGAAATCAAAATTTGTGTAGGAAGAGTAACAAATATAACACTAGACCGGACAATTCCCCGGGGGAAATTGTGAGAGGATGCAGTGCGCGAAGCAATTCGCTCACGCACGTTCGCTGGCCGTGAACGTGTGACCCGCAATGATGTTTCAATGCAATGATCGTGTGTGTGCTCGAGACAGCAGCCGTCATGAAGAAGACCTATTCAAGAGTATGACCAAAGTGACTACAGGCGGAAATTAGCATGTACTGCTATAACCTGGGACAGACATCTGTCCTTAACACAAGGATAATGTTTAATTTGTGACTACTACTTTTGAGAAAATTATGTCTGTAGTGTGAATTTTGTGGCTGAAAACAGTTTAAGTTTGAAATTTTGAGCATGATGTGTGTGTTCTTGAGACAGCTTTTCCCTCTGCCCCGTCACTGGCCCCAATTGGCATGGTGATGGGCCTGAACAGGAGAGTTAAGAAACACACACAAGATTATGTCAGGTGTCTGCTGTAAATTGCTATGGACCAGGCCTCGAACAATGACAAATAACTCGACAACGGAAGCAGCTATTCACAAAATTCTTTCACAGTGAGCGCTAGAAGGGTCTCCTGAATAAAATGATGTATTTTTTTGTTTGTATTGTTAAAAATGAGGACGCTACAGGGAGTTAAAAACGAGTGACTTTTCAGCAACGTTTATACTGGGAGTCAATGAGGCCGCTCACCTGTGCTCTCCTCACTTTGAGGCTTGTCATTCAAAAACCGTAAATCCTATCGTTTAGGTAGACACATTGTGTGAATCAGGACAAGTTTTCCTACTACTTTTGAGAAAATCATGTCTGTAGAGTGAAATTTGTGGCTGAAAACACGGTTTAAGCGAGAAAGTTTGAGCTTTTTTTTGAAGCCGCCTACACTCTAAGCTTAAAGACCCTCACTGGTGTGTAACGCAATAGACACCCATTCAAAAGCCGGATTTTCTCCCAGAAACCACATGGCGTTTGAACCGGGACTGATCCGAAAGTGTAAAACCTAGCAGAAAAGTTGAATGCCAGATCCACAGAGGAGAAGTTTTCCTACGTTTTAGAGTTTGAATCATGTCTCTAGGTGAAAGCATGCCAGAGCAACGGATGTTTGAAAAACGTTGAAAAAGTGCTTTTTTTTCAATTAATTCCATAGAAATGAATGGGGTTTTTTGGGGCGATTTTTTCACGACTACGTCGCGAAAAAATCGTATTCTATAGAGAAAAGTAATGTACTGTTTGTTTGCATGTACTGCTATAACCTGGGACAGACATCTGTCCTTAACACAAGGATAATGTTTAATTTGTGCACTGTCCCTTTTAAAAATAAAATAAACTCTAAACTCTAAGAAGAGTGTTTGTAGTTTGTATGTACGAACAGAAGTGTTCCTAATAAAGTGGGCGGCTAAGGTGAGGCTGACACATCAAGGGCTGGAGTTTTCTACTGTTTTTTTATGAAGGACCAGGCCTCGAACAATGACAAATAACTCGACAACGGAAGCAGCTATTCACAAAATTCTTTCACAGTGAGCGCTAGAAGGGTCTCCTGAATAAAATGATGTATTTTTTTTTTTGTATTGTTAAAATTGAGGACGCTACAGGGAGTTAAAAACGAGTGACTTTTCAGCAACATTTATACTGGGAGTCAATGAGGCTGCTCACCTGTGCTCTCCTCACTTTGAGGCTTGTCATTCAAAAACCGTAAATCCTACCGTTTAGGTAGACACATTGTGTGAATCAGGACAAGTTTTCCTACTACTTTTGAGAAAATCATGTCTGTAGAGTGAAATTTGTGGCTGAAAACGGAGTTTAAGCGAGAAAGTTTGACCTTTTTTTTGAAGCCGCCTACACTCTAAGTTTAACGACCCTCACTGGTGTGTAACGCAATAGACACCCATTCAAAAGCCGGATTTTCTCCCAGAAACCACATGGCGTTTGAACCGGGCCTGATCCGAAAGTGTAAAACCTAGCAGAAAAGTTGAATGCCAGATCCACAGAGGAGAAGTTTTCCTACGTTTTAGAGTTTGAATCATGTCTCTAGGTGAAAGCATGCCAGAGCAGTGGATGTTTGAAAAACATTGAAAAAGTGCTTTTTTTTCAATTAATTCCATAGAAATGAATGGGGTTTTTTGGGGCGATTTTTTCGCGACTACGTCGCGAAAAAATCGTATTCTACAGAGAAAAGTAATAGCATAGCGAGTCCGATCGAGCCGCACGTTTTGATATATTGTTTGTCTGTGTGCGACGTACGGTTATTGAGTTATTCGAAATCAAAATTTGCGTAGGAATAATAATAAGAAGAAGAAGAAGAAATACGTAGAAGAACAATAGTTGCAGTGCTTTGCACTGCAACCTATGGGCTCCCCTAGGGGAGCCCATAGGTTGCTGTGCTGCAGCACTGCATCCTAATAAGAAGAAACACGTAGAAGAACAATAGTTGCAGTGCTTTGCACTGCAACCTATGGGCTCCCCTAGGGGAGCCCATAGGTTGCTGTGCTGCAGCACTGCATCCTAACTAGACCGGACAATTCCCCGGGGGAAATTGTGAGAGGATGCAGTGCGCGAAGCAATTCGGTCATGCATGTTTGCCGGCCGTGAATGTGTGACCAGCAATGATGTTTCAATGCAATGATTGTGTGTGTGCTTGAGACAGCAGCCGTCATGAAGGAGACCTATTCAAGAGCATGAACAAAGTGACTACAGGCGGAAATTAGCATGTACTGCTATAACCTGGGACAGACATCTGTCCTTACCACAAGGATAATGTTTAATTTGTGCGCTGTCCCTTTTAAAAATAAAATAAACTCTAAACTCTAAGAAGAGTGTTTGTAGTTTGTATGTACGAACAGAAGTGTTCCTAATAAAGTGGGCGGCTAAGGTGAGGCTGACACACAAGGGCTGGAGTTTTCTACTGTTTTTTTTATGAAGGACCAGGCCTCGAACAATGACAAATAACTCGACAACGGAAGCAGCTATTCACAAAATTCTTTCACAGTGAGCGCTAGAAGGGTCTCCTGAATAAAATGATGTATTTTTTTGTTTGTACTCTTTAAAATGACGAAGCTACAGGGAGTTAAAAACGAGTGACTTTTCAGCAACGTTTATACTGGGAGTCAATGAGGCCGCTCACCTGTGCTCTCCTCACTTTGAGGCTTGTCATTCAAAAACCGTAAATCCTATCGTTTAGGTAGACACATTGTGTGAATCAGGACAAGTTTTCCTACTACTTTTGAGAAAATCATGTCTGTAGAGTGAAATTTGTAGCTGAAAACACAGTTTAAGGGAGAAAGTTTGACCTTTTTTTTAACCTCTGTCCACTCTGAGCTTAATGAGGTCCACTGGTGTGTAACGCAATAGACACTCATTCAAAAGCCGGATTTTCTCCCAGAAACCACATGGCGTTTGAGCCGGGACTGATCCGAAAGTGTAGAACCTAGCAGAAAAGTTGAATGCCAGATCCACAGAGGAGAAGTTTTCCTACGTTTTTGAGTTTGAATCACGTCTCTAGGTTAAAGCATGCCAGAGCAGCGGACGTTTGAAAAACGTTGAAAAAGTGCTTTTTTTCCAATTAATTCCATAGAAATGAATGGGTTTTTTTTGGGACAAGTGTGACTACTACTTTTGAGAAAATTATGTCTGTAGTGTGAAATTTGTGGCTGAAAACAGTTTAAGTTTGAAATTTTGAGCATGATGTGTGTGTTCTTGAGACAGCTTTTCCCTCTGCCCCGTCACTGGCCCCAATTGGCATGGTGATGGGCCTGAACAGGAGAGTTAAGAAACACACACAAGATTATGTCAGGTGTCTGCTGTAAATTGCTATGGACCAGGCCTCGAACAATGACAAATAACTCGACAACGGAAGCAGCTATTCACAAAATTCTTTCACAGTGAGCGCTAGAAGGGTCTCCTGAATAAAATGATGTATTTTTTTGTTTGTATTGTTAAAAATGAGGACGCTACAGGGAGTTAAAAACGAGTGACTTTTCAGCAACGTTTATACTGGGAGTCAATGAGGCCGCTCACCTGTGCTCTCCTCACTTTGAGGCTTGTCATTCAAAAACCGTAAATCCTATCGTTTAGGTAGACACATTGTGTGAATCAGGACAAGTTTTCCTACTACTTTTGAGAAAATAATGTCTGTAGAGTGAAATTTGTGGCTGAAAACGGAGTTTAAGCGAGAAAGTTTGACCGTTTTTTTGAAGCCGCCTACACTCTAAGCTAAACGACCCTCACTGGTGTGTAACGCAATAGACACCCATTCAAAAGCCGGATTTTCTCCCAGAAACCACATGGCGTTTGAACCGGGCCTGATCCGAAAGTGTAAAACCTAGCAGAAAAGTTGAATGCCAGATCCACAGAGGAGAAGTTTTCCTACGTTTTAGAGTTTGAATCATGTCTCTAGGTGAAAGCATGCCAGAGCAGTGGATGTTTGAAAAACATTGAAAAAGTGCTTTTTTTTCAATTAATTCCATAGAAATGAATGGGGTTTTTTGGGGCGATTTTTTCGCGACTACGTCGCGAAAAAATCGTATTCTATAGAGAAAAGTAATAGCATAGCGAGTCCGATCGAGCCGCACGTTTTGATATATTGTTTGTCTGTGTGCGACGTACGGTTATTGAGTTAATCGAAATCGAAATTTGCGTAGGAAGAGTAACAAATATAACACTAGACCGGACAATTCCCCGGGGGAAATTGTGAGAGGATGCAGTGCGCGAAGCAATTCGGTCACGCATGTTTGCTGGCCGTGAATGTGTGACCCGCAATGATGTTTCAATGCAATGATTATGTGTGTGCTTGAGACAGCAGCCGTCATGAAGAAGAGCTATTCAAGAGTAAAACAAAAAGTGACTACAGGCGGAAATGAGCATGTACTGCTATAACCTGGGACAGACATCTGTCCTTACCACAAGGATAATGTTTAATTTGTGCACTGTCCCTTTTAAAAATAAAATAAACTCTAAGAAGAGTGTTTGTAGTTTGTATGTACGAACAGAAGTGTTCCTAATAAAGTGGGCGGCTAAGGTGAGGCCTGTCGGCTGCCCTCTTCTCAGTTTCTCAGAGCAGCGGATGTTTGAAAAAGTGCTTTTTTTTCCAATTAATTCCATAGAAATTAATGGGGTTTTTTGGGACAAGTGTGACTACTACTTTTGAGAAAATTATGTCTGTAGTGTGAAATTTGTGGCTGAAAACAGTTTAAGTTTGAAATTTTGAGCATGTAAGTGTAGAACCTAGCAGAAAAGTTGAATGCCAGATCCACAGAGGAGAAGTTTTCCTACGTTTTAGAGTTTGAATCATGTCTCTAGGTGAAAGCATGCCAGAGCAGCGGATGTTTGAAAAACGTTGAAAAAGTGCTTTTTTTTCAATTAATTCCATCGAAATGAATGGGGTTTTTTGAGACGATTTTTTCGCGACTACGTCGCGAAAAAATCGTATTCTGTAGAGAAAAGTAATAGCATAGCGAGTCCAATCAAGCCGCACGTTTTGATATATTGTTTGTCTGTGTGCGACGTACGGTTGTGTGACCTGCTATGAAGCTACAATGCCATGATTTATGTGTGTGCTTGAGACAGCCGGCCCCTCCCCTCTGTGCTCGCTTACTGAAGCCAGTCGGCATGGTAAAGGGCCTGAGCAGGTTAAAAAACACACACAAGAGTTTGTCAGGTGTCTGCTGAATTTTGCTAAGGGACAGGCCTCGAACAATGACAAATAACTCGACAACGGAAGCAGCTATTCACAAAATTCTTTCACAGTGAGCGCTAGAAGGGTCTCCTGAATAAAATGATGTATTTTTTTGTTTGTATTGTTAAAAATGAGGACGCTACAGGGAGTTAAAAACGAGTGACTTTTCAGCAACGTTTATACTGGGAGTCAATGAGGCCGCTCACCTGTGCTCTCCTCACTTTGAGGCTTGTCATTCGAAAACCGTAAATCCTACCGTTTAGGTAGACACATTGTGTGAATCAGGACAAGTTTTCCTACTACTTTTGAGAAAATCATGTCTGTAGAGTGAAATTTGTGGCTGAAAACACGGTTTAAAAATAAAATAAACTCTAAACTCTAAGAAGAGTGTTTGTAGTTTGTATGTACGAACAGAAGTGTTCCTAATAAAGTGGGCGGCTAAGGTGAGGCTGACACACAAGGGCTGGAGTTTTCTACTGTTTTTTTTATGAAGGACCAGGCCTCGAACAATGACAAATAACTCGACAACGGAAGCAGCTATTCACAAAATTCTTTCACAGTGAGCGCTAGAAGGGTCTCCTGAATAAAATGATGTATTTTTTTCTTTGTAGTCTTAAAAATAACAACACTAGAGCGATTTAAAAACGAGTGACTTTTCTATCCCGTTTATAATGCATGTCAATGAGCTAACACACACAAGGTCTTGAATTTTGTGCTGTGTTTTACTACGGACCAGACCTCAAACAATGACAAATAACTCGACAACGGAAGCAGCTATTCACAAAATTCTTTCACAGTGAGCGCTAGAAGGGTCTCCTGAATAAAATTATGTATTTTTTTGTTTGTACTCTTAAAAATAACGACACTAGAGCGATTTAAAAATGAGTGACTTTTCTCTCACGTTTACAATGGGTTTCAATGAAGCCTGTCAGCTGCCCTGTCCTCAGTTTGACGCTTGTCATTCAAAAACCATAAATCCTATCGTTTAGGTAGACACATTGTGTGAATCAGGACAAGTTTTCCTACTACTTTTGAGAAAATCATGTCTGTAGAGTGAAATTTGTGGCTGAAAACAGAGTTTAAGCGAGAAAGTTTGACCTTTTTTTTGAACCTCTCTCCACTCTGACCTTAACGAGGTCCACTGGTGTGTAACGCAATAGACACCCATTCAAAAGCCGGATTTTCTCCCAGAAACCACATGGCGTTTGACCCGGGACTGATCCGAAAGTGTAGAACCTAGCAGAAAAGTTGAATGCCAGATCCACAGAGGAGAAGTTTTCCTACGTTTTAGAGTTTGAATCACGTCTCTAGGTGAAAGCATGCCAGAGCAGTGGACGTTTGAAAAACGTTGAAAAAGTGCTTTTTTTTCAATTAATTCCATAGAAATGAATGGGGTTTTTTTGGACGATTTTTTCGCGACTACGTCGAGAAAAAATCGTAATCTGTAGAGAAAAGTAATAGCATAGCGAGTCCGATCGAGCCGCACGTTTTGATACATTGTTTGTCTGTGTGCGACGTACGGTTATTGTGTTACTCGAAATCAAAATTTGCGTAGGTAGAGTAACAAATATAACACTAGACCGGACAATTCCCCGGGGGAAATTGTGAGAGGATGCAGTGCGCGAAGCAATTCGGTCACGCACGTTCGCTGGCCGTGAATGTGTGACCCGCAATGATGTTTCAATGCAATGATTGTGTGTGTGCTCTAGACAGCAGCCATCATGAAGAAGAGCGATTCAAGAGCATGAACAAAGTGACTACAGGCGGAAATTAGCATGTACTGCTATAACCTGGGACAGACATCTGTCCTTACCACAAGGATAATGTTTAATTTGTGCACTGTCCCTTTTAAAAATAAAATAAACTCTAAACTCTAAGAAGAGTGTTTGTAGTTTGTATGTACGAACAGAAGTGTTCCTAATAAAGTGGGCGGCTAAGGTGAGGCTAAGACACACAAGGGCTGGAGTTTTCTACTGTTTTTTTTATGAAGGACCAGGCCTCGAACAATGACAAATAACTCGACAACGGAAGCAGCTATTCACAAAATTCTTTCACACTGAGCGCTATAAGGGTCTCCTGAATAAAATTATGTTTTTTTTTGTTTGTACTCTTAAAAATAACGACAATAGAGCGATTTAAAAACGAGTGACTTTTCTCTCACGTTTACAATGGGTTTCAATGAAGCCTGTCAGCTGCACTGTCCTCAGTTTGACGCTTGTCATTCAAAAACCGTAAATCCTATCGTTTAGGTAGACACATTGTGTGAATCAGGACAAGTTTTCCTACTACTTTTGAGAAAATCATGTCTGTAGAGTGAAATTTGTGGCTGAAAACAGAGTTTAAGCGAGAAAGTTTGACCTTTTTTTTTAACCTCTCTCCACTCTGAGCTTAACGAGGTCCACTGGTGTGTAACGCAATAGACACCCATTCAAAAGCCGGATTTTCTCCCAGAACCCACATGGCGTTTGACCCGGGACTGATCCGAAAGTGTAGAACCTAGCAGAAAAGTTGAATGCCAGATCCACAGAGGAGAAGTTTTCCTACGTTTTAGAGTTTGAATCACGTCTCTAGGTGAAAGCATGCCAGAGCAGTGGATGTTTGAAAAACGTTGAAAAAGTGCTTTTTTTTCAATTAATTCCATAGAAATGAATGGGCTTTTTTTGTACGATTTTTTCGCAACTACGTCGCGAAAAAATCGTATTCTGTAGACAAAAGTAATAGCATAGCGAGTCCGATCGAGACGCACGTTTTGATACATTGTTTGTCTGTGTGCGACGTACGGTTATTGTGTTACTCGAAATCAAAATTTGTGTAGGAAGAGTAACAAATATAACACTAGACCGGACAATTCCCCGGGGGAAATTGTGAGAGGATGCAGTGCGCGAAGCAATTCGCTCACGCACGTTCGCTGGCCGTGAACGTGTGACCCGCAATGATGTTTCAATGCAATGATCGTGTGTGTGCTCGAGACAGCAGCCATCATGAAGAAGACCTATTCAAGAGTATGACCAAAGTGACTGCAGGCGGAAATTAGCATGTACTGCTATAACCTGGGACAGACATCTGTCCTTAACACAAGGATAATGTTTAATTTGTGCACTGTCCCTTTTAAAAATAAAATAAACTCTAAACTCTAAGAAGAGTGTTTGTAGTTTGTATGTACGAACAGAAGTGTTCCTAATAAAGTGGGCGGCTAAGGTGAGGCTGACACACAAGGGCTGGAGTTTTCTACTGTTTTTTTTATGAAGGACCAGGCCTCGAACAATGACAAATAACTCGACAACGGAAGCAGCTATTCACAAAATTCTTTCACAGTGAGCGCTAGAAGGGTCTCCTGAATAAAATGATGTATTTTTTTGTTTGTATTGTTAAAAATGAGGACGCTACAGGGAGTTAAAAACGAGTGACTTTTCAGCAACGTTTATACTGGGAGTCAATGAGGCCGCTCACCTGTGCTCTCCTCACTTTGAGGCTTGTCATTCGAAAACCGTAAATCCTATCGTTTAGGTAGACACATTGTGTGAATCAGGACAAGTTTTCCTACTACTTTTGAGAAAATCATGTCTGTAGAGTGAAATTTGTGGCTGAAAACACGGTTTAAGCGAGAAAGTTTGAGCTTTTTTTTGAAGCCGCCTGCACTCTAAGCTTAACGACCCTCACTGGTGTGTAACGCAATAGACACCCATTCAAAAGCCGGATTTTCTCCCAGAAACCACATGGCGTTTGAACCGGGCCTGATCCGAAAGTGTAAAACCTAGCAGAAAAGTTGAATGCCAGATCCACAGAGGAGAAGTTTTCCTACGTTTTAGAGTTTGAATCATGTCTCTAGGTGAAAGCATGCCAGAGCAGTGGATGTTTGAAAAACATTGAAAAAGTGCTTTTTTTTCAATTAATTCCATAGAAATGAATGGGGTTTTTTGGGGCGATTTTTTCGCGACTTCGTCGCGAAAAAATCGTATTCTATAGAGAAAAGTAATAGCATAGCGAGTCCGATCGAGCCGCACGTTTTGATATATTGTTTGTCTGTGTGCGACGTACGGTTATTGAGTTAATCGAAATCAAAATTTGCGTAGGGAGAGTAACAAATATAACACTAGACCGGACAATTCCCCGGGGGAAATTGTGAGAGGATGCAGTGCGCGAAGCAATTCGCTCACGCATGTTCGCTGGCCGTGAACGCGTGACCCGCAATGATGTTTCAATGCAATGATCGTGTGTGTGCTCGAGACAGCAGCCATCATGAAGAAGACCTATTCAAGAGTATGACCAAAGTGACTACAGGCGGAAATTAGCATGTACTGCTATAACCTGGGACAGACATCTGTCCTTAACACAAGGGTAATGTTTAATTTGTGCACTGTCCCTTTTAAAAATAAAATAAACTCTAAACTCTAAGAAGAGTGTTTGTAGTTTGTATGTACGAACAGAAGTGTTCCTAATAAAGTGGGCGGCTAAGGTGAGGCTGACACACAAGGGCTGGAGTTTTCTACTGTTTTTTTTATGAAGGACCAGGCCTCGAACAATGACAAATAACTCGACAACGGAAGCAGCTATTCACAAAATTCTTTCACAGTGAGCGCTAGAAGGGTCTCCTGAATAAAATGATGTATTTTTTTGTTTGTACTCTTAAAAATAACGACAATAGAGCGATTTAAAAACGAGTGACTTTTCTCTCATGTTTACAATGGGTTTCAATGAAGCCTGTCAGCTGCCCTGTCCTCAGTTTGACGCTTGTCATTCAAAAACAGTAAATCCTATCGTTTAGGTAGACACATTGTGTGAATCAGGACAAGTTTTCCTACAAGGATAATGTTTAATTTGTGCACTGTCCCTTTTAAAAATAAAATAAACTCTAAACTCTAAGAAGAGTGTTTGTAGTTTGTATGTACGAACAGAAGTGTTCCTAATAAAGTGGGCGGCTAAGGTGAGGCTGACACACAAGGGCTGGAGTTTTCTACTGTTTTTTTTATGAAGGACCAGGCCTCGAACAATGACAAATAACTCGACAACGGAAGCAGCTATTCACAAAATTCTTTCACAGTGAGCGCTAGATGGGTTTCCTGAATAAAATGATGTATTTTTTTGTTTGTATTGTTAAAAATGAGGACGCTACAGGGAGTTAAAAACGAGTGACTTTTCAGCAACGTTTATACTGGGAGTCAATGAGGCCGCTCACCTGTGCTCTCCTCACTTTGAGGCTTGTCATTCAAAAACCGTAAATCCTATCGTTTAGGTAGACACATTGTGTGAATCAGGACAAGTTTTCCTACTACTTTTGAGAAAATCATGTCTGTAGAGTGAAATTTGTGGCGGAAAACACGGTTTAAGCGAGAAAGTTTGAGCTTTTTTTTGAAGCCGCCTACACTCTAAGCTTAAAGACCCTCACTGGTGTGTAACGCAATAGACACCCATTCAAAAGCCGGATTTTCTCCCAGAAACCACATGGCGTTTGAACCGGGACTGATCCGAAAGTGTAAAACCTAGCAGAAAAGTTGAATGCCAGATCCACAGAGGAGAAGTTTTCCTACGTTTTAGAGTTTGAATCATGTCTCTAGGTGAAAGCATGCCAGAGCAACGGATGTTTGAAAAACGTTGAAAAAGTGCTTTTTTTTCAATTAATTCCATAGAAATGAATGGGGTTTTTTGGGGCGATTTTTTCACGACTACGTCGCGAAAAAATCGTATTCTATAGAGAAAAGTAATGTACTGTTTGTTTGCATGTACTGCTATAACCTGGGACAGACATCTGTCCTTAACACAAGGATAATGTTTAATTTGTGCACTGTCCCTTTTAAAAATAAAATAAACTCTATACTCTAAGAAGAGTGTTTGTAGTTTGTATGTACGAACAGAAGTGTTCCTAATAAAGTGGGCGGCTAAGGTGAGGCTGACACATCAAGGGCTGGAGTTTTCTACTGTTTTTTTATGAAGGACCAGGCCTCGAACAATGACAAATAACTCGACAACGGAAGCAGCTATTCACAAAATTCTTTCACAGTGAGCGCTAGAAGGGTCTCCTGAATAAAATGATGTATTTTTTGGTTTGTATTGTTAAAAATGAGGACGCTACAGGGAGTTAAAAACGAGTGACTTTTCAGCAACATTTATACTGGGAGTCAATGAGGCCGCTCACCTGTGCTCTCCTCACTTTGAGGCTTGTCATTCAAAAACCGTAAATCCTACCGTTTAGGTAGACACATTGTGTGAATCAGGACAAGTTTTCCTACTACTTTTGAGAAAATAATGTCTGTAGAGTGAAATTTGTGGCTGAAAACGGAGTTTAAGCGAGAAAGTTTGACCTTTTTTTTGAAGCCGCCTACACTCTAAGTTTAACGACCCTCACTGGTGTGTAACGCAATAGACACCCATTCAAAAGCCGGATTTTCTCCCAGAAACCACATGGCGTTTGAACCGGGCCTGATCCGAAAGTGTAAAACCTAGCAGAAAAGTTGAATGCCAGATCCACAGAGGAGAAGTTTTCCTACGTTTTAGAGTTTGAATCATGTCTCTACGTGAAAGCATGCCAGAGCAGTGGATGTTTGAAAAACATTGAAAAAGTGCTTTTTTTTCAATTAATTCCATAGAAATGAATGGGGTTTTTTGGGGCGATTTTTTCGCGACTACGTCGCGAAAAAATCGTATTCTATAGAGAAAAGTAATAGCATAGCGAGTCCGATCGAGCCGCACGTTTTGATATATTGTTTGTCTGTGTGCGACGTACGGTTATTGAGTTATTCGAAATCAAAATTTGCGTAGGAATAATAAGAAGAAGAAGAAATACGTAGAAGAACAATAGTTGCAGTGCTTTGCACTGCAACCTATGGGCTCCCCTAGGGGAGCCCATAGGTTGCTGTGCTGCAGCACTGCATCCTAACTAGACCGGACAATTCCCCGGGGGAAATTGTGAGAGGATGCAGTGCGCGAAGCAATTCGGTCACGCATGTTCGCTGGCCGTGAACGTGTGACCTGCAATGACGTTTCAATGCAATGATTGTGTGTGTGCTTGAGACAGCAGCCATCATGAAGAAGAGCTATTCAACAGTATGAACAAAGTGACTACAGGCGGAAATTAGCATGTACTGCTATAACCTGGGACAGACATCTGTCCTTACCACAAGGATAATGTTTAATTTGTGCACTGTCCCTTTTAAAAATAAAATAAACTCTAAACTCTAAGAAGAGTGTTTGTAGGTTGTATGTACGAACAGAAGTGTTCCTAATAAAGTGGGCGGCTAAGGTGAGGCTAAGACACACAAGGGCTGGAGTTTTCTACTGTTTTTTTTATGAAGGACCAGGCCTCGAACAATGACAAATAACTCGACAACGGAAGCAGCTATTCACAAAATTCTTTCACACTGAGCGCTAGAAGGGTCTCCTGAATAAAATGATGTATTTTTTTGTTTGTACTCTTTAAAATAACGACACTAGAGCGATTTAAAAACGAGTGACTTTTCTATCACGTTTATAATGGATGTCAATGAAGCCTGTCAGCTGCACTAACCTCAGTTTGACGCTTGTCATTCAAAAACCGTAAATCCTGTCGTTTAGGTAGACACATTGTGTGAATCAGGACAAGTTTTCCTACTACTTTTGAGAAAATCATGTCTGTAGAGTGAAATTTGTAGCTGAAAACACAGTTTAAGCGAGAAAGTTTGACCTTTTTTTTAACCTCTGTCCACTCTGAGCTTAACGAGGTCCACTGGTGTGTAACGCAATAGACACTCATTCAAAAGCCGGATTTTCTCCCAGAAACCACATGGCGTTTGAGCTGGGACTGATCCGAAAGTGTAGAACCTAGCAGAAAAGTTGAATGCCAGATCCACAGAGGAGAAGTTTTCCTACGTTTTTGAGTTTGAATCACGTCTCTAGGTTAAAGCATGCCAGAGCAGCGGACGTTTGAAAAACGTTGAAAAAGTGCTTTTTTTCCAATTAATTCCATAGAAATGAATGGGGTTTTTTTGGGACAAGTGTGACTACTACTTTTGAGAAAATTATGTCTGTAGTGTGAAATTTGTGGCTGAAAACAGTTTAAGTTTGAAATTTTGAGCATGATTTGTGTTTGTGCTTGAGACAGCTTTTCCCTCTGCCCCGTCACTGGCCCCAATTGGCATGGTGACGGGCCTGAACAGGAGAGTTAAGAAACACACACAAGATTATGTCAGGTGTCTACTGTGTTTTGCAAAGAGTAGGCCTCGAACAATCACAAATAACTCGACAACGGAAGCAGCTATTCACAAAATTCTTTCACAGTGAGCGCTAGAAGGGTCTCCTGAATAAAATGATGTATTTTTTTGTTTGTATTGTTAAAAATGAGGACGCTACAGGGAGTTAAAAACGAGTGACTTTTCAGCAACGTTTATACTGGGAGTCAATGAGGCCGCTCACCTGTGCTCTCCTCACTTTGAGGCTTGTCATTCAAAAACCGTAAATCCTATCGTTTAGGTAGACACATTGTGTGAATCAGGACAAGTTTTCCTACTACTTTTGAGAAAATCATGTCTGTAGAGTGAAATTTGTGGCTGAAAACAGAGTTTAAGCGAGAAAGTTTGACCTTTTTTTTGAACCTCTCTCCACTCTGACCTTAACGAGGTCCACTGGTGTGTAACGCAATAGACACCCATTCAAAAGCCGGATTTTCTCCCAGAAACCACACGGCGTTTGACCCGGGACTGATCCGAAAGTGTAGAACCTAGCAGAAAAGTTGAATGCCAGATCCACAGAGGAGAAGTTTTCCTACGTTTTAGAGTTTGAATCACGTCTCTAGGTGAAAGCATGCCAGAGCAGCGGACGTTTGAAAAACGTTGAAAAAGTGCTTTTTTTTCAATTAATTCCATAGAAATGAATGGGGTTTTTTTGGACGATTTTTTCGCGACTACGTCGCGAAAAAATCGTATTCTATAGAGAAAAGTAATAGCATAGCGAGTCCGATCAAGCCGCACGTTTTGATACATTGTTTGTCTGTGTGCGACGTACGGTTATTGTGTTACTCGAAATCAAAATTTGTGTAGGAAGAGTAACAAATATAACACTAGACCGGACAATTCCCCGGGGGAAATTGTGAGAGGATGCAGTGCGCGAAGCAATTCGCTCACGCATGTTCGCTGGCCGTGAATGTGTGACCCGCAATGATGTTTCAATGCAATGATTGTGTGTGTGCTCTAGACAGCAGCCATCATGAAGAAGAGCGATTCAAGAGCATGAACAAAGTGACTACAGGCGGAAATTAGCATGTACTGCTATAACCTGGGACAGACATCTGTCCTTACCACAAGGATAATGTTTAATTTGTGCACTGTCCCTTTTAAAAATAAAATAAACTCTAAACACTAAGAAGAGTGTTTGTAGTATGTATGTACGAACAGAAGTGTTCCTAATAAAGTGGGCGGCTAAGGTGAGGCTAAGACACACAAGGGCTGGAGTTTTCTACTGTTTTTTTATGAAGGACCAGGCCTCGAACAATAACAAATAACTCGACAACGGAAGCAGCTATTCACAAAATTCTTTCACAGTGAGCGCTAGAAGGGTCTCCTGAATAAAATGATGTATTTTTTTGTTTGTACTCTTAAAAATAACGACAATAGAGCGATTTAAAAACGAGTGACTTATCTCTCATTTTTACAATGGGTTTCAATGAAGCCTGTCAGCTGCCCTGTCCTCAGTTTGACGCTTGTCATTCAAAAACCGTAAATCCTATCGTTTAGGTAGACACATTGTGTGAATCAGGACAAGTTTTCCTACAAGGATAATGTTTAATTTGTGCACTGTCCCTTTTAAAAATAAAATAAACTCTAAACTCTAAGAAGAGTGTTTGTAGTTTGTATGTACGAACAGAAGTGTTCCTAATAAAGTGGGCGGCTAAGGTGAGGCTGACACACAAGGGCTGGAGTTTTCTACTGTTTTTTTTTATGAAGGACCAGGCCTCGAACAATGACAAATAACTCGACAACGGAAGCAGCTATTCACAAAATTCTTTCACAGTGAGCGCTAGAAGGGTCTCCTGAATAAAATGATGTATTTTTTTGTTTGTATTGTTAAAAATGACGACGCTACAGGGAGTTAAAAACGAGTGACTTTTCAGCAACGTTTATACTGGGAGTCAATGAGGCCGCTCACCTGTGCTCTCCTCACTTTGAGGCTTGTCATTCAAAAACCGTAAATCCTATCGTTTAGGTAGACACATTGTGTGAATCAGGACAAGTTTTCCTACTACTTTTGAGAAAATCATGTCTGTAGAGTGAAATTTGTGGCTGATAACACGGTTTAAGCGAGAAAGTTTGACCTTTTTTTTGAACCTCTCTCCACTCTGACCTTAACGAGGTCCACTGGTGTGTAACGCAATAGACACCCATTCAAAAGCTGGATTTTTTCCCAGAAACCACATGGCGTTTGACCCGGGACTGATCCGAAAGTGTAGAACCTAGCAGAAAAGTTGAATGCCAGATCCACAGAGGAGAAGTTTTCCTACGTTTTAGAGTTTGAATCACGTCTCTAGGTGAAAGCATGCCAGAGCAGCGGATGTTTGAAAAACGTTGAAAAAGTGCTTTTTTTTCAATTAATTCCATAGAAATGAATGGGGTTTTTTTGGACGATTTTTTCGCGACTACGTCGCGAAAAAATCGTATTCTATAGAGAAAAGTAATAGCATAGCGAGTCCGATCGAGCCGCACGTTTTGATACATTGTTTGTCTGTGTGCGACGTACGGTTATTGTGTTACTCGAAATCAAAATTTGTGTAGGAAGAGTAACAAATATAACACTAGACCGGACAATTCCCCGGGGGAAATTGTGAGAGGATGCAGTGCGCGAAGCAATTCGGTCACGCATGTTTGCTGGCCGTGAATGTGTGACCCGCAATGATGTTTCAGTGCTATGATCATGTGTGTGCTTGAGACAGCAGCGGTCATGAATAAGAACTATTCAAGATTATGAACAAAGTGACTACAGGCGGAAATTAGCATGTACTGCTATAACCTGGGACAGACATCTGTCCTTACCACAAGGATAATGTTTAATTTGTGCACTGTCCCTTTTAAAAATAAAATAAACTCTAAGAAGAGTGTTTGTAGGTTGTATGTACGAACAGAAGTGTTCCTAATAAAGTGGGCGGCTAAGGTGAGGCCTCTCGGCTGCCCTCCTCTCAGTTTGAGGCTTGTCATTCAAAAAGTGTAAATCCTATCGTTTAGGTAGACACATTGTGTGAATCAGGACAAGTTTTACTACTACTTTTGAGAAAATCATGTCCGTAGAGTGAAATTTGTGGCAAAAAACACAGTTTAAGCGAGAAAGTTTGACCTTATTTTCAAGCTGTCTACACTAACTAAACGAGCTCCACTGGTGTGTAACGCAATAGACACCCATTCAAAAGCCGGATTTTCTCCCAGAAACCACATGGCGTTTGACCCGGGACTGATCCGAAAGTGTAGAACCTAGCAGAAAAGTTGAATGCCAGATCCACAGAGGAGAAGTTTTCCTACGTTTTAGAGTTTGAATCACGTCTCTAGGTGAAAGCATGCCAGAGCAGCGGATGTTTGAAAAAGTGCTTTTTTTTCAATTAATTCCATAGAAATGAATGGGGTTTTTTTGGACGATTTTTTCGCGACTACGTCGCGAAAAAATCGTATTCTATAGAGAAAAGTAATAGCATAGCGAGTCCGATCGAACCGCACGTTTTGATACATTGTTTGTCTGTGTGCGACGTACGGTTATTGTGTTACTCGAAATCAAAATTTGTGTAGGAAGAGTAACAAATATAACACTAGACCGGACAATTCCCCGGGGGAAATTGTGAGAGGATGCAGTGCGCGAAGCAATTCGCTCACGCACGTTCGCTGGCCGTGAACGTGTGACCCGCAATGATGTTTCAATGCAATGATCGTGTGTGTGCTCGAGACAGCAGCCATCATGAAGAAGACCTATTCAAGAGTATGACCAAAGTGACTACAGGCGGAAATTAGCATGTACTGCTATAACCTGGGACAGACATCTGTCCTTACCACAAGGATAATGTTTAATTTGTGCACTGTCCCTTTTAAAAATAAAATAAACTCTAAACTCTAAGAAGAGTGTTTGTAGTTTGTATGTACGAACAGAAGTGTTCCTAATAAAGTGGGCGGCTAAGGTGAGGCTGACACACAAGGGCTGGAGTTTTCTACTGTTTTTTTTATGAAGGACCAGGCCTCGAACAATGACAAATAACTCGACAACGGAAGCAGCTATTCACAAAATTCTTTCACAGTGAGCGCTAGAAGGGTCTCCTGAATAAAATGATGTATTTTTTTGTTTGTATTGTTAAAAATGAGGACGCTACAGGGAGTTAAAAACGAGTGACTTTTCAGCAACGTTTATAATGGGAGTCAATGAGGCCGCTCACCTGTGCTCTCCTCACTTTGAGGCTTGTCATTCAAAAACCGTAAATCCTATCGTTTAGGTAGACACATTGTGTGAATCAGGACAAGTTTTCCTACTACTTTTGAGAAAATCATGTCTGTAGAGTGAAATTTGTGGCTGAAAACAGAGTTTAAGCGAGAAAGTTTGACCTTTTTTTTGAACCTCTCTCCACTCTGACCTTAACGAGTTCCACTGGTGTGTAACGCAATAGACACCCATAAAAAGCCGGATTTTCTCCCGGAACCAACATGGCGTTTGAGCCGGGACTGATCCGAAAGTGTAGAACCTAGCAGAAAAGTTGAATGCCAGATCCACAGAGGAGAAGTTTTCCTACGTTTTAGAGTTTGAATCACGTCTCTAGGTGAAAGCATGCCAGAGCAGCGGACGTTTGAAAAACGTTGAAAAAGTGCATTTTTTTCAATTAATTCCATAGAAATGAATGGGGTTTTCTTGGACGATTTTTTCGCGACTACGTCGCGAAAAAATCGTATTCTATAGAGAAAAGTAATAGCATAGCGAGTCCGATCGAGCCGCACGTTTTGATACATTGTTTGTCTGTGTGCGACGTACGGTTATTGTGTTACTCGAAATCAAAATTTGTGTAGGAAGAGTAACAAATATAACACTAGACCGGACAATTCCCCGGGGGAAATTGTGAGAGGATGCAGTGCGCGAAGCAATTCGCTCACGCATGTTCGCTGGCCGTGAATGTGTGACCCGCAATGATGTTTCAATGCAATGATTGTGTGTGTGCTCTAGACAGCAGCCATCATGAAGAAGACCTATTCAAGAGCATGAACAAAGTGACTACAGGCGGAAATTAGCATGTACTGCTATAACCTGGGACAGACATCTGTCCTTACCACAAGGATAATGTTTAATTTGTGCACTGTCCCTTTTAAAAATAAAATAAACTCTAAACACTAAGAAGAGTGTTTGTAGTTTGTATGTACGAACAGAAGTGTTCCTAATAAAGTGGGCGGCTAAGGTGAGGCTAAGACACACAAGGGCTGGAGTTTTCTACTGTTTTTTTATGAAGGACCAGGCCTCGAACAATAACAAATAACTCGACAACGGAAGCAGCTATTCACAAAATTCTTTCACAGTGAGCGCTAGAAGGGTCTCCTGAATAAAATGATGTATTTTTTTGTTTGTACTCTTAAAAATAACGACAATAGAGCGATTTAAAAACGAGTGACTTTTCTCTCATGTTTACAATGGGTTTCAATGAAGCCTGTCAGCTGCCCTGTCCTCAGTTTGACGCTTGTCATTCAAAAACCGTAAATCCTATCGTTTAGGTAGACACATTGTGTGAATCAGGACAAGTTTTCCTACAAGGATAATGTTTAATTTGTGCACTGTCCCTTTTAAAAATAAAATAAACTCTAAACTCTAAGAAGAGTGTTTGTAGTTTGTATGTACGAACAGAAGTGTTCCTAATAAAGTGGGCAGCTAAGGTGAGGCTGACACACAAGGGCTGGAGTTTTCTACTGTTTTTTTTATGAAGGACCAGGCCTCGAACAATGACAAATAACTCGACAACGGAAGGAGCTATTCACAAAATTCTTTCACAGTGAGCGCTAGAAGGGTCTCCTGAATAAAATGATGTATTTTTTTGTTTGTATTGTTAAAAATGAGGACGCTACAGGGAGTTAAAAACGAGTGACTTTTCAGCAACGTTTATACTGGGAGTCAATGAGGCCGCTCACCTGTGCTCTCCTCACTTTGAGGCTTGTCATTCAAAAACCGTAAATCCTATCGTTTAGGTAGACACATTGTGTGAATCAGGACAAGTTTTCCTACTACTTTTGAGAAAATCATGTCTGTAGAGTGAAATTTGTGGCTGAAAACACGGTTTAATTGAGAAAGTTTGAGCTTTTATTTCAAACTGTCTGCACTCTAAGCTTAATGACCCTCACTGGTGTGTAACGCAATAGACACCCATTCAAAAGCCGGATTTTCTCCCAGAAACCACATGGCGTTTGAACCGGGCCTGATCCGAAAGTGTAAAACCTAGCAGAAAAGTTGAATGCCAGATCCACAGAGGAGAAGTTTTCCTACGTTTTAGAGTTTGAATCATGTCTTTAGGTGAAAGCATGCCAGAGCAGCGGATGTTTGAAAAACGTTGAAAAAGTGCTTTTTTTTCAATTAATTCCATAGAAATGAATGGGGTGTTTTTGGACGATTTTTTCGCGACTACGTCGCGAAAAAATCGTATTCTATAGAGAAAAGTAATAGCATAGCGAGTCCGATCGAGCCGCACGTTTTGATACATTGTTTGTCTGTGTGCGACGTACGGTTATTGTGTTACTCGAAATCAAAATTTGTGTAGGAAGAGTAACAAATATAACACTAGACCGGACAATTCCCCGGGGGAAATTGTGAGAGGATGCAGTGCGCGAAGCAATTCGCTCACGCATGTTGGCTGGCCGTGAATGTGTGACCCGCAATGATGTTTCAATGCAATGATCGTGTGTGTGCTCGAGACAGCAGCCGTCATGAAGAAGACCTATTCAAGAGTATGACCAAAGTGACTACAGGCGGAAATTAGCATGTACTGCTATAACCTGGGACAGACATCTGTCCTTACCACAAGGATAATGTTTCATTTGTGCACTGTCCCTTTTAAAAATAAAATAAACTCTAAGAAGAGTGTTTGTAGTTTGTATGTACGAACAGAAGTGTTCCTAATAAAGTGGGCGGCTAAGGTGAGGCCTGTCGGCTGCCCTCTTCTCAGTTTCTCAGAGCAGCGGATGTTTGAAAAAGTGCTTTTTTTTCCAATTAATTCCATAGAAATTAATGGGGTTTTTTTGGGACAAGTGTGACTACTACTTTTGAGAAAATTATGTCTGTAGTGTGAAATTTGTGGCTGAAAACAGTTTAAGTTTGAAATTTTGAGCATGTAAGTGTAGAACCTAGCAGAAAAGTTGAATGACAGATCCACAGAGGAGAAGTTTTCCTACGTTTTAGAGTTTGAATCACGTCTCTTGGTGAAAGCATGCAAGAGCAGCAGACGTTTGAAAAACGTTGAAAAAGTGCTTTTTTTCAATTAATTCCATAGAAATGAATGGGGTTTTTTTGTGACGATTTTTTCGCGACTACGTCGCGAAAAAATGGTATTCTGTAGAGAAAAGTAATAGCATAGCGAGTCTGATCGAGCCGCACGTTTTGATATATTGTTTGTCTGTGTGCAACGTACGGTTATTGAGTTAATCGAAATCGAAATTTGCATAGGAAGAGTAACAAATATAACACTAGACTGGACAATTCCCCGGGGGAAATTGTGAGAGGATGCAGTGCGCGAAGCAATTCGGTCACGCATGTTCGCTGGCCGTGAACGTGTGACCCGCAATGACGTTTCAATGCAATGATTGTGTGTGTGCTCGAGACAGCAGCCATCATGAAGAAGAGCTATTCAAGAGCATGAACAAAGTGACTACAGGCGGAAATTAGCATGTACTGCTATAACCTGGGACAGACATCTGTCCTTACCACAAGGATAATGTTTAATTTGTGCACTGTCCCTTTTAAAAATAAAATAAACTCTAAACACTAAGAAGAGTGTTTGTAGTATGTATGTACGAACAGAAGTGTTCCTAATAAAGTGGGCGGCTAAGGTGAGGCTAAGACACACAAGGGCTGGAGTTTTCTACTGTTTTTTTATGAAGGACCAGGCCTCGAACAATAACAAATAACTCGACAACGGAAGCAGCTATTCACAAAATTCTTTCACAGTGAGCGCTAGAAGGGTCTCCTGAATAAAATGTTGTATTTTTTTGTTTGTACTCTTAAAAATAACGACAATAGAGCGATTTAAAAACGAGTGACTTTTCTCTCATGTTTACAATGGGTTTCAATGAAGCCTGTCAGCTGCCCTGTCCTCAGTTTGACGCTTGTCATTCAAAAACCGTAAATCCTATTGTTTAGGTAGACACATTGTGTGAATCAGGACAAGTTTTCCTACAAGGATAATGTTTAATTTGTGCACTGTCCCTTTTAAAAATAAAATAAACTCTAAACTCTAAGAAGAGTGTTTGTAGTTTGTATGTACGAACAGAAGTGTTCCTAATAAAGTGGGCGGCTAAGGTGAGGCTGACACACAAGGGCTGGAGTTTTCTACTGTTTTTTTATGAAGGACCAGGCCTCGAACAATGACAAATAACTCGACAACGGAAGCAGCTATTCACAAAATTCTTTCACAGTGAGCGCTAGAAGGGTCTCCTGAATAAAATGATGTATTTTTTTGTTTGTATTTTTAAAAATGACGACGCTACAGGGAGTTAAAAACGAGTGACTTTTCAGCAACGTTTATACTGGGAGTCAATGAGGCCGCTCACCTGTGCTCTCCTCACATTGAGGCTTGTCATTCAAAAACCGTAAATCCTATCGTGTAGGTAGACACATTGTGTGAATCAGGACAAGTTTTCCTACTACTTTTGAGAAAATCATGTCTGTAGAGTGAAATTTGTGGCTGAAAACACGGTTTAAGCGAGAAAGTTTGAGCTTTTTTTTGAAGCCGCCTACACTCTAAGCTTAAAGACCCTCACTGGTGTGTAACGCAATAGACACCCATTCAAAAGCTGGATTTTCTCCCAGAAACCACATGGCGTTTGAACCGGGACTGATCCGAAAGTGTAAAACCTAGCAGAAAAGTTGAATGCCAGATCCACAGAGGAGAAGTTTTCCTACGTTTTAGAGTTTGAATCATGTCTCTAGGTGAAAGCATGCCAGAGCAACGGATGTTTGAAAAACGTTGAAAAAGTGCTTTTTTTCAATTAATTCCATAGAAATGAATGGGGTTTTTTGGGGCGATTTTTTCACGACTACGTCGCGAAAAAATCGTATTCTATAGAGAAAAGTAATGTACTGTTTGTTTGCATGTACTGCTATAACCTGGGACAGACATCTGTCCTTAACACAAGGATAATGTTTAATTTGTGCACTGTCCCTTTTAAAAATAAAATAAACTCTAAACTCTAAGAAGAGTGTTTGTAGTTTGTATGTACGAACAGAAGTGTTCCTAATAAAGTGGGCGGCTAAGGTGAGGCTGACACACAAGGGCTGGAGTTTTCTACTGTTTTTTTATGAAGGACCAGGCCTCGAACAATGACAAATTACTCGACAACGGAAGCAGCTATTCACAAAATTCTTTCACAGTGAGCGCTAGAAGGGTCTCCTGAATAAAATGATGTATTTTTTTGTTTGTATTGTTAAAAATGAGGACGCTACAGGGAGTTAAAAACGAGTGACTTTTCAGCAACGTTTATACTGGGAGTCAATGAGGCTGCTCACCTGTGCTCTCCTCACTTTGAGGCTTGTCATTCAAAAACCGTAAATCCTATCGTTTAGGTAGACACATTGTGTGAATCAGGACAAGTTTTCCGACTACTTTTGAGAAAATAATGTCTGTAGAGTGAAATTTGTGGCTGAAAACGGAGTTTAAGCGAGAAAGTTTGACCTTTTTTTTGAAGCCGCCTACACTCTAAGTTTAACGACCCTCACTGGTGTGTAACGCAATAGACACCCATTCAAAAGCCGGATTTTCTCCCAGAAACCACATGGCGTTTGAACCGGGCCTGATCCGAAAGTGTAAAACCTAGCAGAAAAGTTGAACGCCAGATCCACAGAGGAGAAGTTTTCCTACGTTTTAGAGTTTGAATCATGTCTCTAGGTGAAAGCATGCCAGAGCAGTGGATGTTTGAAAAACATTGAAAAAGTGCTTTTTTTTCAATTAATTCCATAGAAATGAATGGGGTTTTTTGGGGCGATTTTTTCGCGACTACGTCGCGAAAAAATCGTATTCTATAGAGAAAAGTAATAGCATAGCGAGTCCGATCGAGCCGCACGTTTTGATATATTGTTTGTCTGTGTGCGACGTACGGTTATTGAGTTATTCGAAATCAAAATTTGCGTAGGAATAATAAAAATAAAAATAATAATAAAAAGAAACACGTAGAAGAACAATAGTTGCAGTGCTTTGCACTGCAACCTATGGGCTCCCCTAGGGGAGCCCATAGGTTGCTGTGCTGCAGCACTGCATCCTAACTAGACCGGACAATTCCCCGGGGGAAATTGTGAGAGGATGCAGTGCGCGAAGCAATTCGCTCACGCATGTTCGCTGGCCGTGAATGTGTGACCCGCAATGATGTTTCAATGCAATGATCGTGTGTGTGCTCGAGACAGCAGCCGTCATGAAGAAGACCTATTCAAGAGTATGACCAAAGTGACTACAGGCGGAAATTAGCATGTACTGCTATAACCTGGGACAGACATCTGTCCTTACCACAAGGATAATGTTTAATTTGTGCACTGTCCCTTTTAAAAATAAAATAAACTCTAAACTCTAAGAAGAGTGTTTGTAGTTTGTATGTACGAACAGAAGTGTTCCTAATAAAGTGGGCGGCTAAGGTGAGGCTGACACACAAGGGCTGGAGTTTTCTACTGTTTTTTTTATGAAGGACCAGGCCTCGAACAATGACAAATAACTCGACAACGGAAGCAGCTATTCACAAAATTCTTTCACAGTGAGCGCTAGAAGGGTCTCCTGAATAAAATGATGTATTTTTTTGTTTGTATTGTTAAAAATGAGGACGCTACAGGGAGTTAAAAACGAGTGACTTTTCAGCAACGTTTATACTGGGAGTCAATGAGGCCGCTCACCTGTGCTCTCCTCGCTTTGAGGCTTGTCATTCAAAAACCGTAAATCCTATCGTTTAGGTAGACACATTGTGTGAATCAGGACAAGTTTTCCTACTACTTTTGAGAAAATCATGTCTGTAGAGTGAAATTTGTGGCTGAAAACACGGTTTAAAAATAAAATAAACTCTAAACTCTAAGAAGAGTGTTTGTAGTTTGTATGTACGAACAGAAGTGTTCCTAATAAAGTGGGCGGCTAAGGTGAGGCTGACACACAAGGGCTGGAGTTTTCTACTGTTTTTTTTATGAAGGACCAGGCCTCGAACAATGACAAATAACTCGACAACGGAAGCAGCTATTCACAAAATTCTTTCACAGTGAGCGCTAGAAGGGTTTCCTGAATAAAATGATGTATTTTTTTGTTTGTATTGTTAAAAATGAGGACGCTACAGGGAGTTAAAAACGAGTGACTTTTCAGCAACGTTTATACTGGGAGTCAATGAGGCCGCTCACCTGTGCTCTCCTCACTTTGAGGCTTGTCATTCAAAAACCGTAAATCCTATCGTTTAGGTAGACACATTGTGTGAATCAGGACAAGTTTTCCTACTACTTTTGAGAAAATAATGTCTGTAGAGTGAAATTTGTGGCTGAAAACGGAGTTTAAGCGAGAAAGTTTGACCTTTTTTTTGAAGCCGCCTACACTCTAAGCTAAACGACCCTCACTGGTGTGTAACGCAATAGACACCCATTCAAAAGCCGGATTTTCTCCCAGAAACCACATGGCGTTTGAACCGGGCCTGATCCGAAAGTGTAAAACCTAGCAGAAAAGTTGAATGCCAGATCCACAGAGGAGAAGTTTTCCTACGTTTTAGAGTTTGAATCATGTCTCTAGGTGAAAGCATGCCAGAGCAGTGGATGTTTGAAAAACATTGAAAAAGTGCTTTTTTTTCAATTAATTCCATAGAAATGAATGGGGTTTTTTGGGGCGATTTTTTCGCGACTACGTCGCGAAAAAATCGTATTCTATAGAGAAAAGTAATAGCATAGCGAGTCCGATCGAGCCGCACGTTTTGATATATTGTTTGTCTGTGTGCGACGTACGGTTATTGAGTTATTCGAAATCAAAATTTGCGTAGGAATAATAAGAAGAAGAAGAAATACGTAGAAGAACAATAGTTGCAGTGCTTTGCACTGCAACCTATGGGCTCCCCTAGGGGAGCCCATAGGTTGCTGTGCTGCAGCACTGCATCCTAACTAGACCGGACAATTCCCCGGGGGAAATTGTGAGAGGATGCAGTGCGCGAAGCAATTCGCTCACGCATGTTCGCTGGCCGTGAATGTGTGACCCGCAATGATGTTTCAATGCAATGATCGTGTGTGTGCTCGAGACAGCAGCCATCATGAAGAAGACCTATTCAAGAGTATGACCAAAGTGACTACAGGCGGAAATTAGCATGTACTGCTATAACCTGGGACAGACATCTGTCCTTAACACAAGGATAATGTTTAATTTGTGCACTGTCACTTTTAAAAATAAAATAAACTCTAAACTCTAAGAAGAGTGTTTGTAGTTTGTATGTACGAACAGAAGTGTTCCTAATAAAGTGGGCGGCTAAGGTGAGGCTGACACACAAGGGCTGGAGTTTTCTACTGTTTTTTTTATGAAGGACCAGGCCTCGAACAATGACAAATAACTCGACAACGGAAGCAGCTATTCACAAAATTCTTTCACAGTGAGCGCTAGAAGGGTCTCCTGAATAAAATGATGTATTTTTTTGTTTGTACTCTTAAAAATAACGACACTAGAGCGATTTAAATACGAGTGACTTTTCACTCACGTTTATAATGTGAGTCAATGAGCTAAGAAACACAAGGTCTTGAATATTGTGCTGTGTTTTACTACGGACCAGACCTCGAACAATGACAAATAACTCGACAACGGAAGCAGCTATTCACAAAATTCTTTCACACTGAGCGCTAGAAGGGTCTCCTGAATAAAATGATGTATTTTTTTGTTTGTACTCTTTAAAATAACGACACTAGAGCGATTTAAAAACGAGTGACTTTTCACTCATGTTTATAATGTGTGTCAATGACCTAAGACACACAAGGTCTTGAATATTGTGCTGTGTTTTACTACGGACCAGACCTCGAACAATGACAAATAACTCGACAACGGAAGCAGCTATTCACAAAATTCTTTCACACTGAGCGCTAGAAGGGTCTCCTGAATAAAATGATGTATTTTTTTGTTTGTACTCTTAAAAATAACGACACTAGAGCGATTTAAAAACGAGTGACTTTTCACTCACGTTTATAATGTGAGTCAATGAGCTAAGAAACACAAGGTCTTGAATATTGTGCTGTGTTTTACTACGGACCAGACCTCGAACAATGACAAATAACTCGACAACGGAAGCAGCTATTCACAAAATTCTTTCACAGTGAGCGCTAGAACGGTCTCCTGAATAAAATTATGTATTTTTTTGTTTGTACTCTTAAAAATAACGACACTAGAGCGATTTAAAAACGAGTGACTTTTCTATCCCGTTTATAATGCATGTCAATGAGCTAAAACACACAAGGTCTTGAATTTTGGGCTGTGTTTTACTACAGACCAGACCTCGAACAATGACAAATAACTCGACAACGGAAGCAGCTATTCACAAAATTCTTTCACAGTGAGCGCTAGAAGGGTCTCCTGAATAAAATGATGTATTTTTTTGTTTGTATTGTTAAAAATGAGGACGCTACAGGGAGTTAAAAACGAGTGACTTTTCAGCAACGTTTATACTGGGAGTCAATGAGGCCGCTCACCTGTGCTCTCCTCACTTTGAGGCTTGTCATTCAAAAACCGTAAATCCTACCGTTTAGGTAGACACATTGTGTGAATCAGGACAAGTTTTCCTACTACTTTTGAGAAAATCATGTCTGTAGAGTGAAATTTGTGGATGAAAACACAGTTTAAGTGAGAAATTTTGAGCTTTTTTTTGAAGCCGCCTACACTCTGAGTTAACGAGGCGCACTGGTGTGTAACGCAATAGACACCCATTCAAAAGCCGGATTTTCTCCCAGAAACCACATGGCGTTTGAACCGGGCCTGATCCGAAAGTGTAAAACCTAGCAGAAAAGTTGAATGCCAGATCCACAGAGGAGAAGTTTTCCTACGTTTTAGAGTTTGAATCATGTCTCTAGGTGAAAGCATGCCAGAGCAGCGGATGTTTGAAAAACGTTGAAAAAGTGCTTTTTTTTCAATTAATTCCATAGAAATGAATGGGGTTTTTTGGGGCGATTTTTTCGCGACTACGTCGCGAAAAAATCGTAAACTGTAGAGAAAAGTAATAGCATAGCGAGTCCGATCGAGCCGCACGTTTTGATGTATTGTTTGTCTGTGTGCGACGTACGGTTATTGAGGTATTCGAAATCAAAATTTGCGTAGGAATAATAAGTTTAATAATAATAATAAGAAGAAGAAGAAACACGTAGAAGAACAATAGTTGCAGTGCTTTGCACTGCAACCTATGGGCTCCCCTAGGGGAGCCCATAGGTTGCTGTGCTGCAGCACTGCATCCTAACTAGACCGGACAATTCCCCGGGGGAAATTGTGAGAGGATGCAGTGCGCGAAGCAATTCGCTCACGCATGTTCGCTGGCCGTGAACGTGTGACCCGCAATGATGTTTCAATGCAATGATTGTGTGTGTGCTTGAGACAGCAGCCGTCATGAAGAAGAGCTATTCAAGAGCATGAACAAAGTGACTACAGGCGGAAATTAGCATGTACTGCTATAACCTGGGACAGACATCTGTCCTTACCACAAGGATAATGTTTAATTTGTGCACTGTCCCTTTTAAAAATAAAATAAACTCTGAACTCTAAGAAGAGTGTTTGTAGTTTGTATGTACGAACAGAAGTGTTCCTAATAAAGTGGGCGGCTAAGGTGAGACTAAGACACACAAGGGCTGGAGTTTTCTACTGTTTTTTTTATGAAAGACCAGGCCTCGAACAATGACAAATAACTCGACAACGGAAGCAGCTATTCACAAAATTCTTTCACACTGAGCGCTAGAAGGGTCTCCTGAATAGACTGATGTAATTTTTTTGTCTGTATTGTTAAAAATGAGGACGCTACAGGGAGTTAAAAACGAGTCACTTTTCAGCAACGTTTATAATGGGAGTCAATGAGGCCGCTCACCTGTGCTCTCCTCACTTTGAGGCTTGTCATTCAAAAACCGTAAATCCTATCGTTTAGGTAGACACATTGTGTGAATCAGGACAAGTTTTCCTCCTACTTTTGAGAAAATCATGTCTGTAGAGTGAAATTTGTGGCTGAAAACAGAGTTTAAGCGAGAAAGTTTGACCTTTTTTTTGAACCTCTCTCCACTCTGACCTTAACGAGGTCCACTGGTGTGTAACGCAATAGACACCCATTCAAAAGCCGGATTTTCTCCCAGGAACTACATGGCGTTTGACCCGGGACTGATCCGAAAGTGTAGAACCTAGCAGAAAAGTTGAATGCCAGATCCACAGAGGAGAAGTTTTCCTACGTTTTAGAGGTTGAATCACGTCTCTAGGTGAAAGCATGCCAGAGCAGCGGATGTTTGAAAAACGTTGAAAAAGTGCTTTTTTTTCAATTAATTCCATAGAAATGAATGGGGTTTTTTTGGGACAAGTGTGACTAATACTTTTGAGAAAATTATGTCTGTAGTGTGAAATTTGTGGCTGAAAACAGTTTAAGTTTGAAATTTTGAGCATGATGTGTGTGTGCTTGAGACAGCTTTTCCCTCTGCCCCGTCACTGGCCCCAATTGGCATGGTGATGGGCCTGAACAGGAGAGTTAAGAAACACACACAAGATTATGTCAGGTGTCTGCTGTAAATTGCTATGGACCAGGCCTCGAACAATGACAAATAACTCGACAACGGAAGCAGCTATTCACAAAATTCTTTCACAGTGAGCGCTAGAAGGGTCTCCTGCATAAAATGATGTATTTTTTTGTTTGTATTGTTAAAAATGAGGACGCTACAGGGAGTTAAAAACGAGTGACTTTTCTATCCCGTTTATAATGCATGTCAATGAGCTAACACACACAAGGTCTTGAATTTTGTGCTGTTTTTTACTACGGACCAGACCTCAAACAATGACAAATAACTCGACAACGAAAGCAGCTATTCACAAAATTCTTTCACAGTGAGCGCTAGAAGGGTCTCCTGAATAAAATGATGTATTTTTTTGTTTGTATTGTTAAAAATGAGGACGCTACAGGGAGTTAAAAACGAGTGACTTTTCAGCAACGTTTATACTGGGAGTCAATGAGGCCGCTCACCTGTGCTCTCCTCACTTTGAGGCTTGTCATTCAAAAACCGTAAATCCTATCGTTTAGGTAGACACATTGTGTGAATCAGGACAAGTTTTCCTACTACTTTTGAGAAAATCATGTCTGTAGAGTGAAATTTGTGGCTGAAAACAGAGTTTAAGCGAGAAAGTTTGCCCTTTTTTTTCAAACTGTCTACACTCTAAGATAATGACCTTCACTGGTGTGTAACGCAATAGACACCCATTCAAAAGCCGGATTTTCTCCCAGAAACCACATGGCGGTTGAGCCGGGACTGATCCGAAAGTGTAGAACCTAGCAGAAAAGTTTAATGCCAGATCCACAGAGGAGAAGTTTTCCTACGTTTTAGAGGTTGAATCACGTCTCTAGGTGAAAGCATGCCAGAGCAGCGGATGTTTGAAAAACGTTGAAAAAGTGCTTTTTTTTCAATTAATTCCATAGAAATGAATGGGGTTTTTTTGGGCGATTTTTTCGCGACTACGTCGCGAAAAAATCGCAATCTATAGAGAAAAGTAATAGCATAGCGAGTCCGATCGAGCCACACGTTTTGATATATTGTTTGTCTGTGTGCGACGTACGGTTATTGAGTTATTCGAAATCAAAATTTGCGTAGGAATAAGAAGAAGAAGAAGAAGAAGAAGAAGAAGAAATACGTAGAAGAACAATAGTTGCAGTGCTTTGCACTGCAACCTATGGGCTCCCCTAGGGGAGCCCATAGGTTGCTGTGCTGCAGCACTGCATCCTAATAATAAAAAGAAGAAGAAATACGTAGAAGAACAATAGTTGCAGTGCTTTGCACTGCAACCTATGGGCTCCCCTAGGGGAGCCCATAGGTTGCTGTGCTGCAGCACTGCATCCTAATAAGAATAAGAAGAAGAAGAAGAAACACGTAGAAGAACAATAGTTGCAGTGCTTTGCACTGCAACCTATGGGCTCCCCTAGGGGAGCCCATAGGTTGCTGTGCTGCAGCACTGCATCCTAATAATAAGAAGAAGAAATACGTAGAAGAACAATAGTTGCAGTGCTTTGCACTGCAACCTATGGGCTCCCCTAGGGGAGCCCATAGGTTGCTGTGCTGCAGCACTGCATCCTAATAAGAAGAAGAAGAAATACGTAGAAGAACAATAGTTGCAGTGCTTTGCACTGCAACCTATGGGCTCCCCTAGGGGAGCCCATAGGTTGCTGTGCTGCAGCACTGCATCCTAATAAATATAATAATAATAATAATAAGAAATACGTAGAAGAACAATAGTTGCAGTGCTTTGCACTGCAACCTATGGGCTCCCCTAGGGGAGCCCATAGGTTGCTGTGCTGCAGCACTGCATCCTAATAAGAAGAAACACGTAGAAGAACAATAGTTGCAGTGCTTTGCACTGCAACCTATGGGCTCCCCTAGGGGAGCCCATAGGTTGCTGTGCTGCAGCACTGCATCCTAATAAAAATAAGAAACGCATAGAATAACAATAGTGATGCCGTGCTATGCACTGCATCACTAATAATAAAAATAAGAAACGCATAGAATAACAATATTGATGCCGTGCTTTGCACTGCATCACTAATAATAAAAAAAAGAAGAAGAAGAAGAAGAAATACGTAGAAGAACAATAGTTGCAGTGCTTTGCACTGCAACCTATGGGCTCCCCTAGGGGAGCCCATAGGTTGCTGTGCTGCAGCACTGCATCCTAATAATAATAATAATAATAATAATAATAATAATAATAATAATATGCTAACATGAAACATGTAGATGAAGATACTGAAGCCTATATCCTGTGGAAATTATTATTATTATTATTATTATTATTATTATTATTATTTATTAACTGACTGGGTATGTGAGCAGACTATTATAATAGCCTGCTGCATGTCTTCTCTTGTTATAACACCAAAATTCAAATCACTGACCCAGTTGTCTGTACTTCATAAGTGACAAAACACTAAAAACACCACAGATCAATATAATATATAGATTTAGGCACTGCCTTAAAGCGGAGCTCCCATCTGTTTCTGGGTTGTAGAATTTTCTTATATCATAGCCAGTCTCTTCTGTTTTATTTCTTTACTGGCTAGCACTGGCCACTAGGCGGTGTGTATGACTGGTAATTACTAACACTGACCACTAGGCGGTGTGTATGACTGGTAATTACTAACACTGGCCACTAGGCGGTGTGTATGACTGGTAATTACTAACACTGGCCACTAGGCGGTGTGTATGACTGTAATTACTAATACTGGCCACTAGGCGGTGTGTATGACTGGTAATTACTAACACTGGCCACTAGGCGGTGTGTATGACTGTAATTACTAATACTGGCCACTAGGCGGTGTGTGTATGACTGGTAATTACTAACACTAGCCACTAGGCGGTGTGTATGACTGGTAATTACTAACACTGGCCACTAGACGGTGTGTATGAGTGGTGGTACACGTACAAACCACAAAAAATCGACTCGATGGGTTACCATTTTTTCTTAGGTATGGTGCTCCGCTACTAAAGACACATCAACCGACATGAACATACAAGTTCAAATACAAATACACCATGAAGTTTTGTAACAGCAGCTCAATGCTGAATACTAAAGATGATTGGCATGTGGTGCTCAGATTGTTTACAGTTATCTTTGATAATTACTGAGGATGAGATTCTGTTGAGTATTTTGACACCAATTTTATGAAAGTGAAAATCCCAGGAGGGGTTTCTTTAAAAAAAATAATAAATTTTTGCAGATGGACTTAAAGTGCTGATGACACGTTTTTGACATCTTTGGCGATGTTTTATAACATAAAAAGTAATTCCCGATGATCCATATATTAATTCACGAAGGTGCCTATTTTACAAGTTATGATAAAAAACGCGGCTATTTGGGCAAATTTGACGGGGCTGCAGCACCCAGGAGACGAAAGAGGAGGGGGAGCTATATGACGTCAACGAAAGAACCTTCCTCCTAACTTACCCGTTTGTTGTTGATGCGGCAGGTGTTCAGTTTATCATTATTAGTATTTTTTTAGACATTATTATACATTTTATATATATATATATATATATATAGTTATTATGCCGGGCGGCACGGTGGTGTAGTGGTTAGCGCTGTCGCCTCACAGCAAGAAGGTCCTGGGTTCGAGCCCCGTGGCCGGCGAGGGCCTTTCTGTGTGGAGTTTGCATGTTCTCCCCGTGTCCGCGTGGGTTTTCTCCGGGTGCTCCGGTTTCCCCCACAGTCCAAAGACATGCAGGTTAGGTTAACTGGTGACTTCAAATTGACCGTAGGTGTGATTGTGAGTGTGAATGGTTGTCTGTGTCTATGTGTCAGCCCTGTGATGAGCTGGCGACTTGTCCAGGGTGTACCCCGCCTTTCGCCCGTAGTCAGCTGGGATAGGCTCCAGCTTGCCTGCGACCCTGTAGAACAGGATAAAGCGGCTAGAGATAATGAGATGAGTTATTATGCCTTTGCGTTGTGTTGCTGGCTTTTGCTCCAAAACCCACAAGGATGGGGTAAGTTTATTCAAGTTTCCCAGAGATCCCGAGCTGCATGCAAAGTGGGTGAGGCAAGTCAGGCACACTCGTGACAAGTGGGAGCCCTCACCAACATCCATCCTGTGCTCTGAACACTTCGATTTGAATTGTTTTGACACCCTTCCCAGCTTAAAAGAATCTCTTGGGTGTTCAGTTCAGCACAAACGTGTGTTACTACCATCAGCAGTGCCTACAGTATTCCGGAGGGGGTCTACTAGTAGCTATGCCAGATCCAGCAGTCGCCTGGGAAAAGTCGACTCCTCCAAAGACAGTCCTCCTGTCAGAACATGTGTTGAGAAATAACATAAGATAAAGGTACGTAGAGCTATAGAGTGCTCCGACATGATGCTAAAAATAGTAACACTGCGGTCTGCGTGGCCATCTTGGAAGTAACTCGCTCCAGAGCGCTCAGAGAGTACACGTCATAGAGTACACATTCATGATAATCATAAATGTAATCCTAAAGTCGGCGTGATATCAGTCATGTATTTGTTTGTGAAAGCTTGCGGCTTTCATGTAACTGCCGCCTAGCAACGAGAGGCAAAGGGTAAAGAGGGTAGGCTATCATAGATTCTATTCGGAAGAGATCAATACATGATTGCTTAAAAATTAGGCATTTTAACAATTTGCATCTGTTTTGTGATTATCGTGACACTTGTGTGTTATATAGAACTGTATGTCTTATCAGCACATCGAGGATCTTCCACCGGAGGCTTTAGCAAGTACTCGTAGCAACACTACACTTTACCCTTTGCCATGCATTGTTAGGGAACGGTAGCAAGTACCCCGATGACTGACTTCAAGAATATGTAGAAAAAATTTAGAAATTATACTTTCCAAAAGTCATTTGAGCTTAGTGTATTGCATTTCCATTTATATTGTAGGTTCTTGCTGATGTTTTTGCGGAGTATGATGCAGCTGCTGAATCAGAAGCTGCAGAGTTTGTATGTACAAAAATGATGTATGATGTATGATGTACTAGTTGTGAACATTCACATTATTATCAATCTCATTTATTTAAAATCAGATAAAATCATGCCATCATGATCACTGCTTAAAGTACCAGTATTTGGTTGTTGAAGAGCTAGCACTAGAAAGTTCACCGGCGTTTTCATGCGCCATTTCCATTGAGTAGAACAGCCAGTGAACCGCAGCGTGTTCTTCCGCTGACGTCACAACATGGCCGCGAGCCATGGACCCAGTTTTCTTGCGCTGTGCAATTAAAAGTTGGATATTCGTGTGACAACAGCTTCTTTTCATGTAATTATAACAGAAATCTAACATGTTTGCCATGTTGTATAGTTTATTTAAGAAATTGCATAGAGTCATGTTTGTGTCATCAGCACTTTAAATTTGACTGGGTGAAGTAAAATAATCCAAAAAGGGATGTGTATATGGCTTGAGCCAAGGAATCTGAATTTTAGTTTAGAAGTGAGTAGAACTGTGTGTGAGAATTTTGTCTGCCAGAGGGTGCAGAGGTGGACATGTCATTCAAGGTTCATGAAAATACCTCAGTGTAACCCTGCCACATTTTAAACTTAAGTACACTGCTTATGGATGTCCACACCACAAACTGTATACATACATAAAATTTACACACAGTAACAGTCAAAAGTTTGGACACCCCTACTTACTCATAAGTGTTTCTGTTTGTTGACACTTTTCTACATTGTAGAACAATACTGAAGGTATCAAAACTATCAAATGATATATGGGACATATATGAAAATCATGTGGTAAACAAAAAGTAACAACAACAACAAAAAACCCTCCATAACCACTTCTCCTGTGCAGGGTCATGGGCAAGCTGGAGCCTGTCGCAGCTGACTATGGGTGAGAGGCGGGATACATCCTGGACAAGTTGCCAGGTCATCACAGGGCTGATAGAGACAAACAACCATTCACACCTACGGTCAATTTTGAGCCTCCAATTAGCCTAACCTGCATATCTTTGAACTGTGGGGGAAACTGGAACACCTGGAGGAAACCCATGCAGACAATATATCTTGACAACATGCAAACTCCACACAGAAAGGCCCCATCAGCCACTGGGCTCAAACCCAGAGCCTTCTTGCTGTGAAGCGACAATGCTAACCACTACACCACCATGCCACACACAAAACAAAATATGTATCATATTTTAGATTCCGGCACGGTGGTGTAGTGGTTAGCGCTGTCGCCTCACAGCAAGAAGGTCCTGGGTTCGAGCCCCGGGGCCGGCAAAGGCCTTTCTGTGCGGAGTTTGCATGTTCTCCCCGTGTCCGCGTGGGTTTCCTCCGGGTGCTCCGGTTTCCCCCACAGTCCAAAGACATGCAGGTTAGGTTAACTGGTGACTCTAAATTGACCGTAGGTTGTGAATGTGAGTGTGAATGGTTGTCTGTGTCTATGTGTCAGCCCTGTGATGACCTGGCGACTTGTCCAGGGTGTACCCCGCCTTTCGCCCGTAGTCAGCTGGTATAGGCTCCAGCTTGCCTGCGACCCTGTAGAAGGATAAAGCGGCTAGAGATAATGTGATGTGTGATTTTAGATTCCTCAAAGTAGCCAGCATTTACCTTGATGACGCTTTGCACAGTATTGGCATTATCTTAACCAGCTTCATGAGGTAGTCACCTGAAATGCTTTTCAATTAACAGATATCTCATCTCATTATCTCTAGCCACTTTATCCTGTCCTACAGGGTCGCAGGCAAGCTGGAGCCTATCCCAGCTGACTACGGGCAAAAGGCAGGGTACACCCTGGACAAGTCGCCAGGTCATCACAGAGCTGACACATAGACACAGACAACCATTCACACTCACATTCACACCTACGGTCAATTTAGAGTCACCAGTTAACCTAACCTGCATGTCTTTGGACTGTGGGGGAAACCGGAGCACCCGGAGGAAACCCATGCGGACAACATGAAAACTCTGCATAGAAAGGCCCTCGCCGGCCACAGGACTCGAACCTGGACCTTCTTGCTGTGAGGCGACAGCGCTAACCACTACACCACCGTGCCACCCTATTAACAGATATGTCTTGTCAAAAGTTAACTAGTGCAATTTCTTGCCTTCTTAATGTATTTGAGATCAAACAGTAAATAATAAAAATACAGTAAATAGCCCTATTCCATAACTGTAGTAATCCACATTGTCTATAACTAAGTAAAGAGAAACGACATCCATCATTACTTTCAGACATGAAGTGTCTTTTAATTAATAAAAATAAAGAAAAGAACATTGAATGAGAAGGTGTGTCCAAACTTTTGACTGTTGATTGAAACCACACACAGAGAGAGAGAGAGAGTTATATTGTATGTATTGTGTGGAATATAGAATACAACACTGCAGTGCCACCATCAGTCCGGTCAAGCTCATGTCTCTGCAGTTTACAGTCTTGGTGCTGAAGATGTGACCTAAAGTTGTCCCTTAAGAATTCATCTCAGTGTCTCACTGACTGACTCCAGTTATTGGCTTCGTTTGGAGAAGTTCACTGATTTGTCTCCTGATGATAGTCACTGTGAGGCACTGAAGCGGCCCAAGAAGAAAAAAACACCACATGGAAGAACATTTTTGAAAGGATGTGTTTTCTAGGGCTGCATCAACTAATCGTTAAAATCGATAGCCAAATAAATAGCTGACAACAAACTTCCTTATCGATTGGTTGAACTGTCTTATGAAGCACTATAGTCACGCCATCTATACTTCAGAGAAACGCCGTCACACTCTCTGCGCTTTTAAAAGTCGCTTTATACGGTAAAGCACATGGGCGCCGATGGGCTCTTCGTGGTGCATTCAAGTACATCACATAGTACATACAGTCAATAATTACATGTAAAAAACATTCACTTACTCATACACAATACACTTATATTACTAGAGGCAGATGTTTAAAAATTCATTAAAACACATCATCAAATTGTTATCAGTGATCTTCACCAGATTCAGTACTACACATGGTAGCTCTGTGGAAAATTACTAGGAATTTTTACTGTAGTGTTGTCGAATAATTACATGCTATAATCATACCCACATCCCATTGTAATGTTCTTATTCATCTATGAATAAAACATTAAGAATTTAACTTTGTGCTAGCTTCAGATATCTGTTTAATGTTACACATGCTCAGTATTACAAGATTGCCCCCTATGGGTAGCTCCTTTGTTAGCACTTATCATTACATCCCCCTTCCAAACAGGTAACACATTAAAACACAACTCTTAAATTACTGTCAGTCTGTAAATCTTAACAGTCTTTAGTAACATTCAACATGTCAAAAATAGTGCAACAAACTACATTAGCTTAGCTTTTCTCTGTAACCAAATGTCTTAACACAGTGCAAATAAAATAAATTCTAGCTTATAGCTTAAATTTCTCTGAGCATCAAACACATTATAGCTCTCTACTTTTTACACAACTCAAACAATCAATACACATTATAACAACAGATTTGGCACAAGTATGAACAATTATTATTATTACTTCTTTTTTTTTCAAGAGAAAAAGCAGTGCCAAATGTCAACAACTTTCTGTCACATGTCCTTCATTGAACAGTTCACCCTTGTTCTGTGAGCCTCTCAGGAGGTTTCCTTGGTCTGGTAGACCTTCTCAGTGTCTCAGTCATTGGGAAAGGTGAAGGAGGCTCACTGTAGTGCACATCTGGTGTAACACCCTCTTGTTGTTCAGATCCAGTCTCCTCGGCCTGATGTTCAATGCCCCGAGTCTTTAACAGACTCCTCCTGTTTCTCCTTAACACTTGTCCATTCTCTGTCTTAACAACAAATGACCTGGGTCCTACTTCACTGAGAACTGTTGCTTTCCTTTCCCAGAAGTCAGGGCCCTCAATCCTCACAACATCCCTTTCCTGAAGAGGTTCCAGACGCCTTGCTGTTTTGTCATAGTTCATTTTCTGTCTGTACTTGAGTCTCATTCCTTTTGTCAGTCAGCTTGTTGTTGTGTTTATTATCACTGATTTTTGGAATGTGTGGAAGTGTGGTGTGCAGCTTGCGATGCATGAGTAGCTCAGCAGGGGATGCTCCACACTCCAGAGATGAAGCCCTGTAGCTTAGCAAAGCCAGGTAAGGATCAGTCTTACTGTCTCTTGCCTTTTTCAACAGTCTCTTTACAATTTGTACCCCTTTTTCAGCCTGTCCATTCCCCTGTGGATACAAGGGGCTAGAGGTGATATGTTGAAATCCATATTGCTTTGCAAAGTCACTAAATTCACCACAATCATATTGTGGACCATTGTCACTGACGACACATTGTGGAATTCCATGTCTGGCGAAAAACCCTTTCATGTGTGTGATGATAGACTGTGCCAATGTACTGGAAAGCTGTGCAACTTCTGGATAGTTAGAATAGTAGTCAGTCACCAGAAGATAGTCCTTGCCATGCAGATGAAACAAATCCGTGCCTACCTTTTGCCAGGGTGCAGTGGGTAGGTCTGCTATCAGCATTAGCTCTTTTGGTTGTTTGTAGTGATGTTTGAGACATGTTTCACATTTCTGTATCATCTCCTCAATATCCCTGTTGATGCCCGGCCAGTAAACTGCTTCTCTCGCTCTCCTTTTACATTTCTCCATGCCAAGATGTCCCTTATGGATACGCTGAAGCATATCCTGGCGCATGGATTGTGGGATGACAATCCTGTTTTGTCTCAGCACCAGCCCATTAGCCATACACAAGTCTGCACGCACTGAGTAGAACCCCGGACAGACTCCTCTTGACCAGCCATTTTGGATGTGGTGGGACACTTTCTGTAGTAGAGGATCTTTCGTCGTCTCCTGTAAGATTTGCTGCAACATGACATCCGACGTTGGGAGTGAAGCAGTCACCATGTTTGTGTGTTTCAGCATCCTCAGTTGTAGGGCTGACCAACATGTCACTGCTTGGTGCTGGTGCTCGTGATAAAGCATCTGCCAGCACGATGTATTTTCCCGGCGTGTAAATCAGTTCAAACTCATAGCGCTGCAACACCATCATCATGTGCTGAATTCTGGGTGACATGTCATTGAGGTTCTTTTTTCTGATTGATATGAGTGGTTTGTGGTCAGTCTCTGCCGTAAAGGTTGGTAATCCATACACATAACTGTGAAACTTTCCACAGCCAAAGACTAGGCCCAAAGTCTCTTTTTCTATCTGAGCATAGCATTGCTCGGTCTCTGTCATTGATCTAGACGCATATGCTACAGGTTGCCATTTGTCTCCATTCATTTGGATCAGCACAGCTCCCAAGCCATCTTTTGAGGCATCAGTGGAGATTTTTGTTGGTTTTGATGGGTCAAAGAATGTGAGGACTGGCTCAGTAGTTACAGTTTCCTTTAAATTGTTTCCACTCTCATGTTGAGCAGTCCACTCAAACACTGTGTTGTGCTGTAGCAACTCCCTGAGGCATGCTGTCTTGGAGGTAAGATTAGGAATGAATTTTCCCAGGAAGTTGATCATTCCCATGGCTCGCAAGACACCTTTTTTGTCAGTGGGGACGGGCATGTCCAATATGGGTTGCACTTTTGACTGATCAGGTTCCACCCCTTCACTTGTGATCTTGTCTCCCAAGA
Organism: Neoarius graeffei; assembly: GCF_027579695.1. Taxonomy (NCBI): domain Eukaryota; kingdom Metazoa; phylum Chordata; class Actinopteri; order Siluriformes; family Ariidae; genus Neoarius; species Neoarius graeffei. The sequence continues at coordinate 35,175,882 of NC_083573.1, read as the reverse complement.
AGGTAATCTCTGTGACGCCAAAGAGGCACTTGTCTCTATTCAGTTTTAGTCCATTCTTTTTGACTCTCTGTAAGAGTTTCTCCAACCTTTCATCGTGTTGTTGGCTTGTATTTCCCCAGACAACCAGGTCATCTATATAGACTCTGGTGCCTTCCAGACCTTCTATTATGGACTCCATCGCTCTGTGGAAGATCTCTGGTGCTGATTTAATGCCAAATGGGAGCCTCAAGAAACAGTAACGCCCAAATGGTGTGTTAAAGGTAGTGTACTTGCCACTTTCTGGGTCCAGCCTCAGCTGACAAAACCTGTGTGAAGCATCTAGTTTGCTAAAAAACTTAGCACCAGCCATTTCACTCATTATCTCTTCTCGTTTTGGGATCTGGTAATGGTCTCTTTTAATATTTTCATTTAGATCTTTGGGATCAAGGCAGACTCTTAGAGCACCTGTGTTCTTTTTCTTGACACATGTGATGGAGTTCACTCAATCTGTGGGCTCTTCCACTCATTCAATGACACCCATTTGAGTCATTCTTTCAAGCTCTTTTTTCAAGCCAGCCCTGAGTGGTGCAGACACTCTCCTTGGGGCATGCACTACAGGCACGCCATCATCCTTGAGCTGAATTTTGTAAGTGTAAGGTAATGTCCCATGTCCTTTGAAGGCCGAAGGGAATTTATTGACAATGTCTGAACTTCCCTCACACTGCTGGTGTTCCAGTCTTTTGCCTTGTTTGACCACTTTCATGCTGTCATTAGTCCTAGGTCCTCAGATGCTTTGTCTCCTAAGAGTGACTTGTGTCCATCAGGCACAATGATGAACAACATGTTATGCCGTTTGCCTTTCGCAGTCACTTTAAGTCTGTATCCACCTTTTGTTTGTATTGGCTGATTATTATAGGCCTTCAGAGGTGTGACTTTTTCTGTGAATCTTTTAGGCTTCTCAGTCAGTGTGTTGAAATCCTTCTCACTGATCAAGTTAGCTTTGGCTCCTGTGTCAATTTTAAATGTTACAATTGTCCCATTGACTAACAGTGGAGCAGTCCATTTGTCATCTGTGACTGAACTTACAGTTTGACCTGTATCATTTATTCTTGAGGACTGTGTGGTGACATCTTCATCATGTGACACCATCTTAATGAAAAATGTGTCACTCAAGTCATCACTGTCATCTGTGTCTTCCTGCACTGTGTGTACACCCTGTCCTTTCTTCTTAGAGAGACACATTCTTGCATAATGGTTTTGCCCTTTGCATTTTGCACATTTTTCCATAGGCAGGACATTGTCTTGGTCTGTGTTTCTCACCACACCTCTCGCAAGTGAACATTTCTTTATCACTGGTTTTAATCCTGTTATCATTGTTTTTAAATTTGCTCTGTGGCTTTCCTTTCGTTGTCACAGCGTTCACTGCCTCATCTTCTTGGCATGCTGCTCCATGAGCAGGCTCCCTGAAAGTCAGTACATGGTGTCGTGCTAGCTCACTGGCTTGACATATTTTTATAGCACTGTCTAACGTGAGTTCTGTTTCTGTGAATAGTTTCTCCCGGAGCTTCTTCTCATTAGTTCCAAACACTATTTGATCTCTTATCATGGAGTCTCTGAGAACTCCAAAATTACAGGACTTAGCTTTAATCTTTAGGTCGGTGAGAAAAGTGTCAAATGACTCACCCTGACTCACGTACGAGAGGTATGTCTTAAGCATGAGCGAAAGACGTACCTCTCGTACGTTTCATTGACAGACAGTGCTCGTCAAATTTCTTCAAGACCTCATCAAACTTGTCGTTGTCTTCGGGTTGAGCAAACACAAAAGTGTTGAAGACCTCTATTGCTTCTGTGCCGGCAACAGTGAGCAGCATGGCTGTTTTTCTTTCATCTGCCCGTCGATCCACTCTGACAGCTGCAATATAAAGCAGGAACTGCTGTTTGAAAGCCCTCCAACTTGCATCTATGTTTCCAGTCAGCTTCAGTGGACTTGGCGGTTTCATTGCATCCATCTTGTTGTGTTGCTTCTTATTCTTAACCCGACTCCTGGTACCATGTAATGTTCTTATTCATCTATGAATAAAACATTAAGAATTGAACTTTGTGCTAGCTTCAGATAGCTGTTTAATGTTACACACGCTCAGTATTACACTTCAGTATTGACTCACTCTCTGGTACTACATTCAGTCAATCCATAGTCTGCTTATGTTAGATCGCCCCTATGGGTAGCTCCTTTGTTATCACTTATCATTACACCCATAACAATATCATTTAACTTGTTTGCTTTTCACATGCTTGTTGTCCTGCTGTTCTCCTCTGAGCTGTGTGTGTGTGTCCAAATCCCATCGAGTATGTTGCTGTTCATCCAGCCTGCCCTGCACCAGCCCAAATCATCTGATTTCTGCTTCTGGAGACCCCCATCTACCTGCCCCATCTATGTCTCATCAATCCATAGCTTACATACCTGTGTTTCAATTTTTCTCACTGGTTTACATTTTATTATCTTTGAGTCTGTACTTCCTTCTCACCCTTGCTGACATGTTTTGTTAGATTTTTGTAAAATGTCTGATTTTGAGCTTTTGTCTGGTTTTAGCAAAACTTAATTTGGTTTTTGATTATTCATTGAATGATTGGCTTAGTAAAGTCCTGTTTAATGATTGCACTACTGTGTTATTGTGCATGTTATTCTACCTATTGTGTTCTGTTCCTCTTTCTTTACTATTGTAAAAATCAAGCTGTGGACTTTCAACAAGAAACACATTCTGTTTCAGTATTGTATTTTGACAATTTTAGGGAAGTGAAAATCCGAGGAGTAGTAGCAGGTTTTTTTTTTAATTATTATTTGAAATAAGATTTTTCAGATGAACTTAAATTTGAGTGGGTGGAATAATCCAAAAAGGGATGTGTCTATGGCTTGTTCCAAGGAATCAGAATTTTAGTTTAGAAATGAGTAGAACTATGTGTGTGAGTTTAGTCTACCAGAGGGTGCAAAGGTGGACATGTCATTCAAGTTTCATGAAAATAGCTCAGTGTAACTGTGCCACATTTTAACACTGCCTGTGGATGCCCACACCACAGACGGTATACATACATACATACATACATACATACATACATACAGTGGTGCTTGAAAGTTTGTGAACCCTTTAGAATTTTCTATATTTCTGCATAAATATGACCTAAAACATCATCAGCGTTTCACACAAGTCCTAAAAGTAGATAAAGAGAACCCAGTTAAACAAATGACAGAAAAACATTATACTTGGTCATTTATTTATTGAGAAAAATGATCCAATATTACATATATATGAGTGGCAAAAGTATGTGAACCTTTGCTTTCAGTATCTGGTGTGACCCCCTTGTGCAGCAATAACTGCAACTAAATGTTTCTGGTAACTGTTGATCAGTCCTGCACACCGGCTTGGAGGAATTTTAGCCCATTCCTCCATACAGAACAGCTTCAACTCTGGGATGATGGTGAGTTTCTTCACATGAACTGCTCGCTTCAGGTCCTTCCACAACATTTTGTTTGGATTAAGGTCAGGACTTTGACTTGGCCACTCCAAAACATTAACTTTTATTCTTCTTTAACCATTCTTTGGTAGAACAACTTGTGTGCTTAGGGTCGTTGTCTTGCTGCATGACCCACCTTCTCTTGAGATTCAGTACATGCACAGATGTCCTGACATTTTCCTTTAGAATTTGCTGATATAATTCAGAATTCATTGTTCCATCAGTGATGATAAGCCATCCTGGCCCAGATGCAGCAAAACAGGCCAAAACCATGATACTACCACCACCATGTTACACAGATGAGATAAGGGTCTTATGCTGGAATGCAGTGTTTTCCTTTCTCCAAACATAATGCTTCTCATTTAAACCAAAAAGTTCTATTTTGGTCTCATCCGTCCACAAAACATTTTTCCAATTGCCTTCTGGCTTGTCCACGTGATCTTTAGCAAACTGCAGATGAGCAGCAATGTTCTTTTTGGAGAGCTGTGGCTTTCTCCTTGCAACCCTGCCATGCACACCATTGTTGTCCAGTGTTCTCCTGATGGTGGACTCATGAACATTAGCATTAGCCAATGTGAGAGAGGCCTTCAGTTGCTTAGAAGTTACCCTGGGGTCCTTTGTGACCTCGCCGACTATTACACACCTTGTTCTTGGAGTGATCTTTGTTGGTCGACCACTCCTGTGGAGGGTAACAATGGTCTTGAATTTCCTCCATTTGTACACAATCTGTCTGACTGTGGATTGGTGGAGTCCAAACTCTTTAGAGATGGTTTTGTAACCTTTTCCAGCCTGATGAGCATCAACAACACTTTTTCTGAGGCCCTCAGAAGTCTCCTTTGTTCGTGCCATGATACACTTCCACAAACATGTGTTGTGAAGATCAGACTTTGATAGATCCCTGTTCTTTAAATAAAACAGGGTGCCCACTCACACCTGATTGTCATCCCATTGATTGAAAACACCTGACTCTAATTTCACCTTCCATTAACTACTAATCCTAGAGGTTCACATACTTTTGCCACTTGCAGATATGAAATATTGAATCATTTTCCTCAATAAATAAATGACAAGTATAATATTTTTTGTCTCATTTGCTTAACTGGATTCTCTTTGTCTAATTTTAGGACTTGTGTGAAAATCTGATGATGTTTTAGGTCATATTTATGCAGAAATATAGAAAATTCTAAAGGGTTCACAAACTTTCAAGCACCACTGTACGTACGTACATACATACATACAGTACCAGTTAAAAGTTTGGACACCCCTAATCATTCACATGTTTTTCTGTATTTTGACTATTTTTTATATTATAGAACAATACTGAAGACATCAAAATAACATGTGGAACATATCTGGAATTATGTGGTTGTGGCAGTGGGGGCATGGTCAAGCGTCGGTCTATGACAGGAGGGCGGAGTCAGGGAAGGTAAGTGGCAGAATTACTACACGTGATGTTAGTTAACCTGTGTTTGTGTGCCTTCCCCAGTGACCGCGCCCTATATCAGGAGAGAGAGAGCAGAGGAGGAGAGCTGTCTCCCCAACCAGATGACTTATGTGTGTGTATGCGTGTGGCTGGGAGAGTGTGTGTGGCAGCAGGGGCGTGGTCAAGCGCCGGTCTGTGACAGGAGGGCAGAGCCAGGGAAGGTGAGTGGCAGAATCACTACACCTGACGGTAATTAACCTGTGTTTGTGTGTCTTCCCAGTAACCGCGCCCTATTTAAGGAGGCAGAGGGAGAGCAGAGGAGAGCTCTTCCCGGGACAAGAACACAGCGTATGTGTGTATTTACCCGATAGAAACGATTGTTATACTGAAAAGTCTGGCAATAAAAGCCTGTTGTTCCTGAAGCTTTGTCCTGCCATCCTCTGTGCTCCACCCACACCTAAGAGAGCTCTACAGTGGTGCCGAAACCTGGGAAAAAGGTGGAGCACCAACACAGCAGCCCCATGGAATCCTCCCCGTTCGCGGACCTGGTCCACGCCCTCGCCACGGCTCAGAAAAGCCAGCACCAGGCGCTCATCACGCTCTGAAAGGAACAAGAGCGGCGCTTCGAAGCCCTGGTGCTGGCCCAGCAGGAAGATCGTGAGGAGTTCCGGCATCTCCTCGCGTCGGCGGGGTCCACCAACATCCCGGCCGCGGGCCCGTCTCCCCTCACCGTGACCAAGATGGGCCCGCAGGACGACCCCGAGGCGTTACTCGCATTGTTCGAACAGGTTTCCGAAGCCTCGGGGTGGCCGATGGAGCAGCGCGCGGTGTGCCTCCTCCCCCTCCTGACGGGAGAGGCGCAGCTGGCCACGCTACAGCTCCCCGCCGACCGCCGGCTGGCCTACGCGGACCTTCGCCAGGCCGTCCTCCAGCGCGTGGGGCGCACACCAGAACAACAGCGCCAGCGCTTCCGCGCGCTGCGGTTGGAGGAAGTCGGCCGGCCATTCGCGTTCGGCCAGCAGCTCCGGGACACTTGCTGGTGGTGGCTGAGGGCCAACGATCGCGACGCCGAGGGAATCATCGATCAGGTGGTGCTGGAGCAGTTCATCGCCCGCTTACCAGCCGGAACCGCGGAATGGGTCCAGTGCCACTGCCCGGCATCGCTGGATCAGGCAGTAGGACTGGCGGAGGATCATTTGGCGGCTGTTCCGGCATCAGGACAGCCGACGACGTCTTCTCTTCTCTCCTCTTCTCTCTCTCTTTCTCCCCTCCCTTCTGTGTCCCGTCCTCGCCCCATTCCCCCACCACGGAGACGGGGGCCGGCTCCACCCCAGCTGGCCTGCCGCACCCGTGGTGCCCTCTCGTTTCTCCCTTCTGTGTCTGTCCCTCCCCCCCCTCAGGTGAGTGAGCCCCAGAGCACCGGTGCAGAGGGAAAGCCCGGGCCGGTTTGCTGGTGCTGCGGGGACCCGGGCCACCTGCAACAACAGTGCACAGCAATGGAGGTGGGCGCGGTGGTACGGATCCCCGACGCGCCAGAGGCTGCCCTCGATCGGGCCGGAGCGTATCGCATACCGGTGAGTGTCCAAGGGGCTACATATCAGGCGTTGGTGGATTCTGGTTGCAATCAGACCTCGATCCGCTAAAGCCTGGTGCAAGACGAGGCATTAGGGGGAGCACAGGGGGTGAAGGTGTTGTGTGTGCACGGGGATGTTCACAGCTACCCTTTGGTGTCGGTCCACATATTTTTCAGAGGGGAAAAATCTATAGTGAAGGCGGCGGTTAATCCTCGCCTTACCCACTCTTTAATTTTGGGGACTGATTGGCCGGGATTTCGGGGTTTAATGACATGCCTAGTAAAGAGTGGGTCCTGCCATTTCACAGGGGGAGGTCCCGGTGTCGCTTTGGCTGGAGCTGCTGTCGCAGAGCCGTCTACGTCATCTCCGCGACCGAGTGAGGAGCCGCCGGCTCCTTCTCTTTCTGTTGGGGAATCCCTCGCGGATTTCCCATTAGAACAATCGCGAGACGAGACTCTGCGACATGCGTTTGACCAAGTGAGAGTAATCGATGGTCAAACGCTCCAGCCAAACGCCACCCCATCCTTCCCCTATTTTTCTATTATGAAGGATAGATTATACCGAGTGACGCAGGACACTCAGACGAAAGAGCGAGTCACACAGCTGTTAATTCCAAAGAGCCGCCGGGAATTGGTATTTCAGGCGGCTCACTTTAATCCCATGGCTGGACACCTAGGGCAGGATAAGACACTAGCCCGAATAATGGCCCGATTCTATTGGCCGGGGATTCGCGGCGATGTCCGTAGGTGGTGTACGGCGTGCCGCGAATGCCAGTTAGTAAATCCAGTGGCCATTCCAAAAGCGCCTTTGCGCCCCCTACCTATTAATCGAGACCCCGTTCGAAAGAATTGGGATGGATCGCGTCGGGCCATTAGATCGGTCAACACGAGGGTACTGCTTTATATTAGTTCTGGTGGACTATGCAACGCGATACCCGGAAGCGGTGCCTCTTCGCAATATCTCAGCACGCAGTATTGCGGATGCCCTCTTCCACGTCATCTCCCGAGTTGGAATCCCGAAAGAGATTCTGACTGACCAAGGCACCTCGTTTATGTCACGAACAGTGAGCGAACTGTATGGGCTATTAGGTATTAAGCCGATCCGCACCAGCGGATCAAGGACAAGGGGGGGGGGGGCCACAATCGCAAGAGGGTGTCACCGAAATGTTAGGTCAGACATGATGCATATAGGCTACATTATACATGGACATACACGTAATGCTATCAGTCATGACAGCCAGCACAGAACCGCGCAGATTAAAATGCACAAGAAAAGCACCTCGGTGGTCAGTGGTAACTCAACTTAAACTGCTTGCTTGTACCAGTACTAAAGCACTATAGAGAGAAACACTGAACACAGAGAAGTGCACTCGGTGGTGCTCGGTCAGAGAAAAGTATGGGAATATGCCTGCAGTTTTGTCAGAGCTGCGTGTGTGTCCGCGCGCGCGAGTGTATGAGGGGCCGCATATCTATTCTGACCCTCTCACATGCATACATTCTCCTCTCACATGCATATATTCTCACTCTCACATACATATATTCTCACTCTCACATGCATACATTGTCCTCTCACATACATACATTCTCATCTCACATACATATATTCTCCTCTCACATACGTATATTCTCCTCTCACATACGTACATTCTCCTCTCACATACATATATTCTCCTTTCACATGCATACATTCTCCTCTCACATACATATATTCTCCTCTCACATACATACATTCTCCTCTCACATACATATATTCTCCTCTCACATACGTATATTCTCCTCTCACATACGTACATTCTCCTCTCACATGCATATATTCTCCTTTCACATGCATACATTCTCCTCCCACATACACACATTCTCCTCTCACATACATATATTCTCCTCTTACATACGTATATTCTCCTCTCATCTACATCTATTGTCCTCTACGTAGATTCTGCATACATTCTCCTCAACTGGACTGACTGATGCCAAAGTCTTTTTTTTTTTTTGTAATTCACTTTTTTATTGTTTTTTCACAAATACACACAAATACAGAAACCAAAAACAAACACAGAACATCCACAAATAAACAGGGAGGACTACAGGTTGATATCGACTAACAACGTTTTACAATATATATAAGGAGTAAGTGAAGTTACTATACACAATTATATGTCACTGACTGTTAGAGTATTATCACAAAAAAAACAAAAGGGGGAAGAGAGAAAATAAATGAATAGTTATAATAAAAAGAAACAGACCACCAGCTTACTCTATCACATCCAAATAAGGGCCCCAAATTTTCATATAAACATCCTCTTTATCTATCATTCTATAGCACAACCTCTCATAAGAGGCAATCTTAGACATCTCATTAAACCATTCAATCATTGATACAGCTACTTGTGTTTTCCAATGTCGCAATATTATCCTGCATCCAACTATTACCGCTGTTCGGCACCAAGAGGATTGGTAGGCATTCAACCCACTCCCCTGCGGTACCACACCCAAGAGACATAGTAACAGTTGGCGTACCAGAGCAGTGGTCAGCAGCTTGTTGATAAAAGACATTATCTCAGACCATAGGGGATCTATTATAGGACAAGAGTATAACATATGTAAAAGAGTGCCACACTCCATGTTACATCTCCAACACACATCTGAGTCTCCAAGTCCTAACCGTGCCATTTTTGACGGGGTCCAGTAGATCCTATTAATAATTTTATAACACATCAACCGTGTCTGCATTTCCCTTGAAACTTTGTACCATGACTTGATTATTTGTTCCCATGTTTCATCAAGTATATTTTCTCCCATGTCCCTCTCCCAACATTTTTTTAAGCCTGCAAAGTTAGGAGGTTGAGATTTCCTTAATATACTGTAAAATCCTGATGCTTTCATTGTGAAAATCTTTTCTTGTTCTAATCTGTTTTGTAACTCAGTAACTGGTGCAAGTGGTGATAGTCTGAGATGTGAAAGAATGCAGCTCCTTAACTGTATATTTCCAAAAGTCCTTATTTGGAAGTCCATATTTCGCTCTCAGTTGTTCAAAAGAAAAGAAAATGTCTCCCTCAAATAAATCTCCAATGTAAACAATGCCCAGCTTAACCCAGTCAGGCCAAGAAAATGTCTTTTTGCCTATCTTGAGACATTTATTATGCCATAATGAGGTTTGACAAGTAAAATTTGGATGTAAACCAAGGATTTTATGAGAAGTTTGCCATGTCTCATGTGAAAATGCCAGTATTGGATTATCATGAGGAATCTTGCCACCAGTTTGTGTAATAAAGGCCTGTACTGGATATGGATATGTAAGGACCCTTTCAATAGACACCCAAGCTGGAGCTGTATCAGCAGTGATGTATACCTTGGATAACTGTTTTAGGCAAAAAGCATAGTGATACCAGGCTATATGAGGCAGACCAAGGCCACCATCTTCTGGAGCCGCATAAAGTTTTTTTTTGATTTACATATGGCTTTTTACCTGCCCACAAAAAACCACCGACCGCTGTATTGTATTTTGCTAATGTGGCGCGTGGGATGTTTAGTGGTAGCATATTACTTATGTAATTAATTTTGGGAACTATTACCATTTTCAAAATATTAACCTTTCCTAGAAGTGATAAGCCTAACTTAGTCCAGTTTTGGAGTACGAGCTCTATTTTCTGAATCAGGGGAAGGAGGTTTATATCCATAATGTCATTCAGTTGTGGGGTGATTTTTACGCCCAAGTATGTCAGGCCTGACGGCTGCCATGTAAATTGCCAATCCTTTCTAATACTAGGGGGGCAGATCTTAGATAAAGGCATAGCCTCAGACTTCGACCAGTTGATTTTGTATCCAGACACACGTGAAAAAGAGTTGATCAGGGTGAGAATATGAGATACTGTGGTTGATGGGCGTCTGCACAGTAGAAGAATATCATCTGCATACAAAAGCAGTTTGTGTTCTTCACTCCCAGTTTTAATACCAACAATATTCTTATTTTGTCTAATGGCAATAGCCAGTGGTTCCAGGGCCAGGGCAAATAACAGAGGGGATAAGGGACATCCCTGTCGCGTCCCTCTATGAAGCTGAAATGCAGTAGACTGTTTGCCATTTGTCACAACAGATGCCTTTGGACTGTGATATAGTAACCTAACCCAGTCAATGAAAGAGGTTCCCAGCCCAAATTTCTCCAACATCTGAAACAGGTATGCAAATTCCACCCTGTCGAATGCTTTCTCGGCATCCAGTGAAAGAGCTACAGTTACATCTGGTTCTCTTCCCGCCTGCCACATAAGATGAAGAAGCCTGCAAAGATTGTCAGATGATGTCCTATTTTTAATAAAACCCACTTGATCAGGGTGGATAAGTTTTGGCAATAATCCTTCCAATCTAGTAGCTAGAATTTTAGCGAGTAGCTTAGCGTCCACGTTAATTAGAGACACTGGACGATAGTTGCCACAAAGTTGTGGATCCCTGTCCTTTTTATGAATTAGCGTTATTATAGCTGTCTGCATACTATCTGGGAGACGCCCTCTCAATAAGGCATTATTGTAAACTTTAAGTAGTCTCGGGGCCAAAAGATCTGAAAAGTCCTTATAAAATTCAGATGGGAAGCCATCTTCCCCTGGAGATTTCCCGCTCTGTAGTTTCTGTATAGCCTCTTTAATTTCCTCTAGCGTAATGTCAGCTCCAATTTGTTCTCGTTCATCCTGTGATAATGTTGGATATTGCACAGTAGATAGAAAAGCGCCAATATCTTGAGAAACAGGGTCATCTGATTTATAAAGACTTTGATAGAAAGTGACAAATAACTGGTTGATGTCCATATCATTTGTTTTCAGTTCCCCCTTGTCATTCTGTATTCCTGTTATGAGTGATTGTGTATATTGCTGCTTTGCTCTCTGTGCAAGAAACCGCCCTGTCCTTTCCCCTTGTTCATAATACTTCTGTTTACTTCTGAATAACGAATATTCCACTTTTTTCTGTAATATAGAATTATATTCCAGTTTTAATTTACTCAGTTCGTGAAGTGAAGAGTGGTCAGAGTGTAATGCGTGCCTATTTTCCATTTCTTTAATATCTTTTTCCTGTTCCTGGAAGCGCTCAACCGCTGTCTTTTTTTAGAAATGAGCAGATTTGAATAAGACGGCCTCTAATGACAGCCTTAAAGGCATCCCACTCCACAGCTGGGTCTGACACTGTGCCTTCATTGGTCCACCAGTAATACATTATCTCCCCTTTAATAGATCGCACTAAGTTTTCATCTTTGAGCATGGATGTATTAAATCTCCACCTGCTGGGTTGTTTTTTGCTTGATTGGCCTATACGTAGCGCCATCCCCACTGGAGCATGGTCTGATATTAAGATTGTACCTATTGTTGTTTGTTCTGTGACAGAGATCAATGATTTTGAAATAAAAAAATAATCTATTCTGGAATAGGAATTATGTGGATGTGAGTAAAAAGTAAACTGTTTATCTGAAGGATGAAAAAACCTCCACACATCCACCAAGTCCAACTCTTCTACCAATGTGTCAATTTCTCTTCTTGCCTGTGAAGGCCGTTTTATACCCCCTGTATATGTTTTATCCATCATGGGCTCCCTCACATTGTTAAAGTCCCCACCCAAAATTGTATATGGATTTCCAAACTCTGTTATTGCATTGCTCACCCCTACAAAAAAGCCTGTCTGTTCTATTATTGGGGCATATACATTCATAAGCGTATACTTAATGCCAAACAATTCAACCTCTATTGCTAGCCACCTGCCTTCTTCATCTGATTGTTGTCTGAGTATTTTAATCTTAAAATTCTTCCTAATCAAAATGGCTACTCCCCTCTGGCTGGAGGATCCAGCACTATAAAGGACTTTCCCAACCCAATCCCTTTGCAATAACAATGAGGCTTTTCCCTCTAGGTGGGTCTCTTGCAAGAAAGCTAGGTCTGGATTTTTCTGTTTGAGATACCACAGAATCTTCTTCCTTTTTAAAGCTGAGTTTGCACCCTTAACATTCAGTGAAATTATTTTAAACAGTTCACTCATAAAATATGACTAGTTGTATAATCAGGTAAGCGTTAGCCACCATTTTTTCCCTGAGCACATAGCCTCCTGTCCTGTTAGTCTACTCCCTTGTGGAAAAAAGAAACTTAAACAAAACATAGTTAGTACAAACATAAGTCAAACACCAATACAAAACTGTCAAGAGCCCACCTAAATCATTAGGCTCTCCTGCTCTACTAAACAAACTATAGTGCATCCGTATGAAAGTGTCACCTGGCCTGTCCCGGCTCCCCGCACCCCCCGCCCACTCCCCATTGGATGTTTTTATGCCAACCAATTAAGTAACGATCCCTTAATGCAACTTTCAAAAGGGAAGTCAGCCAAACAGTACAATGAAAATAATAATTCCACTTATCATGGGTCCACTTAAAAAAAAAACCCAAAATGACATAGGCAAACATAATAATAGTAATAGTAATAATAATAATAGTCATAACAGGAATAATAATAATCCAATAAAAATTTGGGTGAAAAAGATTACCACATATCACCCACCAAGCCTTTATGAAGTCCAACAGCATGTGTTGCATTATGCCCCAGCATAGTATGCAAAGCCCCCTATTCCAAGAATACCATGCTTGTAATAATATGGAGGCCATACTTGAGGATATATTATATATTAAAAAAAATAAAATAAAATCTAAGTAGTCCCAGACATTGAAAGAGAAATTATGACTGACCATACAGCCTACTCATCACCTTGCGTGAAGTCCTGCGATGCAAGGAAGGCAACAACCGCGTTTGGTGAAGTGAAGGAGTGCCATTTGTTATTTACAGAGAACTTCAGCGTCGCTGGGTACTGCATGGAGTAGCGGACCCCATGTCCTTTGAGTTGCTTCTTCACAGCATCGAATTTCTTACGCTGTTGTAGCACCTCTTGGGAAAGATCCTGGAAGAAGGAGAGCTTCTTGCCCTCCCATTCGACTGCTTCTTTATCGCGTGCAGCCGCGAGTACGGCTTCCCTCGCGCTGAATCTCAGAAAGCGAATCAGAACGTGACGATTGCGACCATTGTCTGCATTCTGCCCAACGCGATGTACTCGTTCAATTTCAAATCCAGCATTCACATCCAGCTCCAGCTGTTCAGTTAGTACACCAAGCACAAAACCTCTTAGGTCACTACCCTCTGCTTTTTCAGGGATGCCCATCACACGCACGTTGTTCGCCTACTGTAATCTTCTAAGTATGTAACTTTATCCTGAAGTGCTTTAAGGCTTGATAAGGCAGAGCCTATGCTAACCTCTCGGCTGTTGTTAGCGTCCTCCAGATCAGAAATTCTGGTTTCAGCTTCCGACATCCTTGAGCCCAGCGACTCAACAGTAGCTTGCAGCTTTTCCATACCCATTTTCATAGAGTTCACATCTGTTGCTATACCTTTCAGAAGATGTTTGATGCTGGCGAGCTCTGCCTTAGTGCTGTCAGATGTAGCTGTCTCTTCCTCCATCTTGCTTTCAGGCGTCGCAGACTTTTTCTGTTGTTTTGCTGTGCGAGTGGAGTTGTTTTTTTGTTCGTTTGGCATGGTTTACACCACATCGATATTTAAGAGAGTGAACAGTTGCTGCTTAAGGGGTTTCAAAGTATATCTTGCAGTAATATGTGGGGAAGGGAGGTCAAGCCGAGCGGAGCCTAAAACTATGCAGCCATGCTGGTGTCGTGCCTTCCCGGAAGTCGACTGATGCCAAAGTCTAAAGCCAAGCCTTACACATTTACAGTGGTGCCTCACCCCATGTTCCTTTGTATTGTTTATGACTAGGCATTTGCATTTCTGTTTATTTTGAAGACAGTCCACCTGTCTGTATTAGTGCAACGGTTAAGGAGAATATTTGGAAGAATTGTTCAAATTGTGATAAAAGTACCAAATTTTGCAGATGCATAGCCAAGACCATTGGTAAGCAGAAAAAGGAGAGCTTCAGCAAAAATTAAAAGATTAAGGGGGTGGATTCAATGTTTTATTTAGGATACTCGGTTTTTAGCAAGCAATATGCATTGTGTGTATTTATTTTGTAACTATCTCTTTGACAACAACAAAAACAGGGCTAAATGTACTTTGTAAATACTTAAAAAGTGTTGACAATGTAGAAATGACCAATAAAAAATATTTTAAACTTTCAGAAAAAAAGTAACTAAGCACACCAATTATTTAATTGCCATTCAAAAGTTTTATTCAAGGAATTAACAAAGGACATCTTATACACTTGTTGAAGCTTTTGTTTGTTACATCTGTCATAACAGACTTTATGGTACACAGCTTTATGAGCCTTGAGTGTCTCTACTATGCCCTGACCATCATTCAACCTATTCAGATTTATATTCATAGGCACACGATTGATTTTGTCAAATTCTGAAAGATTATTTGCAATGTAATCATAACCAGATGTTTCTTCTGTTCTCCTTGCTGGACATTTCAGTTCACCTAATCCTGCATCATCTGTTTGGCACAAGAAACATAACAACCAGTCTGTTGGTTTCGCAGTAGTGCTTGACTGTCCCATCAGGCCTGAAGCAACTAGCTTGAATGTTTTCTGCATTTTTACCAGATTACTTCCACCAACTAAAATGTCTAATTACAATCCTCCACCATGAATTTACATTGCAGGTATTAGTCAGTAAGCTGTTATATGCACATGAAAATGCTACAGTTCAGTACCATCAGCAACATGCACATGCATCTGAAAGACAAAATAGTGTTGGGAAAATTAGTGCCATTTTCATAGTAGTGAATTGCAAAAGAATTGGTGTCTATAAATATGTACAAGCATCCTCCACATACTGTAGATAGACATTTTAAAATATAAAATGCAAAATGATTAGCTCATATTACATGTACATGTATTAATTTACATAATCAATTTTATGATAATCACCTCCACTATTCTACTCAAGCTGAATCCACCACCAATTACAAGAGTTCAAAATTAATGGCAGCCAGGATGTCGGTGGTCCTCAGTTCAGGTCTCTCATTTTGTGATTATGAACATGCACATGCATCTGTAAGACAGAATGTGTAATCATGTAGCCAGAGGATATAATCAGATCAAATAATCAAACCAATGTCACCCACTCAGGTCAATATCAACTTTTTGTTCTTTTTTTTTTTTGCTCATGCAGGAGAGTCTTGTAAAAACCACAACAAAGTTTTCTGAAAATGATAATAACAGATGCAGACAGACAGGATAGGTGCAAATCAGACCCATTTTTAACATTTCAACTCACCATTGAACCATTTTCTATAATTATGCTAAGTCTGTACAGAAAATGGTTCAACCAGCCCTTAAGAATAACATCATATTTGAGATCAAGAAGTATAACAATAAACTGAAACCCTTTAAATCAAAATTTAATGTTTAAGGGCAATACTCTAAAGAGTGAAATACATGAAAAAGACATAGGATTGTTACTTTTAAGTTACACAGCTATAAATTGTGCAACAATTGGATGAACAGCCATGTATAATGTAGGCCAAATGTTACTGATATGGTATAATTCTTAACTGTTAAGTATTCTGTATATTCAAAGTTTAAATTGTGTACATTTTGAAGTATTTATGCTGCAGAACCACTATTATTTTAGCTAAACATGCTTAAAATCCCTCTAATCAATAGCTGTCTTCCACTTGAAGGGAAAATAGGCCACCAATTTGGCTATATACACAGTGTTAAATGATTTTTATAATATTTAACATATTAACTGATACCCAATTTAATACTTAATCTACCCCTGAAATAATGCAAATTTATGGTGAAGCTCTCCCTTATGTGGAAGACAAGGGTTCAGGCTGTACTTGGTCCAAGTTTGGTACTTTTATCATAATTTGAACAATTATTCTCTTAACCGCTGCACTACATTGGAGACTGAGCAGCTTTTAATCTCAGTCTAAAGTCAGCTGTATTGCTGTATCCCTATTTCTCCTCCCTCCTTTTCCCTTTCCTTCATTTCTTTCAGGCAAAGCGCCTCTATATCTTTCTCTGTATTGTAGTGTTGCACAGCTATTCTGAACAGGGAAGTCCATGTCAATAAGCTTCACATTGTGCACTAATGTACAGTATGGTAAGCATGCTAATTATCGGTTAAGCTAGGCTATTTTAATACCAGCCTCACTGTGTGTTTTGCCTAATCAAATGAGAACATCATAAAGCAGCATAGCTATAGCCTTCAGATAAGTTGTTGGAACAGTTTCTAAGGTAGCATTGTAGGCCAATTTAGGCCAGGTTAATAAACAGAGGACTGGCATGACTTTTTGTAATACAACGATGCGGCACCTCTTTCTAGACAATAACAATAATAGAGGGTGACTGACTCCAGGTTGGAGTCTGGCCTGGGACATTTCCCGACCCTACACTGTGAGAGGAGAATATACGTATGTGAGAGGAGAATATATGTATGTGAGAGGAGAATGTATGTACGTGAGAGGAGAATATATGTACGTGAGAGGACAATGTATGTATGTATGTATGTGAAAGGATAATATATGCATGTGAGAGGAGAATGTATGTATGTGAAAGGAGAATATATGTATGTGAGAGGAGAATGTATGTATGTGAAAGGAGAATGTATGTATGTGAGAGGAGAATATATGTATGTGAGAGGAGAATGTATGTATGTGAGAGGAGAATGTATGTATGTGAGAGGAGAATGTATGTATGTGAGAGGAGAATATGTATGTGAGAGGAGAATGTATGCATGTGAGAGGACAATGTATGCATGTGAGAGTGAGAATGTGAGAGAGCGAGTATATATGTATGTAAAAGGGCCAGTATGGATAATGTCTTGTATGGCCCCTCATACGAGTGCTCGTCTGTGTGTGTGTGTGTGTGTGTGTGTGTGTGTGTGTGTGTGTGTGTGTGTGTGTGTGCATTTCCACAATATGCCAGCACGTAACTGCGCAGAATAAAATGCCAAAACAGCCAACACTAATAACCCAGCATCAGTTATGACTTTAGTCCACAATATGCCAGCACAGAAGTGCGCAGAATAAACTGCCAAAACAGCCAACAGCACAGAAGGCTATACATAGATTAATCCATCAGTCATGACTTTAGCCCACAACATGCCAGCACATAACTGCGCAGAATAAAATGCTAAAACAGCCAACAGTACACAACAAAAGCACCTCAGTAGTAGGCTAACTCAACTTAAACAACTTGCTTGTATCAGTACCAATGCAGTATAGAAACATTGAAAACAGAGGAAGCAGTGCACTCGGCGGTGCTAATAGAAGTAACCAATGACTTACCCTTAAAACTTCCCAAAGGCCTGCCTGCGTCTAGACCGTGGGTCTCATGGCTAAGTTGAGGTGGACAGTTAGCTTCAGCGAGGTTTGTTTGAGTTAGCCTTTGCTCAGTTGAAGAACATTCTTCTCTTTTGCTTTGGTCCATGGTTGAAGGTTGGGGCACAGCTGTGCCATCGGATGGTGCTTCAGTTTTAATTTGCTTTCCTTTAAAATATTCAAAAATCGGTTTTTGCCTTTTCATTTTCTTGCTCCGTCTATTCCACACTACAAACAATGATGTCTACTACCACAATCACAACTTCCGCGTGGTGTTTTTTCAGCGCTGCGCTGTGCTGTGTACATTTTGCAACATTTCACGCACGACGTATACACGTTGCTCAATGTCAAAAAATATTGGTTTAGAAAATGTTTAAGCAAATGTTTGATTAAATTACAACATGGGTTGGGTTTAAGTTCGATTTTGTCAACATGTTTTGAGTTGAAAAACACTCGCAGGCCAACATTTTATTTATTTTTTAAATAATTTTCAAAAAGTTACCTGGGCCACGGCCCCCCTGGCCCGGGCGGTTCTGCGGTCTATGCCTCTCACTAGGCTGCATGTCACAGCAAGTGTCTGTGTTGATCTTGCCGGAGTGCCCATTCAGAATCTTTTCAGTCGCTATTGAAAGTCGCTCAGGTGGAAATACGCTTTTCAAACAAAATGTTACTTCCCGGTTGGCGGGATTCTCGCAATGCGGTGTGCGCATGATCAAAAGTGGAACGAAGTCTCGCTACCACAAGATAACGCGTGATTTCATAAGACTCTTTACTGGCTGTTTGTGCTTTCTGTGGTGTACAGTACGTTTGTAAATGTTATGCGCTCTTTTATCATCGTGGGAATTGATTATAGCTCTGAATAAATATTGAAGTTTTTTTAAAGAATCTGTATAACTTTATTTGTATGCCCGTATACTATGTTTATTGAATCAAATCAGTATAAAATATGGACATTCCGTATAGGTTGACATGTATGATTTCTACAGTGGTAAACAAAAAGTGTTAAAAATATGTTCATATTTTAGGTTTTTCAAAGTAGCCAGCATTTACCTTGATGATGCTTTGCACACTATTGGCATTATCTTAACCAACTTCATGAGGAAGTGACCTGGAATGCTTTTCAATTAACAGGGGTGCCTTGGCAAAAGTTAATTAGTGCAATTGCTTGCCTTCTTAATGTGTTTGAGATCAAATAGTAAATAAATTAAAAATACAGTAAAAAGCCCTAATCCACAAATGCAGTAATCCATATTATGTCAAAAGCTGTTTTGGGTCTTGACTGTTTGTTGAATTTGATGATTAGCTTAGTAAAGTCTGTTTCTTCTGTTCTTGTTTCTTTACTTTTGTAAAAATGTACCCAATATAAGAATAAAAGGATAGGAAGCATATATTGTTTTCAGTCTCTTAATCATATTTGAATTATTCACACCACACCACACAGAATTGCCTCATGATCAAACATATATATGGTTACATCGTTATGATGTTCGTCCTTTGGGGTCGAAGATGACCATGACTTCAATTTGGTGTGTGGCGGTTGTGGGTCCAGAGGTGACTGAGAAGGCCAATCCGGGCTTTGAAGGTACGCCCACATATTGGGTATGCATAGGTGCCATAGTGGGGTTGGCGATAGTTTGAGTCTTCTGCACAGCTTGTTTCTTCTGGGCCTCGGTGATGCATTTCATCTATTGTGGGAACATAAACACTAATCAATGTTGCGTTCTTCTTGTTTCCAAGTGGGAGCTGAAGTGTCATCACACGATCATTGATGACCTCCAGGAATTTGGTAAGTTGCTGGGCGAGGTGGGACTTTACAGCAAATCCGTCGCCTGCTCCTCGCCGTTCAGTGTTGCTACGACCACTCCAGGAGAAGGTATAACCACCACCAAATTCCATGAGCTGGCCCTTGTCTGCTATATTTGTTTTGCTGAGGGCAGCTATGTCCACATTGTAGTGAGCTAGTTCAATAGTAACTACTGTAGGTCTTCTCTCCAGCCTGTGTGCTTTGATATTATCCAGTAGAGTGTGCATATTCCATGTGCCAATGTTGAGTACTTTCACTATCATATTTATTTTCTTATTTGTTGTATTTTGACCACTGATTGGGATCCCCACTAGCCACGGTGTGCTAACCAGGGTGAACTGAAGCAGGCTATGTTTGGGGCACCTTTTCTACCCCCTTCCTCCATGGAGGTGAGCAGAACAAATCCTAAACAGGGCTGCTCAGACACCTATGGGGCTCCAAACTTTGCTGCTGCTTCGTCCAACAGAGAGTGACTCTATGCCCTGATTGGTGTTTTGCCCTGGGGCCTTGTGTGCAGTTGTTCCACCACTGCCTGGGCAGCATGGTTTGAAGTTGCTGATGTCCTTTTTTTATTATCAGCTCTGTCGAGTCATCTTTGTAGCTCTGTTTTGGTGTGATATATACTCTCACCTCTGAAGCACACATGCTTTAAGACTGTTTTACCCTGTACTCTATAAATCCAAAACTGCAATGTGGACGGATTGTATGAATAACCACTGAAATGTTAGTCCTGTCAGGGACTAGACAGGAGAGGAGATCAAATGCACTCAAACCACAGTTTATTAATAACAGGGGAAAAGGGAGTTGGGAGAATGTGTGAAGTTCAGTGGCAGGAGAGGCAGGGATGGCTGGTGGGAGCGTGGTGGTGACGTCTGAGGTCTCCCATCCAAGTACTGATCAGACCTGACCCTGCTTAGCTTCTGAGATCAGACAGGATCAGGTGTTGTCAGAGAGGTGTGGCTGTAGGCTAACAGCACTTGGGTTTCAGGCAGTCTCCCAGCAGTAGTCCCTCTGCAGGCTGGAGTTAGGGAGCAGGCTGGAACACAGAGTCACAGATCAGATAGCAAGATAGGGGACAGAAATGCAGGGTCAGGTTACCGGGGCTGGAGAGTAGGGCTCCAGGCAGGGCTGCTCACACTGGGCTGATGGAGAGGCAGGCGAGCAGCAGGGCTGGGCAGGCTGGAGATCAGGAGAAGGTACAGGAGAGGCAGGCAAGAGGCAGAGTCGACAGAACAGAAGGCAGATCAGGTTACCGGGGCTGGAGAGCAGACAGAGTCAGATGGAACAGAATATCGTCAGGAGTCAGAGTAGTAGGAACACAGAGCAGGTTATCACGCTGGAAGTTGCAGACAATCTGACACAGAAGCTTGGGAGGACTGCAGCTTAAATACACACAGGGGGGAAGCAGGTGATCGGCAACAGCCAATGACAACCACTGGAAGTTAATAAAAGGAAGTGAGTGCGGGCGTGGCCGGTAATGCTGAGTGGAGATGTTACCTGAAGAGAGAAGCCCACAGGTAGGACCATGACAAGTCCACTGCAGGCCCTTGAAGTGATCCTTTTTTTTCTCCCAAGTTCTGTCTAGGCAGTGCAATGAATGGACAAAAAAAAAAAAAGTGGTGCTGGAAGACTCTGTTTAAAGAATTCCTCTTCCTTGTTGTGCGCAACATCATGTTCCTCTTGTATGAAGTCCTGTTGTGGGGCCTCCATCTTGGTTGCATCTTCCTCTTTCTGCACCTGTTTCACCTCCTTTCGAATCTTCTTGATTTGGATCATTGTGTACAAATTCCCACTCTTTTACATGTCTCTCCTTTCCATCTTCCTCTTTTGTAATATCCTCATTCTGAGCAGTTATGATGTGTTGTACACTCTTTTCCTCTTCACCTTCCTGTGCATATTCTGTTTTTAGAATTCAAGCCTGAATTTTGGAAAACATCAACTCAAATTTCACAGATTTACAATGTGCAAAAAGAAAAAAAATACCAAAAAAACACGAGGGCCAGCTTGATAGCAAGAAGTTCTCTGTTGTCAATGTTATAATTCTGTTCTGCTGGTGACATATTTGGAGAAGGTGGCTATGGGGTGCAGCTTAGGTTTTTCCCCAAAGCGCTGGGACAATACCCCTCCTACTCCAGTCTCTGAAGCATCCACTTCTATTGTGAAGGGTTTGGTGGGATCGGGGTGTCGGAGGATAGGTGCTGAGGTGAACATCCTTGAGATGTTTGAAAGCTTCATCTGCAGCTTGGTTCCACTGTAGGCATCTGGATCCTTTTTTTTCAGTTGGGAGGTTAAAGGAGCTGTGATGGCACTAAACCCTCTGATGAATCTAAGATAGAAATTTGTGAACTCCAGGAAATGTTGCAACTCCTTTACTGGGGGGGTGTAGGCCAGGAAGTGACTGCTGTGACCTTGTTGGTATCCATACTTACTCCTTCAGCACTGATGATGAAGCCAAGAAAAGAAATTCAAGTTACATGAAATTCATACTTCTCTGTTTTTACATAGAGTTTGTTGTCAAGGAGCCTAGTGAGCACTGAGGTGACATGTTGGTGGTGAGTGACTTCATCAGGGGAATAGATGAGGATGTCATCAATGTATGCAATAACATACCGTCCTAACATATCACAGAGAACATTGTAAATTAAACACTGGAATACACTGGGCATGCAAGAAAGAAGAAACCTTTGTCACATGCACACTTCAAGCACAGTGAGATTCATCCTCTGCATTTAACCCATCTGAAGCAGTGAACACACACACACACACACACACACACACACACACACCCAGAGCAGTGGGCAGCCACACTACAGCGCCCGGGGAGCAGTCAGGGGTTAAGTACCTTGCTCAAGGGTACTTCAGCCCAAGGCCAAAGCCCATATGAAATCACCAAATATTCGAAGTACCCAGAGGTGGTGCTGAAGGAGTGCTTCCACTTGTCACCCTCGCGAATTAAGACCAGGTTATAGGCACTCCTCAGGTCCAGGTTAGTGAAGATACAGGCTTCTCTAAGCTATTCTAAGGCTGATGGCACAAGTGGAAGTGGATAGAAGTATGTAACGGTGATTTGATTTAACCCTTGGTAAATCGATGCATGGACACAAAGGAAGCTGACGGATGCTGGAGAAGTGGTTGGATGGATGTAACCTTGTTTCAATGCCTCTTGGACATATTCTTCCATGGCTCCTTGATCCATGATGGATAGCGAGTCAATGCAATTGCGTGAAGGGGTTATGCCCAGGAGGAGGTCTATGGCATAGTCGTATGGGCGGTGAGGAGGTAGGCCACTGGACTTACCTTTGCTGAATACATCTTTGAGCTTATGATTACAGGCAGCAACGTGCTCAATGGCCCTGGGCAAGGCATTGGTGAAAACGTGGAGACCACTGCAGGATTTCTCAATTTTGCCATGTTTTTGTAGCCAGGGGAAACCCAGAACGATGGTTTGATGAGCAGTATGGGTGACAAACAGGGAGATGTGTTCAACATGAAGGACCCCAATTTGAATTTTTATAGGTGCAGTGCGAGCTGTGATGAGCCCTTCTCCTATGGGTCTGCCATCAATGGCTTTTAGGCTTACTGGGCGTGGGAGTCCTTCTGTGGGCATGTTGAGGCTCTGGGCGACCTCATGATTGGTGAAATTGCCCTCTGCTCTGGATTCTATGAGGGCAGAAGGAACATGGGTCAAGTCTGATAGTTTCAGTAAAACATGAAGTTTGAGAGATTGTGGAACATGTGTCATGCTGTGACTCACCGGGCTGTCGGAGCTGGATTCTGGTCAAGGCTGGCCAGATTTTCTCAGATTAGGTGGTCGAACTGGACATTGTGCTAGGAAATGACCCTGTCCTCCACAATAGAAACATGATCCCTCTTCCTGCCTCCTTTCTCTCTCAGAACGAGGCATGTGAGTGTTGAGGACCTCCATCGGTGTGGGGTTTTGTGGAGGTTGTGGAGGACTTACTGTGTGCTGCAAAGAAGGTTGGTTGAGCAGCAGATGGTTTGGTCCAAAGAGAGTTGTTCATCACAACACGCTAATTCGGTGAGGATTTCAGGGTTCAGACCCTGGTGGAATGTGGCTTTGAGTGCTGGTTCATTCCATCCACTACCTGCCGCTACCATGCAGAATACCAGCGTGTACTCAGTCACTCTCCTCTCTCCTTGCTGGATTGTGAGTAACTTTTCTCCTACTTCTACTCCCTCGGGCTGATGATCAAAAAGCCTCTTACGCTACGTTCACACTGCAAGGCTTAATGCTCAATTCCGATTTTTTTGTGAAATCCGATTTTTTTGTGAGGTCGTTCACATTAACAAATATATGCAACTTGTATGTGATCCTCAGTATGAACGAAAAGCGACCTAAAAGTGTTCCGCATGCGCACTGCAGGATACGACGATGTCACACGCAGTGAGCATGGCCAGTGTTTACGGAAGTAAAACCGCCCGGTTGCGGTATGACTCATCCAATCTAGCTTGAATAGCTGTATCCCCCCAAATGGAAATCAGCTCCCTAACCTCTGCGTCCTTCCATTGAGAAGATTCAGAACCTTCACAGCCCGAAGCGTCCCTCGCATTGATGTCATGCGCAGGGGCGCAGATACGTTTTTTGAACTGGGGGGGACAAAAAACTGGGGGGGGACAAAGCTGCCAGCAAACCAACCCCAACCCCGATATGCCTGTCAAACTTGTTGTTAGTAACCATAGCAACCAAGCTCGAGCTCGCAACCTGTGCAGTCTGCGCAGCTCAACCAACCGAATATCAGTCTTTGTTTTGTTTTATGTGAGTTGTTGCAACTATGTATATACTGCCGTGCACCTCAATAAACCGAATGGTAATTAGTCTTTTGATTTTTCCGTGAGGTTTGCCTTATGCAAAGAAAGACAGCATAGACGTTTTTTCCTCCCTATAAGTGGGGGGGACCGAACGAGGTGAATTTAAATATGACTCGTCCCACCCTCTATCTGCGCCCGTGATTATGCGCCATGTTGTTGTAACTTTTTTGAGAGACCCGCCGCCTACTTCAGCGCAGAATAGTGACGTTTGTGGCTTGTTGATGACGTGTAAGTCGGATGAATGCGACCTGGCGGTTCAAACTGAAGTCGCATATGAAAAGAGCGGATAGGAATCAGAATTAGCACCACATATCCAAACGGCCTGGGTCGGATTTGAAAAAATCGGATCTGTGTCGTTCATATTGTCAATAAAAGATCGGATACAGGTCACATATGGGCGAAAAGATCGGATTTGAGTCACTTCAGCCTGCAGTGTGAACGTAGCCTTAAATAACTCAATTAAATGACCATATGAGGTTGTATGCTCACCGCTGCGCTCCCATACAGCACTAGCCCACCTCATCGCTTTGCCTGTGAGAAGGTTAACGAATTGTGCGATTTTCTGCTCTTCAGTAGTGCCTGTTAGGGTAGTGAAGTGCAGCGAACATTGGAGGTGGAAGTCTTTACAGTCTGATACCTCTCTGGAGAATTTGGCTGGTCAAGGGACCATCAGGATGGCACTGGTTGAGGACACATGATGTGTCAGGAGGGCCTGCAAGACAACAGCAGTTAATTGTGACATTCATGTATTTAGTTCAGTAAACATCTGCTGGTGTTCTCCCAACAGTCGTCCCTGTGCATTCAGAGCAGTTTGCTTCACCTCCTCTGCTGCTTCCATAGCGGTGAAGTATCCTGTCAGACTGCAGACACTTACCGGTACTGATGTAGGTGCAGGGGAGACCAGGTGCGTCGCAAACCGGCAGCCAAATCCAAATCGACAGAGTCAGTGTCAGGCAAGGGTCAATTGATGTGCGAATGGAATATCAAAGAGTAAACAAAGGTTGAGGTCGGAAACAAACAGAAACAAGGTTAGATGCACAGGAATACTGTCATTGCCAACAACAGCTGGGTACGATCAGGTAGTGAATGCTGAGTGATACTTTGCAAAGTCTGTCTGAGTCATGCTTAAATAGATGGGCTGATTAGTGGGAAACTAGGAACAGGTGTGTCGTCAAGTACTCTGGGGAGGAGGGGTGCTGTGGCACTTGGGAATTGTATTCCATCATGGCCATGTTTGGAGGCCACTCTGAACTGAGATTTTCCTTGTTATTACTGACCGTTATCGAGTTATATTTTATGAATTCTACATCATTGAGTTAGTACAAAAACATTTTAGAGTTCCAAATATTTGTTGTCCAGCACAAAATTAAATGTCACAGAAAAAAAATTTTGTATCTGAGCAACATGTTACACACAGGGCCGTAACTACCATTGAGGACACCGAGGTCATGTCCTCGGCATTTTTTTCCCCACGGTATTTTTTTTTTTCACTCAGAAATGTGAAATTAATATATGATGAAAATCGTTCTGACTTTGATCGGTGGAAAATTCTAAATTCAGCTTGCATCCCCCTGTTCTCATTTGTTTGTCTAAAAATAAAGTCCACATAATCATTTTTAAACGAAGCTGAAATATCCGACATTGGAAACATTTCATATTAGGCAGTCTCGCGATAGTCAGCTAAGCACCACGGGATATACAAGAGTTGAGAAGTGTTCTCATCAAGGTCCGACTCTGCAGCCAGTCAGTTTGTCAATTAGTCGTGGAATCTGAAAATTGACATAAGATGAAGAAGTCTACTACACTAAAACAAACCAAACTCAGCTTTGGAAAGTCAACAAGTGAGAGAAAAAGAAAGAGGGAAGAAGGTGAGTTAATTTTGCCAGTCTTATGTGCCGGAATGCTTATGATCATTAACAGTGCAATTTTAATTAGCATTTCAAGCAACAACAGTCGAAGCCACTTAGCGAGATAGGATTTTCGTTTTCCAGGCGGCACAAACTCTTTTATTCTCACTCTCGATTTGATTTGGTGCGTTTCAGATCAGAAAAGGCTGGACGGTCATGACCTGTTGTTTATGAAGTTATTGGGTACTGACGAGACTTGAGCTATTTTGCTAACTTACCAGACTATAGGCTAACATGAACCCAAGACACTATTGTTTTGATCATTGGTTGTATTTTCGAACGGAAATGAAAACGGGTAGCAAACTTATTATGTTCACATTTTATTTACAACATGATGTACCACCTCTGACTGCTTTCTGTCAATCATGACCAGCCCAGCCGCATTCACAGCTCCTCCTCCGATCCCCAGCTGGAGATGAGCCTCCTCTCGGCAAGTCTTGTCCCGCCCCTCTTATTGACTCCCATCTCCAGTGAGGCTCAGTCTCCGAATGTGGCGTTTTAGTCGGTTTTGTCCAATAACCATCTAGTATTTTGCTATTGAAAAGGGCATATATTTTTTAAAAAGCAATTGAAGTCCATTCAGGCTTGGCTAGATTGCGTTGTCACTCTCACTCACTCACTCACTCACTCACTCACTCACTCACTCACTCACTCACTCACTCACACTCCATCACTCACTCACACTCCATCACTCACTCAAACTCTCACTCACTCACTCTCACTCACTCATGCACACACACACACACACACACACACACACACACACACACACACACACACACACAAAATAATTTTGTGATCGTGCAATTTTGAAATTGTTAAAATAAACATGTTCACCTACATGTTCATCTTGTTGGGCTTGTGATTTTGACTCGTTTCCAAAATGTATGAAAAGTCACCATATTAGGACTTTTTTTTTTTTTTGGCAAATAAGATGTATCGCAATGTTTGACCTCGGTATTTGAAAAATCCTGGTTACGGCCCTGGTTACACAAGAGACCACTTTTCAGATTAAAAAAGAAAACCTAATGAAGGCTGCTGGGTTTTGCTGCAAAATTAAGAAGCAAGTATGACAGTCAAAGTGTCCAGAAGAACTGTGTCTGTTTCTGCAAGATGCTCAGTAAAACCAAGCTCATTTCCTTATAAAACTGTACTAACTGTACCTGTATTTTTTTAAAGCAAAGGGTCATCTTATACCAAACATTGACATTGTTCATTTATTATGGCTTACTGTTGTTTATAGCTTTTTTTAATGTTGAAACATTTCATTTCATTATTTTTCTACAGCAAGACAGAATTGTCTTTAAAACATAAAGATAAGAACAATGTAATTATAGTAAGCCCCTGATAGGGGGCAATAAAGGGATCACTGGAGAAGTAGTACCTTTCCTGGATGGCCTATAATACCTTGGCGTCCCAGACTGGCCTCCCCATATCCAGCGTTATGTGATGCACAATATATGGCCAGTGTGTTATTAGCAAGTGGCCTTTCCATCTAGCCTCTCACATAACTAAGACCATTTGCAGTGGCACTCCGTGTGGAGCCTAATTTTGCAGAATGCAGCGGATCTAGGGGAGACGACCCCGAAAAAAAATCCCACCAAGATGGTGGTATTTTGTGAAACGATATGAGTATTTAGAGAATTTAGAACACAACAATGACATAAAGGGGGCCTGGACTACAGGAAAGGAACCCTTGTCTAGCAGAGATGGTATTTATTGTCAGGCACATCTAGGTTGTCAACCTGCAACTGGCAAGCAGCATTATAGTGAAGTCGCCTCTTCCCGCTATCTTGTGTATTGTTTCAAAAAAGGCAAATAACCCAGCTTGGCCTGCATTTCCGAGAATAGACCAAATTTTTGCTGTTGGATCAATAAATACTTTAATTTGTAAGGATGAAATGAAACTCTTCCAGATTGTCTGGCAATGCAAGATGTTGAGACAGGACCTTACTTTCATCCAAGAAACCCATATGACCGGTACTCAGACTGTACATTTTCAAGATAACGTAATCACAAAATGGTCATTTATTAACTTGGGTTTCCAAAGGAAAGCAGCTGCTGGAGTTGCCATTGTACTATCTCTTAACACCAAACTCCTTGAGAGTGAAGTAGCCCTGGAAGGAAGGATTCTGGTTGTGAGATTGATGGTGAAGGGTACAAAAATAACAGCGATCTGTGCGTATGCTCCTACAGATGCTAGTGCTGACTCTAGTAAAGACCATTTTTACCATCTCCTAGATAGCACCATCAAGACCATGAGGAAGAAACATCCCAGTTTTAAGATAGTTATTGGCGGCAATATGAATGCCACTATTGGTAATGACTCCGTAGAGTCTTGGAAGTGCCTTGGCCCCAACAATGATGACTTTACCACAAATGGAAATGGTAGATGTTTCCTGACACTATGTGAAAACAACAATCTGTTCATCATGAACTCAATGTTTCCAGCAAAAGCCATACATACTGCTACATGGTATTTGAGGACTAGCTTTAAGAAGATGATTGATTATATCCTGACTGAAGAGTACGTTAAAAAGAGATCAAGCCAGTGCCATGTCTATCGCCAGGCCAGTATCCCGTTTGAGTCTAACCACTGAACGGTGGTACTAGTCTCCAGATTACCAACCAAGGCTGAATGAAAAGAACTTCATCATCGATGCACACCAACAGTTAAGAAAAAATGCCTAAACTGGAGGTTACTAGTCCAGGATAAATGAGTTGCAGATGAACTCAGTCGTGTATCTGAACAAACTCTGGTGAGTACCCTGGAAACGGTGAACACCTCAGATGTAGACGAGATTGAAAGAAACATTGTTGATTCCCTCGGCAAGGCAGCTGATGAATCAGTGCCTCAAAAGTCCACTGCTAAATTAGAGTGGGTAAACAATAAATTTCTCTCGCTTATTAATGAATAAAGTACCTGCAAAGATCCTCTCAGACTCAACGAATTTAAATGTGACATCAAAAAACTGTTCAGAACACTGAAAAATAATTTCTATACGAGGAAAGCAAACACAATTTCATGAGTGAAGCAAAAGATGCTGAAGAGAAGTTCAAAATACTGAAAGATTACAGTGCTACCAAGAAAATGCAACAACTCCTTATACCACCCAAGAAACTCAAAAATCATCTTAGCAAGCATTTCAACTGCCCTTTTACTGATCCGCCCGATGAAGTCAACAACCCCTAAGACCACCCACATATATTACCAACAGATGAATGCCACTTGGTAGGTGTTGATGAAGGTCCTCCTTCAATGAAGGAAATCAATAAGACTGTGAAGAGCCTAAAAAATGGTAAATGTTTGGGGTCTGATGGATTGGTTGCTGAGCAAATCAAGTCTACCGTAACTCCTCAGTGAAGCTGGTTTCCTGTTGTGCACCCTGATGGCTCTTATTTGGTCAACTTTCACTGTACTCAAGTCGTGGCTTCACTCTTTAATCACATGCCTGTACAAGAGTAAAGGAGATAAGATGGACCCAAGCAACTATCGTGGACTCTCTATCACTGCCACGTGCTACAAAATTTTTGTTGCGATAATAGTTGAGCAGTTGAAACCAATCTATGAAATACTCCATCTGGCAACTCAGTTTGGCTTTAGAGCAAACAAGTCCACCAATGATGCAATTTTTGTTGTGAAGAATGTCATTGACAATCACGAGGGTGAACTTTTCTTCTGCTGTTTTATCAATTTAAAAGCAGCTTATGATTGGATTGACCAAGATGCTCTTTTTAAGATCTTATATACATCCTGGAGCAAAAACGCTTGTCAAGTTGCTGAAATGTATTTACAGCTGGATGACTGCAGCAATCAAGCACTCAACATCAGCTTTTGAAACAATTTCTGGCTGCAGACAGGGAGGCCTTGAATCCCCATGTATCTTCAACATCTTCCTTGACTTTGTTCTGAGGTGTATCCTTGACTGAATCAATCGAGAACTTCCTGACCCTGGTGTCCTCAAAGTATGAGATTCCATTTACTTGTACCAATAGAAGTCAACAAAAGCAACACCCTTGCAGTGGAGAGACTCGCCTCATCCAAGTCAGCTATGCAGATGACATTGTCATCTTCTGTAAAAGTATATCTGAACTGGAAAACATGTGGAGGATATTTGATGAGGAGTTCACTAGGTTTGGGTTAACAATATTGGCAGCAAAAACAAAGACAAATGTGAAAGGTGCTTCTATCGAGAATGTTACTAGCTTCACTTATCTTGGTCATACCATATCAAATGAGGAAGGCCATTCAGCATTTACCATCCAGCGCATCGCTTCAGCTCATAAAAAGTGGAATGAGTTAAAAACTGTACTCACAGACTGTTGGACAAACCTGTTCACAAGCATAACATTTCTAATTGCTTGTGTGTGCAGTCGTCTCACCTACAGTACCCAAGCCTGTAATCTTAATGCCTCGCACCTGGAAAAATTGGAATCCATGTGGATGAATTTTCTCAGAAAACCTGTCTGCAATGGTTTCGAGTGTGTCAGTCCCACCATCAAGATGAAGAGGCAGCTGTAAAACCCCATTTATCAAAGAAGATGACATGGACTGGTGCTACAAATAGACCAACAATGACATACTCTCTCTCACCCACTCCTTAACTTGTCATCCTTAAGAATATAACAATATAACAATATTTTTGTCTCATTCATTTAACTGGGTTCTCTTGATCTATTTTTAAGACTTGTGTGAAAATCTGATGATGTTTTATATCATCTTTATGCAGAAATATAGAAAATTCTAAAGGGTTCACAAACTTTCAAGCACGACTGTAGATCAAGTTTCTTCTGCCTTTCCTGTCTCTGTCTACATGCTCCTGGGGAGACTCCCAGAGTGTCTGGGAGACTAGGGATGTCTGAATCGTTTAATTTTGTTATTTAGTCTAGTCTTAGTACCCCACAGCAACCTCATAACTTTGGCTGACCAAAGCAAAATTGGATTGGGAGTCGAGCGCGCTAGCCAATGGAAAAGTCCAGGCTGCCAGTTCTCACTATCACGAGGGAGGTTTGCTAACGTTCCATGCGCAAAGATAGGTTAGCGAGCATTATCTAACTCAATTTTCTGATATTTACCTAAAAGCTAAAAGCACAGAAAACAGCTACAACTTAGTAAATGAAGATAAAATATGACAGAACTACAGACAAAAAGATCTGAACTTCAGCAAATGGAGGCCCGAATTTTTCGACTAACATCCTGTCTGTCAGTGTTAGCTAACGTTACTTATGTCATCTGCTGCACTAGTATATTTTGCCTGAGAAAGTTTCTCAACTAAAGACAAAATAAACAAAAGAACCACGACTTACCTCTGTCTACTTTGCTAAGGCATCGTGTTTAGCAGATAGTTACAACTTTGTATGACATAAGTCCTCATAAAATATAAAGTATGATGAACTGATACAGAACAGTGGCGCCAAGTTCTCAAGCTGAAGTCCATTAAAGTTAACATTAAATGTATGATGATGCTGTGTGATGTCACGCATTCTCGCAGCACATGTGCATTCAATGATAATTCCAATGAAAATGTTTTTTTAAAAATTGATGGGTGTAATTCACTTTAGCTTATTTTTTTGCTGTCTAAATCATTATTGACGAACTCTCATATTGATGGTATTTTTAGAATAGATGAAAAGGAATAAAAGTATTATATTATTATAAACACTGAAGCAGAGGGAGCTCAGCTCCTGCTCGCTGTACTGCCGAGGCGAGGAGGTGGAGGCGGCCCGGTGGTGCAATGGTTAGCGCTGTCGCCTCACAGCAAGAAGGTCCGGGTTCGAGTCCTGGCAAGGGCCTTTCTGTGCAGAGTTGGCATGTTCTCCCCGTATCTGCATGGGTTTCCTCCAGGTGCTCCAGTTTCCCCCACAGTCCAAAGACATGCAGGTTAGGTTAACTGGTGACTCTAAATTGACCGTAGGTGTGAGTATGAATGATTGTCTGTGTCTATGTGTCAGCCCTGTGATGACCTGGCAACTTGCCCAGGGTGTACCCTGCCTTTTGCCCGTAGTCAGCTGGGATAGGCTCCAGCTTGCCTGCGACCCTGTAGAACAGGATAAAGCGGCTAGAGATGATGAGATGAGATGAAATGAGTTGGTGAAGAAATTTCAAATGACAAAGAATGTTTTTTCCTGGTGTCCTCCTACCTGTGCTTGCTGTCAGTGTGTGTAAGAGTGTGTGAGAGAGTTTCATCTTTCTGCTCCTGCTATTCCTGAACAAGTCTGAAACATTGTTACATTTGAAGCACCCAAACCCTGTGTGCTTCGACCTTCCGCACACCTGTCTTGATGATGACCCCCAAAATAATAATAATAATAATAATAATAAGAAGAAGAAGCAGAAGAAGCAGAAGAAAAGAGTTTCATCTCTTTGCTCCCACCATTTACTCCTGCACAGTTTTCAACATTGGCATATTTGAAGCACCCAAACCCTGTGTACTCCCAGCTTCCACACACCCGTGTCTTGCAGGAACCATTCTATAGCTTCTCACATCTTATCCCAGCTATAAATTGAGGGCGTGACACAGCATTTAATGTGTTTTCAACAGACTTAATCGATTGGACTCTGTTTTATTGTTTTCTGTACTCACAGAAAACAACAAAACAAAACTTATTCTATTTGTGTGTCTTTGATTGATTGATTTATTTGGTATAAACATGTAAAATAACATAATCATATCAGGATAACACAATAAAGCGCACAGCGCTTGTTTCCATTGTGGTCCTTGTCATATAACTTGTGGCTTCTTGGCAATAGCTTGAAAAGTATGGAACTTGGAGATGAGACAACTAAACAAGGGACGACGTAATGAGGAACTAAAAAATTTTAAGGAGCAAGGTTAAATCATGGAGAAATATGGTATATTATATGGACACAAGCGTTTTACTGGGAAATATGTCACTCATATTTTTCATACGAGCTTCATCTGGGACAAAGAATACCAAAACTGTGACATATTTAAATAATACTGACTGGTGTTGAGTGGTACATCAGATATATTCCATTCAGCTAGCATAATACTGAACGAGTAGAAGACGAGTTGCCAAGTCACTGGTTATCCCTCCTTGGACCACTTTTGGTAGGTACTAACCACTGCATACTGGGAACACCCCACAAGATGTGCCATTTTGGAGATGCTCAGACCCAGTCATCTAGCCATCACAATTTGGCCCTTGTCAAAGTTACTCAGATCCTTACGCTTGCCCGTTTTTCCTGCTTCCAACACATCAATTTGAGAACTGACTGTTCTCTTGCTGCCTAATATATCTCACCCCTTGATAGGTGCCAGTGTAACAACATCATCAATGTAATTCACTTTAACTGACAGTGCTTTTAATTTAATGGCTGATCGGTGTATGTTTCCACTTTTAAAACAACACCATGCAACACTTTGTTGCATTTTAAGTATGTTTGTAATGTGAAAGATTTTAGTGAAGATTGTTGTTTAAAAAACCAAATGTTTACAAAATGAAAAGTACAAAATAAAATCTATTTGGTGCCTTTGTATTTTCAAATTTAAAATGTTGAAAATTGAATGAAGGTCAAGGGTTTTTTTATTTGTCATTTCAACCACATACATTTGGTACAGTACATGAAATATGATATAGTGAAATAGTATGAAAAGGGAATAAATAAATGTAAACCTTGTGTGTCTGGGAGAGACACTGGAAACATTGTAAAGTAATAGTGCATTATTTTCCACTGTGCAAAGATTGCAGTGTGAGTGGTGTGTTCAACAGTCCATGAGAATCAGTCCAGTCCCTCAGAGTTGAGGAGTCATGATGAATCTTTGTGACACTGTCTATATCTTATATTCTTATATTCTCTCAACACAAAATTCTCTGCACACAACATATTTCACACACAAACCATATGGTAAGCACAACTCAACAACAACAACAACAACAACAGAGTATAATGTGTGTTGTGTCAATGCAAAAATTTGGTTGGGACAGGTTCAGCCTGCCTCAGTAAGGCTGAGCAATATCTCCCTCATTTCATGTGATGAGTTATAATGGATGCACAAGTCCTGGCAGGCAGCAGATTCATGAAGTTTGGCAGCCTTGTAGGCAGCTGCATCTGCAGCATCTAAAAAGGGCATGCTTTTACCAAGCTTTCAACTGATACAGTGATTACCTGCAGTTTTAGACCAGCACAGAGAACAGATGAGATGGAGCTGTGTCTACACAGATCTAGTAACCTGTTACAGCAATGAATTTATAACATGTTATAAACATAAAAGAAATCATAAGTTACGAAGGTAACTATGGATCTGTGAGACCGAGGGATGACCTTCACTACGGTCTAAAAAAGGAATGATCACCTTTGTTCTGCCCATCACTGAGACCATATGCCAACAAAGTCATGTCCATGACCTCCGGAAGCAGAACGACTCACATTATAAATAGCAGAGATTGCTCCCGGTTCAGTCTCCTACCTTGAGCGCCTCAGGATGGTCAGAGTGACAAGGATAGTGACGGTCATCCCTCGGTCTCACAGATCCATAGTTACCTTCATAACTTACGATCTGTTTCGACCTCGCTCTGACCGTCACTACGGTCTAAAAAAGGGATGACACATACCAAAAGAGTCATGAGGAACCCAGAATTAATCATTAGAACCTTGCTCAGTCACAGACACGAGGGCGGCGGCGCCGACCGGAGCTGGGTGAGTTACGTCCACCCTGTAAAATCTGGCAAAAGTGCATGGCGTAGGCCATGAAGCCGCTGCACAAATATTGCCTGCTGCCACACCCCTAAGGGCAGCCCAAGACGTAGCTACACTTTTGGTAGAGTGAGCCCTCGTACCTGAAGGGACTGGCATCCCCTGAGCCCTGTAAGTGTGAGAAATAACCTCCACCAGCCAATGAGACAGCCTCTGTTTGGAAAGCGGCAGCCTGCGCTTCGCCGCCCCATAACAGACAAAAAGTTGAGAGTGCGTTCTCCTCAAGGACTGTGTAAGGGCCAGATAAGCCCTCAAGGCCCTGACTGGGCACAAAGTGAGCAACTTGTCCTGCTCTGCCTGCGAGGCAGAGGAAGGCTGGAATTGGGACATCTCCAGAACCTGGTTGATGGACTGCTGATTAAGAACCTTTGGTAGAAAAGCTGGATTTGGCCAAAACAACACACCAGTGCCTCCTGCCTGCCACCTTAGACAGTCATTGCTAATGGAGAGAGCACACAGCTCTCCGACCCGCTTTGCTGAACAGAGTGCCAAGAGAAAAGCAGTCTTAAGGGACAAAGATCACAAATCTGCGTCTGAAATAGGCTCATACGGACCTTCAGTGAGTGATGTTAAAACTGTGGGCAAATCCCAGCTCGGTGCCCGCAAGGTGCGACCTGGATGCAACCGACAGACTCCCTTCAAGAACTGGCCAATCAAATTATGCCTACCGAGGGGTCTGTTGTCTGCACCCTGGTGAAAGGCTGAAATGGCTGAAGCATAGACCTTTATTGTACTGACTGCCTTGCCTTGATCCAAATGGGACTGCAAGAAGCGTAAAACATGTTGCACAGGGCAAACTGCTGGCTCAAGACCCATGCCAGCACACCAATCTGAAAAGATCCTCCATCTGAGTGCATAGCAAGCTCTAGTAGATGGAGCCCTGGTGTTATCGAGTGTCTCTTGAACAGACCCGTCTAGCCACTCAGTGATGGACTCTGCAGGGGCCAAACCCATAGACATAGGGCACCTGGGTTCGGATACCAGATCCGCCCATCCGCCTGTGACAGAAGATCTGCTCTGCATGGTAACTGCCATGGCTGACCCTGCAGCAGCCGGAGCAGGTCTGGGAACCAAGGCCTCGATGGCCACTATGGAGCAACCAGCAGGACTGAGCGTTGGCCCTCTCCAATCCTCCGGAGGGCCTGAGCTATGAGAGGGAGTGGAGGAAAAGCATACAACAAGCTTGTTGGCCATTCTTGTGACAGAGCATCCAGGCCCAGACTGCCCCCCTGCCCCGTCAGGGAGTACTATTCCAGGCAGTGTGTTGTCTCTGCTGATGCAAAGAGATCCACTTGTGCAACACCGTACCGCATCCAGATCTGGCTGATGACATCCATGTTCAGTCTCCATTCTCCCGGGAGTGGTCCCGTCCTGGAGAGAATGTCGGCTGCTCTGTTCTCCACACTCAGGATGTGCACTGCCCTCAGTGAAGAGAGTCGTGGCCATGCCCATGTCAGCAACTCCTCCGCCACCTGGAGGCACTGCCGGGACCTCGCGCCCCCTCGGTGACATGATACACTGCCAAGGTGCTGTCTGTTCTGACAAAAACATGTTGGTATTGCAACACTGGCAGGAATCTTCGAAGAGCGAGATGGATGGCCTTCAGTTCAAGGATGTTTATGTGCTCCAACATCCACGGGGGTTGCCACATGCCCCTCACTGACCGTCCTTCCCAGACAGCTCCCCAGCCTGTCAGGGACGTGTCCATCGAGATGATCTGTCTCCTGGGGGGAAGGCCCCCCAGTGGGACACCTTGGAGCAGGAACTCCAGGTCCCTCCAAGGACGTAGAGCTTGGATGCAAGCCCGAGACACACGCAACCTCACCTGCCTGTCGTCTTTCGGATGGAGATGGAAAGCATTGAACCAGCACTGCAGGGGGCGTGCCCTCAGCAGGCCAAGAGGAATTACTGCTGCTGCCACGGCCATCAAACCCAGCATCTTCTGGACTCTGTGAGCCGTAACAAGACTGCCCAAGCGGAAATACTTCAGCATTTCGATTGAGCTGTCCACTCTTCGTGGAGTGAGAGACTCCGTCATGCTGACTGAGTCGAGGAAGATGCCAAGGAATTCCACCTGTTGGTGGGGTTGCAGGTTGCTCTTCTTGTGGTTGACAGTGAAGCCCAAGGATTGGATGTGGGCCAGAACTGTATCTGTGTCGCGCACTACCTGCTCTCAGGAGGGGGCACAGATGAGCCAATCATCCAGGTAGGGTAGGATTTTCAGACTTCAAGCCTGGAGGGGGGACAGCACGGCTGACACCACGCGAGTAAAAACCCTTGGGGCCAGGGAAAAGCCAAAAGGAAGGACCTGGAACTGGAACACCCTGCCCTGGAAGGCAAAGCACAGGAAGGACCTGTGTTCTGGGCAGAATGGGACGTGGAAATACGCGTCCTTTAGGTCCAGAGATGTGAACCACTCCCCCTGCCGGATGGACTGCATCACCACTCTTGTGTGGAGCATCTTGAAAGGCAGCACCTTGAGATATCGGTTCAAGGGCCTGAGGTCGAGAACAGGCCGATGACCGCCGTCTTTTTTGGGAACAATAAAACACTTGGAGTAGAACCCAGTGAGCTGTGCGCTGGGCAGTACTTCTGAGATGGCCCCTTTTAAAAGTAACTCTTGAACCTCCTTGATGAGTATGGACATCAAAGCCGGGTCTTTTACGGATATTACCCTGACCCCTGAAAACGTAGGGGGTCGCTGTTGAAATTGCAATTGGTAGCCTCGAGCCACCGTAGCCACAACCCAAGGGTCTGGCGCAATCCCGTCCCACGAGGTCTGTGACAGCTGGGAAGGACAATCGACGGGTGACCCAAGACTCCTATGCAGGACCGCCGCCGTGGCCTGCACCCTTGCCTGTGCCCCGCTGCAGTCATCTTCCTCCCCTGGGTCGGGTATTTGGGGCCGTATTTCGGTCGGGTGCACGAAATCGCCAGTCCAGTGGGGCCACCGGGTCGTTGCCCGCCGGGGGAGGCTGGGTGGGCTGCCACAGCCTATACCTACCCATAGGCGCCCGGCTGGCAGTTGAAGCCAACTTACTGCACACATGCTGGACAGCTTCCCTAGATGCCACAGTGCGCTCAGCGCAATCAAGCACCTCCTGGGATCCTGGGTGAAAGACGTGCCCAGGCGCCACAGGGAGGCTCAGCAGCTCCTGCTTGATGGCTTCCAGCAGGGAGGTTTGTGCCAGCCAAACCTGTCTGCGGCACAGCACCACAGAGGCCATAGCATCACCCATGTCTTGTGTCAGCTGGGAGTGGGAAGAAAGAGCTATGTCCATCAGGGCCCTGGCATCCTGATCGTCTGGGCTCAGTGTCTTCCGTAGAGCCACCAGGGTGATGGCTAGAGCATTACCCGTTCGGGCCACTCGTGCCGATGCATTAAAAGAGCGAGTGGCCAAGCGGTCTGTCTTGATGCACTCCTTACGAGGGCAATGTGGATTGGGGGATATGCGGGCAAGACCCAGGGACATCAATGCAGCCATTGATGGCTCAACTGGTGGCATGTCCCCCAGTCCAGTCTCAACCTGGTAACCAGCTGTTGCCAGCTGGCGGCAGCCTGCATGAAACCAGGGGCGTTGCGATGACTTACCCCATGTTGACTTGAGCATTGCTGCATAATCATCCGCCACAGGTATAGGAGGTGGTGGGGTAGCGTGAGAGACGCCCTCCCAAACTCCTCCCAAAGGAGCCAGGGCAGGTGCGGGCACCTGAAGGCCCAGGACCTTGGCAGCGCTCAGCACCCATGACACCAGGGAGCTGACAGGGGCCTCTTCCGTCCCCGTGGAGCCGTCAGCCAGCTCTGCAGAGCCAGAATGCAGGTCTCCCCTGAGGCCGTCCCTACCTGTTGTGTTGTCCATCACTGTGTGGAGACCGTAGAGGGATAGCACATCCACATTGCCCCACCCATCCTCCTCACCATAGCTCTCAGGCCTGGATGAGAGGGTACCCCCCTGGCAGGGAAGTAGATGATGAGCCCTGGTGACCTTCCAGCCTGTCCATCCTCTGTGACAGAACCTGGAGAACCAAGAGGATTTGGAGTGACTCCGCGTTACCACTCTCCGTCACCGTAGCTGAGGCAGGGTGCTTAGCAGCTCTGGGCGCCTGTCTTTGGGCAGGCCTGACTCCCGCTGCCAGTCATGTGAATGCTTGCGTTTGCGCTTATGCTCATGCTTACTGGAAAGGGACGGCTGTTCGGGGGAGCGTCGCCTCTCTCTCCGGCTCTCGTGCACATGGCTGCCCAGCTGGCTGGCCCGGCGCTGTCTTTCCCCCCTGGAAAGGTCGCAGGCCACGCTGCAAGGGTTGTCCATGTCCTCCAGCATGTGGGCAGCATCAAGGCACATTGGACACTCCCTGTGCCCATCTCTGGAACTCATTGAGGCCCTGCAAATCCTGCAGTAGTGGGAAGCCATCGTAGCCACACAGAGGCCTAGGCAGTCTGAAGTCTGGAGTCCTCCTCGAGTAGTCCACCAAGGTATTATGGTGGCCTGCACCAGCGCACGAACACACTTAGCAGGCACACACTAGCCCCACCGGCTGCGAACAGCGGTATAGGGTATGCTACAGGATCACGATGGTGGCCCGCACCAGTGCACGAATGCACTTAGCGGGCGCACACTAGCCCCACCAGCTGCGAACAGGGGTATAGGGTGTGGCAGAGGAGGGCGTCGCAGAGGAGCACTGTTGCGGCCTGCAGCTGAATGCACCTGATGGAAACAGGAGAAACACAGCACACAGTATTATGATGTCCCGCACCAGCGCACGAATGCACTTACTGGGCGCACACTAGCCCCACCAGCTGCAGACAGGGGTATTTGGTGTGGCACGGGAACACAGTGTGGCACACAGTGTGCAAACACACCTAGCAGGCTACACCAGTGAACAACAACAACAAAAAAAAAAGGCACAACACAATCGCAAGAGTATATTACAAATCCAAACAATTCAATGCATTATGATAATAATTCAAACAAGTATAGCGCTAGGTGGCCTGTAACAGTAGTCTGACAGGCTCACACAATTTCCAGCTGCGACAACAGCAGTAAAAAAAACACAGAACATAGGTATAACGGCGGCCCACACCAGCATGCGAACGCACTTAGTGGGCTCACACTAAGCCCACGGCTGCGAACAGCAGTATAGGCACACAGTGGTAAGAAACTCAGATTACCTGGAAATCTAGCGCATATAACGTCAAACAAAAAGGATACCTGAAAAAACAAGCTTACGACCTACCAGCAGGGGCGGACTGGCCATCGGGAGTAGTGGGAGTTTTCCTGGTGGGCCGGTGGTTTAGTGTGGGCCAGTGGAGAAAAAAAAATACAGTTGCACTGGCCTTTAATACAACCCCGATTCCAAAAAAGTTGGGACAAAATCCAAATTGCAAATAAAAACAGAATGCAATGATGTGGACGTTTCAAAATTCCATATTTTATTCAGAATAGAACATAGATGACATATCAAATGTTTAAACTGAGAAAATGTATCATTTAAAGAGAAAAATTAGGTTATTTTAAATTTCATGACAACAACACATCTCAAAAAAGTTGGGACAAGGCCATGTTTACCACTGTGAGACATCCCCTTTTCTCTTTACAACAGTCTGTAAATGTCTGGGGACTGAGGAGACAAGTTGCTCAAGTTTAGGGATAGGAATGTTAACCCATTCTTGTCTAATGTAGGATTCTAGTTGCTCAACTGTCTTAGGTCTTTTTTGTCATATCTTCCGTTTTATGATGCGCCAAATGTTTTCTATGGGTGAAAGATCTGGACTGCAGGCTGGCCAGTAGTACCCAGACCCTTCTTCTATGCAGCCATGACGGTGTAATTGATGCAGTATGTGGTTTGGCATCGTCATGTTGGAAAATGCAAGGTCTTCCCTGAAAGAGACATCGTCTGGATGGGAACATATGTTGCACTAGAACCTGGATATACCTTTCAGCATTGATGGTGTCTTTCCAGATGTGTAAGCTGCCCATGCCACACGCACTAATGCAACCCCATACCATCAGAGATGCAGGCTTCTGAACTGAGTGCTGATAACAACTTGGATCGTCCTTCTCCTCTTTAGTCCAAATGACATGGCGTCCCTGATTTCCATAAAGAACTTCAAATTTTGATTCGTCTGAAACTGAACAGTTTTCCACTTTGCCACAGTCCATTTTAAATGAGCCTTGGCCCAGAGAAGACATCTGCGCTTCTGGATCATGTTTAGATACGGCTTCTTCTTTGAACTATAGTGAATTGTGTTCACAGATAATGTTCTCTGGAAATATTTCTCAGCCCATTTTATGATTTCCAATACAGAAGCATGCCTGTATGTGATGCAGTGCCGTCTAAGGGCCCGAAGATCACGGGCACCCAGTATGGTTTTCCGGCCTTGACCCTTACGCACAGAGATTCTTCCAGATTCTCTGAATCTTTTGATGATATTATGCACTGTAGATGATGATATGTTCAAACTCTTTGCAATTTTACACTGTTGAATTCCTTTCTAATATTGCTCCACTATTTGTCGGCGCAGAATAAGGGGGATTGGTGATCCTCTTCCCATCTTTACTTCTGAGAGCCGCTGCCACTCCAAGATGCTCTTTTTATACCCAGTCATGTTAATGACCTATTGCCAGTTGACCTAATGAGTTGCAATTTGGTCCTCCAGCTGTTCCTTTTTTGTACCTTTAACTTTTCCAGCCTCTTATTGCCCCTGTCCCAACTTTTTTAAGATGTGTTGCTGTCATGGAATTTCAAATGAGCCAATATTTGGCATGAAACTTCAAAATGTCTCACTTTCAACATTTGATATGTT
Organism: Neoarius graeffei; assembly: GCF_027579695.1. Taxonomy (NCBI): domain Eukaryota; kingdom Metazoa; phylum Chordata; class Actinopteri; order Siluriformes; family Ariidae; genus Neoarius; species Neoarius graeffei. The sequence goes on along the minus strand of NC_083573.1, from coordinate 35,134,037 downwards.
GCCTATGCTCTATTGTGAATATAATATTATTTTTTGAGATTTGTAAATTATTGCATTCCATTTTTATTTACAATTTGTACTTTGTCCCAACTTTTTTGGAATCGGGGTTGTATGATAAGCAATGCTAACAGTTTCTCTAGTGTCTGGATAATCAGCATTGGCTTACATGGGCATCAGTCGTGGGGCTGTTGGCCAATCACAGCCGAGCCGAAGGCCGAGGGCTTCGGTCCAGCCCCCTTCTCCCTCTTCATCTGTCAATCATTTAATCAGCCGTGCAAAAATGGAGAAGAAACGCAAGGGAGGAGCACAAAAATTAAGAGAAAAGAAAAGGCACGCACTACAAGCAGATGCGGCCAAGTGTCAGAAACTGACAAATATATTTTCCGCTGCTGCATCATCTGCACCATCCTCAGCGGCACCTGCAGCTCTCGCGGCGTCGCCGTCTGGAGGACAACATGACACGGAGGGGGATGCTACTCAGGTGGGAGGCTGTAATGTTATAACATTATTTAGCTAGCTTGCTAACTTTTAGCACAATGCATTTAGGCTAGTTTGGCTGTAAAAATGTTATTATTGTGTATGGACTACACTAATACTGCTAGGCTTAGTATAGACCCCTTCGCAGTAAACGTCATTCATACGTAAGAGGAAATTACGCCCGCAGTCTGGACTCAAAAAAGACTCAGCGATACCTAGTTGTTGTGTTGTTGGGTGTCAGAATCGTAGCAGTGATGGGGTTAAAATGTACAGAATTCCAGCAGGATCTCACCCATTCCAAAAAAAATTGTCGACATCTATGGCTACAAGCCATCAAACGTGTAGACTGGGACGAAAGCACCATCAAAAATGCGCGGGTTTGCAGCGCCCACTTCATCATAGGTAAGATCAGGCTATTTATTAAATCTTTCTTTTTTATTCTTTCTAGTCTTCGTTTATTGATGTAGCAAAATATGTTGGTAACGTTTGTCTGATTAGCTGGGTCATAGTTACACAATGTAATGAATATTGTTAGCATGTTAACTTAGCTTTGCATGCAATTTTGTTTGTAGGAGAGGTCTCGCTTGACTCAAGCAGTCCAGATTTTGTGCCATCATTATTTGTGTATGCCGAAAATCACAATTTTAAAGCAAGGATGGAAAGGTAAAATTGTGTGCCCTCACTCTAAATGCCAACTTACGTTGACTGCTCTAACCTAGCTCCCGCCCCATTCAGTTTCATTTCTGCTCTCTGCCTCTCGTTTTTTACGCAGCTCTGATTTCTCTTAGCTGCACTCTTTACACCATCATTCCTTTCATGCCATTACCTCCTGCAGATTGCTGTTTAGTGTTGGTATTTGCTGTTGTAGCTAAAGCCACATTGTCATCACATCACTGGCATAATTTGATTAAAACAAAATGAATATGAATGTCCCATTGTTAATCAAGTTGTACATGCCCACACATAACATAATCATAAGCGTCTAAAGACTTGTAGGCACGAAGTTTTTCGTGGGTGTACACTGAAGTCTTGTCAATAAGGTACGAGTATATATCTGGTCATTGTATACCAGGGAACTTACTAACATCATCCGTCCACTCTTTAATTAAATACGGATCTGGTAGGCGATGTCCACTTGTTAGAGTTAACTTATTTATGTAGCATTCTCGATCTTGTAACGACAATTGTTTTGCATAATCTGACAGCTCATAATGCCGGTCTATGGGCAGCGCCATTGTTTCTGAGTCCAGGCTGCGCGCGCATCCTGGCAACGGTCGGTTTGTTTACAAACATGCGAAGGGGTCTATACTAACAACATTTTTTTAACCATCTTAGCCCTATTATCAAATATATATATATATATATATATATATATATATATATATATATATATATATATATATATAATTTTTTTTTTTCTGATAGTTTGGTTTTGTGGTTGACTAAAACAATACTAATAGTACTAATTTCTTATTTAGGCTGAAGATGAGCCAGCTACTGCTAGAGGAGCTCAGGAAGTCAGTGCTCTCTCTTCAAAAGTTTATTTTTTACAAGGCCAAAACCAGAGGACTTAGATTATTTCTTGAGTCATCATCCCCAGCAGAAGGCAGAGAAGGCTATAGTGCAGAGAGCTTTTTCTTGCAAAGATGGCACAAATAGGAAACGGCTTTCATACAGTGAAGACGGACAAGCACTCTTCTGGTTCCTTTTTATGGCATTTGCTAAGGCTACAGATAGTAGTTTGTTCATCACTGGCATGACAGACCAGAAACACATACATCAGAGAGTGGAAGAACATGAGAGGAGCAATCTACACAGAGGTTGTGCAGAAACATATTTCCTTAGGTCCTCAAAACGCAATGTTGAGAACCTTCGCATGGGACATCAGATGTCTCTCTGTAAAGTGTAGGTGCGCAAGAGGCGGCAAGTGTTGGAGCGCATCATATGGTAGATGTGGTGAAGTTCATTGGAAAAAGAGGTTTGAGCTACAGAGGGTCACAGTTTTCAGAAAGTGAAAATAGCGTCCGACACATTCGTCCAGTGGGCCAACGATGAGCTACTTGAAGAGAACGAAGAAACAGAGCTGGAGGTTGAGGCTGCTCTGCCACCAAAAAGGGGTCGAAGAAAGAAATCCATGCCTGGAGATATGTCCCAAGATGAGACTGTGTCTGACACAGAGGTATTTGTACAGAATCAATGTCCACAATCGCATCATGGATACAGTCATTGAGAGCATGCACCAGCGATTCCTCAAAAATGGCACCTTGTTTGCTGATTTGGCTCTCCTGGACCCAAAGAACTTCAGCCAGGTAAAATCATATTCAAGTGGTTTCCCAGAGACAGCACTCAAAGATCTGAGCAAATGTTTACTACCATTTGATGACCAGGCAATGGTCACCAATTTAGTGTGAGCTCCTCAGTCTGGCAGGACAGTGGGATAAGTTGAAGGCCTCAATATTTGAGGAATACACAACCAAGACAGCAAAAGAGGTTGGGTCAGAGGATGCTGAAAATGAGATGGAGATGGTGAAAACAAAGTGCTCATTGTGCAAGGACTGCCCATTGTGTTGCTACCGTATGCTGAGGAAGTACAACTTCCTGACAGATGCATACCACATAATTCACCTTGCATACAAGTTCCTGCTTACTCTGTCAGTCACACAGGTAGCATGTGAGCGCAGCTTTTCAACACTAAAATTCATCAAGGACAGGCTCAGGAGCACCCTCTCTCAGCAGCACCTGGAGGCATTTATGCTCATGGCCACTCAGCAAGGTGTTCTTAAGATGCTGGATAGAGAGGACATCATAGATGGTGTTGCAGAGAAAAGTGTGCTGCTGCAGAAATTGCTACTTCAGTAAGGTGATATGTTAACTATTATGGTATTATCATTATTAGTGTGACTTACATGTTCACCAATCTTCACACTATTAAGCAACTATTGCAGACCATTTTAAGTAACTATAAAAACTATTATATATTTGTTCTAATCAAGGCCTCAGGTTAAATGATGTCATTATCCCTTCAATAATGTTTACATGCATTTTTTTTTGTCTCCCACATATATGTGAACATTTTGTTCCACCGCCATCATCCGCCTCCATCATCCGCCTTCATCATCCACCTCCATCATCCACCTCCAGCATCTGCCGCATCATCCACCTCCAGCGTCCGCCGCCATCATCCACCTCCATCATCCGCCTCCAGCATCCACCACCATCATCCGCCTCCATCATCTGCCTCCAGCATTCACCACCATCATCCACCTCCAGCATCTGTCGCATCATCCACCTCTATCATCCTCCTCCAGCATCTCCCGCCATCATCCGCCGCCCTGGCCCCTGAGTGGGCCAGTCAGGTACTAAATTCCCGGGCCACTTTTTTGCCCCAGTCCGCCCCTGCCTATTGGCAAATTAAGCTAAGCACGTAGCTCAGAAATACACAAACCACAACAATACTCGGGGACACAAGGCACCTGTACCATGCAGGTAATGAATTAGTGGAACGTGAAGCAAAGAAATCAGGATTTCTTACCTTACGGGTCTCTTACTTACGGTCTCGTATGAGGCGATCAAGGTGAGAGACTGAACCAGGAGCAATCTCTGCTATTTATAACGTGAGTCGTTCTGCTTCCAGAGGTCACAGACATGTTTTTATTGACATATGGTCTCGGTGATAGGCAGAATGAATGTGATCATTCCTTTTTTAGACCATAGTGACGGTCAGAGCGAGGTCGAAACAGATACTAAATTTGTGATATTTTAAAAACATTTGAGGCCACTATGACACATTTAGATCATGATTTATGTTTTAAATTTCAGCTGTTCTTCACAATTGTTTTATTTTACACAACTGCAATGATATGACATTAATTGTATATAACAGTGAATATACATTCACTGTTCACACATTCACTGAATATACAGTGGAAGAATAAAAAGGATATAACAAGTATATGAATGAATGAATGCTTCACTGTAACTTTGAAATATAAATCTAAAAACTAAATGTAAATCCATCCATCCATTATCTGTAGCCACTTATCCTGTACAGGGTCACAGGCAAGCTGGAGCCTATCCCAGCTGACAATGGGTGAGAGGCGGGGTACACCCTGGACAAGTCGCCAGGTCATCACAGGGCTGACACATAGAGACAAACAACCATTCACACTCTCATTCACACCTATGGTCAATTTAGAGCCACCAATTAGCCTAACCTGCATGTCTTTGGACTGTGGGGGAAACTGGAGCACCCAGAGGTAACACACACACACACAGGGAGAACATGCAAACTCCACACAGAAAGGCCCTCATTGGCCGCTGGGCTCAAACCCAGGACCTTCTTGCTGTGAGGCAACAGTGCTAACCACTACACCACTGTGCCGCCTCTAAATGTAAATACTAAATACAAATATTAATAATGAATCTAAATATTAAATATAAATGTTATGATAAATATAAAATGTTGAATGTAAAAGTAAAATGTTTGATTCATATACTTATTGCCGTCTCTGTGTTTTGCATTACTGGGAAAAGACAGCACCAGCAGGGTTACCAATTCCTGCATTCTAAAGCCATAAACAAAAGTGTAATTTGGGTGGGTGGTTGTTGGTTGGTTTGTTTGTTTAAAAAAAAAAAAAACTTCCAGCTTGTATAAATGCTTTAAAGGGAAGGATTTGTGAGAAATTGGTTCACACACACACAAGCGCTCATCACATTTAGTGAATGTATCAAACAGTAAGCAAATGCACATGCACTATTTTCCTGCTTTCTATGCACCCCTGCACAACTTCATTTTAAAGCAGTGCAAACATAAAAACAAAAAATACTGTATGCTATCTTTCCACATTGTGCATTTTCCACTTTGAAAACACCCATGTAGTAATTAAACAAGTGATCAATCAAATATTAAACAGTGCATCCAAGATTATCTAGTCACTTTGCTTTTACTGTTTTAATAAGGGTTGTTCAGTGCTATTACAACTGCTGATATCGTGCAGAGAAAGTAACTTAGCATTTTTCCTTTGCTAACCTCTTTGATAGCACAAATCTGCTTATCTACTCAACTAACAAATTGCTTTTTTCAAACATCTCATCTCATTATCTCTAGCCGCTTTATCCTGTTCTACAGGGTCGCAGGCTGGAGCCTATATTTTTAATAAAAACATTGTTTAAGTTCATGTGTTTTTTCAATGTTTAAACTAAAATTCCTCCATAAAAGGGAAAAATTTGTGAGCGAAAGGTTCACAAATGCAAGTTCTCATCACATCGTGCATGTACAGAGCCCCCCGGGTCAGCTGAGTTAAAAAAAAAAAAAATATGTGTAAATCTGTACTCTTGGATTATAATCCATTCTCTGAGTCATAATCTGTGCCCACAGATTTACAAACCATACCCACAGATTTGTAATCCATGTACACAGATTTGCAAAAGACTTCTTTAGAGAATAAGGAATGGAGCATTTCAATAGAAAATTGTGGATATGCAAAACTTCTTCAGAGAATAAGGAATGGAGCATTTCAATAGAAAGTTGTGAACTGTCCAATGCAAAACAGAATATAGCATTAAATCTGCAATTGTCCTGACTTGCTATCAAAATGCACCATTTCTTGTTCTCTGAAGAAAGAAGTCTTTGCAAATTGATGCGCAAAGTTTACAAATATGTGGGCATGGATTACAAATCTGAAAGCGGGATTTATAAACTGAAAGTTAGAGAATTAACTCATGGTCATGGAAAACCTGGTTACAGAAATAACAATGGCTTTTTCTTTTTTTCTTTTAGCATCATCAATAAAGATTAGTGAGTCTCTTCGAGAAGCAGCTATGCAAGCCCAAGCCATGACACTACCCGTACCTTCACTGTGCTTGACCAATAAGCTTGCACGTTTTGCATCATGAGCAGATTTTTTCTTTCTCCACACTGACCTTTCCATCATTTTGGTAGAGGTTAATCTGGATTCCAGAACTTTTGTAGCTCTTCCCTGTAAATCCCCATCCCGTGTTGTGAATCCCAATCTGGTCTTCCGATACTTCTTGCTGCTGAGTGGTTTTCATCTTGTGGTATTGGCTCCATATTTCTGTTCTCAAATAGTGAATTGTGATGCTTTCACCCTGACCCTGTGAAGGTCGTTTAATGCCACAAACTCTAGTTTTTGGGTTTTCGTCACAGTTCTCAAGATATTTGTCATCAATCTGTTCAGTGTCTGGTTATTAGTACACCAGTGGTTTCTTAATTTTTCAGCACATTCCAAATTGTTGAATTGGCTATGCCCAATGTTCATGCAATGGCTCTGATAGATCTGTCTCTCTTTTCTCAACTTCCAGGAAGGAGGACCCCTGTTTGAGAGACTAATATGCCAGAGGCTGATGCAGTGGCAGAAGAGGAGGCCCTTGCTCCTGAGGTCCCTCCAGAGGGCAATGCAGCGGCAGAGGAGGAGGCCTTCGCTTCTGAGCTCCTGCCAGAATTAAATAATGAAATAATCCCTCCAGAATGAAAGAAATTAAATAGAACATTTGAAATGCTGATATGTTTGGGCCTTCTCTAAAGGCCTAGAAGGCCCTTTCCAGACATCCCAAGCACGATTTAAAAAATAAATAAAATACACATTGTAGGCTACATACAGTACTGTTCGGTAGGCTGGCTACATTACACTGTGTGAGATAAAACAGACTATAATGGTCGTGCACTTATATTGATCGTATAGTGCAGTCTACAATGTAAAATAAATGAAATAAACCATACAGTAATTAATAAAATATGATGGATCTTAAGAGTATTCTTAACATAGTCAGGCAAACATACCTGGAAAACAGTGAATGACAGGGCTATCAACACATGGAGACAGGGGAAAAAATTATGGCATCCCTATAACATAATACACCAGTTAGCACCCAGCCAAATGGCTACTCAGATAAACCAGTATGTTTAGGGTCATTGTCCTGCTGGAATGTGAACCTTCATCCCATTCTCAAACCTCTGGATGACTCAAACAGGTTTTCCTCCGGAATTGCTCTGTATTTAGTGCCATCCATCTTTCCTTCAGTCCTGACCAGCTTGCCTGTCCCTGCAGATGAAAAAATATCCACACAGCATGATGCTGCCACCAGCATGCTTCACTGTAGGAATGGTGTTCTCAGGGTGTTGGGTTTGCGCCACACATGGCATTTCCCATGATGTCCAAAAAATTCAATTTTAGTCTTATTTGACCAGAGAATTTTCTTTGATGTGTTTGGGGAGTCTGCCACATGCTGTTGGGCAAACTCCAAACGTGTTTTCTTATTTTTTTCTTTAAGCAATAGCTTTTTTCTGGCCACTCTTCCAGAAAGCCCCACTCTGTGGAGTGTGCAGCTTAAAGTTGTCCTATGGACAGATACTCCCATCTCTGCTGTGGATCTTTGCAGCTCCTTCAGTGTTATCTTTGGTGTCTTTGTTGCATCTCTGATTAATGCCCTCCTTGTCTGGTCTGTGAGTTTTGATGGGTGGCCTTCTCTTGTCAGGTTTGTAGTGATGCCATATTCTTTCCATTTTGCTATAATGGATTTAATGGCACTCCCTGGGATATTCAAAGTTTGGGATATTTTTTATAACCCAACCCTGATCCACACTTCTTCACAACTTTGTCTCTGAACTGTTTGGAGTGCTCCTTGGCTTTCATGTTGCATGCTTAGTAGTGTTGCAGAGTCAGGGTCCTTCCAGAACAGGTTGATTTATACAGACATCATGTGACAGATCATGTGACACTTTGATTGCATACAGGTGGATCTTAATCAACTAATTATGTGACTTATGAAGTGAATTGTTTGGACCAACTCTTATTGAGGGGTTTCATACGAAAGGGGGTGAATAGCTATGAACATGCCAGATTTCTGTTTTTTCATCTTAATTATTGTTTGTGTCGCAACAAAACAATTTTCCCCTTTAAAGTGGTAGGCATGTGGTGTAAATCAAATGGTGCTAACCCCCCAAAAAATCCATTTTAATTCCATTTTGTAATGCAACAAAAAAGGACAAACACCAAGGGGGATGAATAATTTTGCAAGACACAGTAAACTCTTCTCAGCCTAGAGACAACAAATCACAACATCTCATTGGATAACCCTATTTTAATGTTTTCAGGACAGTGACCCTTTCATTCCTGAAGCAGATTTGATTAAAAAAAAAAATGAGGCCAGATTAGAAGAGAATAATTGTAATGAACTTATGAAACAAATAAAAGAAATTAGGGTGGCATGGTGGTGTAGTGGTTAGCGCTGTCGCCTCACAGCAAGAAGGTCCGGGTTTGAGCCCCGTGGCTGGCGAGGGCCTTTCTGTGTGGAGTTTGCATGCTCTCCCTGTGTCCATGTGGGTTTCCTCTGGGTGCTCTGGTTTCCCCCACAGTCCAAGACATGCAGGTTAGGTTAACTGGTGACTCTAAATTGACCGTAGGTGTGAGTGTGAATGGTTGTCTGTGTCTATGTGTCAGCCCTGTGATGACCTGGCGACTTGTCCAGGGTGAACCCCGCCTTTCACCTGTAGTCAGCTGGGATAGGCTCCAGCTTGCCTGTGACCCTGTAGAACAGGATAAAGCAGCTAGAGATAATGAGGTAAAAGAAATTAAATATTTAAAATGCTGATATGTTTGGGCCTTCTCTGAAGGCCTAGAAGGCCCTTTCCAGACATCTCAATCACAATTTAAAAAAAAAAAAATTTTTTTTTTTTAATTGTGATTGAGATGTCTGGAAAAGGCCTTCTAGGCCTTCAGAGAAGCTCAGAAGATAGCTCAGAAGATAGCTCAGAAGATAAACCAAAAATAAAAATATCCAAAGGTACAAGGTCCAAAATCCAAATAAGAAAAAGAGACAAAAACTCAAATGCTCAGAAGATCAAAAAGGTCAAAAACAAAATCCACAAAGTCCAAAAGAAAGAAGCAAAAACCAAGAATACAAAGACACAGGCAAGGTACATGGGACAGAGGGAAATAGCACTAACAGCATAACATAGGAAAAAGACTCCATGACAAGGGAACAAACAGAGGGGTATTTATACACAAACTAATTAAGGACAGGGCGGGGCAGGAAACAGGCAATAAGACAAAAACAAAACACAGAACACAGTGGTGACCTCTAGAGGCCCAACACAAACATGACCAGAAAAGGAAATAACAGTGGCCTCTAGAGGCCAAAACAGTCCCAGTCCTAACAGGACCCCCCCCCCCCCCCCCCCCCCCCCCCCCAGGAGCGTCTCCTGACGTTCCCAGGACGATCAGGATGGACCAAATGGAAGTCCCGACAAAGTTCTTTATCAAGTATGTCCCGAGCTGGGACCCAGCAGCGCTCCTCAGGGCCATAGCCATCCCAGTCCACAAGATATTGGAGGCCTCCGCGAACCCAGCGGGAGTCCAGCAGGCGGCGCACGGTGAAAACGGTCTGACCCTGGAAGATGCGGGGGGGCGGGGGGTTCCTAGGGACAGGGGCATACGTGGACATCAGTACGGGCCACAACAGGGAAACATGGACTGTGGGGTTGATCCTTAGCGTACGTGGTAACTGGAGCCGGTAGGAGACAGGGTTAACTCTGCCTACAACCTTGAAGGGGCCAATGTAGTGAGGAGCAAGCTTGCGGTTCTCCACCCGCAGCGGAAGGTCCTTGGTGGACAGCCAAACCCGCTGCTCAGGGCGGAAAGTGTGGGCAGGTCTCCTATGGCGGTTGGCCTGAGTCTGGTTGGTACTGGAGTTCTGGATGAGTGTCCTCCTGACCTTGCTCCAGGTCTTGCGACACCGTCTCACATAATGGTTGACCGAGGGCACCCCAGCGTCCTCCTCCTGGTCCGGGAACAGAGGTGGCTGGAACCCGAATTGGCACTGGAACGGCGATAGCTTGGTGGCCGATGACTGCAGGGTGTTGTGGGCGTACTCTGCCCATGGCAGCCAGGTGCTCCACGATGTCTGGTTATCCGTAGCCAGGCCTCGCAGGGTGGTTTCCAGGTCCTGGTTGAGCCTCTCTGTCTGGCCGTTGGACTGGGGGTGGAACCCAGAGGAGAGGCTGGCAGTGGCCCCGATGCTTTTGCAGAAGCCATGCCATACTCGGGAGGAGAACTGGGGCCCCCGTTCAGAGATGATGTCCTGAGGGAGACCAAAAACTCGGAAGACATGAGTGAACAACAATTTAGCAGTGTCAAGGGCAGAGGGGAGTTTGCACAGTGGAATATAGCGGCAGGCCTTGGAGAATCTGTCCACTATGAACAATATGACAGTGTTACCTTGAGACTCAGGGAGACCCGTGATGAAGTCGACTGCCACGTGGGACCAGAGATGCCGGGGAATAGGCAGAGGATGCAGGAAGCCCTGGGGACGCTGTCGCGGGTTCTTGGTTCTGGTGCAGACCTCACAGGACAGGACGAATGACCTCACTTCCTTCTCCATGTTAGGGCACCAGAAGCGTCTTTTCAGGAAGTCCAGGGTCCTCCGAGCTCCCAGGTGGGCGGTGAGAGGGGAAGAGTGACCCCACTGGAGAACCTTGGCCCGGACTTGACGAGGGACGTACAGGAGGCCCGGTGGCCCTGTCCCAGGATCAGGGTCCCGGCGTTGAGCTTGTCGAACGGTCTCCTCAATACCCCAGTGGACAGGAGCCACAATCCGGGATATAGGGATGATAGGCCCGACTTCACTCTCCCTGTTAGTGTCAGAGAATAGCCTGGACAGTGCATCAGGTTTGGTGTTCTTGGAGCCGGGGCAGTACGATAGGGTGAAGTCAAACCGACTGAAAAACAGGGCCCACCTAGCCTGTCATGGGTTCAGTCTCTTGACTTGCTGGAGGTACTCCAGGTTCTTGTGGTCCGTCCAAACCAGGAATGGATGTTGCGCTCCCTCCAGCCAGTGCCTCCACTCCTCAAGGGCCAGTTTGACCGCTAGCAGTTCTCGATCCCCCACATCGTACCGGGACTCCGCAGGACTCAGGCGGTGGGAGAAGTAAGCGCAGGGGTGCAGCTTTCCTTCCGAACATTGAGAGAGCACCGCGCCAACACCACTGTCTGAGGCGTCCACCTCCATGATGAATGGTTGGGAGGTGTCCGGGAGGACCAGAATGGGTGCCATGCAGAAGCGGTCCTTGAGGTCTTTGAATGCCTTTTCCGCCTGAGGAGACCAGACATAAGATCCACCTGTCCCTTTGGTGAGGTCCGACATGGGTGCTGCTACAGAACTAAAGTTCCTGATAAATTTGCGGTAGAAGTTAGCAAATCCTAAGAACCGCTGAACCTCTTTGACGGACTTGGGAGTGGGCCAGTCCTGGATGGCCAGGGTCTTGGCTGGGTCCATTTGGAGTTGGCCTGTCCGTACAATAAAACCCAGAAAGGAGACCTCGGGAACATGAAATTCGCATTTCTGGGCCTTGGCGAACAGATTGTTCTGTAGCAGCCTCTGGAGAACCTGGCGGACATGGTGGCAGTACTCCTGCATGGTCTTGGAAAAGATAAGGATGTCGTCGAGGTAGACAAAAATGTACAGGTTAATCATGTCCCTCAAGACGTCGTTGATTAGGGCCTGAAAAACAGCTGGTGTGTTGGTAAGTCTGAAGGGCATCACCTGGTATTCGTAGTGCCCAGACGGGGTGTTGAAGGCAGTCTTCCACTCGTCTCCCTGTCGGATACGGATGAGGTGGTATGCGTTCCGTAGGTCCAACTTGGTGAAGACGGTGGCGCCTTGCAGCAGGTCGAATGCTGTGGACATCAGCAGAAGGGGATATTGGTTGCGCACAGTGATCTTGTTCAGGCCCCTGTAGTCAATACATGGTCAGAGCCCCCCATCCTTCTTGCCGACAAAGAAGAAGCCGGCGCCAGCGGGTGAGGTGGAGGGTCGAATGAACCCAGAGATCAGGGCATCTTTGAGGTATTCCTCCATGGCCTTGCGTTCTGACTGAGAGAGGGAAAACAGTCTGCCACGAGGGGGGGTAGTCCCAGGGAGCAAGTCGATGGCACAGTCGTAGGCACAGTGCGGAGGAAGAACGGCGGCCCTGCTCTTGCTGAAAACTTCCTTAAGATCCCAGTACTCTGTGGGAACTTGAGATAACTCGGTGAGGTCAGGAGGCTCGGCAGGAGACACAGGAGAGCTAGAGAGTAGACAAGAGGCATAGCAAGCAGGACCCCACTCCACAACCTGGCTAGTGACCCAGTCTATACGAGAGTTGTGGCGGGTAAGCCAAGGGAGACCTAGAATAACTGGGAACTCAGGTGAAGGAATCAGGTGCAGGGATATTTCTTCCTTGTGACCTTGAGACTGGAGGAAGACTGGAGAAGTTACTTGGGTGACTCTTCCGTCACCTAAGGCTTGGCCATCCAGGGCAGACACAGACAGTGGAACTTCAAGAGGTGCAGTCGGGACATTGATACTTTGGGCGAAGTGAATATCCATAAAGTTTCCAGCCGCCCCTGAGTCTAACAAAGCTTGACAAGAGTGGACGGACTCACCCCAGGAGATGGAGACCGGGATGTAGATTCCTTGTCCAGGGAGTCCGGGAGAGAGGGTAGGCCCCGTCACAACCCTCCCTCGGTTGGACGGGGCGGTCCTTTTCCCGCGAGTTCGGGACATGATGCTCGGAAGTGACCAGGCTTGCCACAGTAGATGCAGCACTTGTCCCTCCTTCTGCGCTCCCTCTCAGATGCAGAGAGGCGAGTACAGCCCACTTGCATGGGTTCTGGACAGTCACTGGAGGAGGTAGACGGGCTCCAGGTAGAGGCAGGGAGGCCGGGGAGGCTCAGGACTTGGCAGCATTCTCTCATTCTGTTGTCCAGACGAGTAGAATGTGAGATCAGTGTTTCGAGGTCACTTGGGCATCCGATAGAAGCCAGACCGTCTTTGATGGGGTCAGACAGACCATGGTGGAAGGCTGACACCAGGGCAGTCTCGTTCCATCCACTTACTGCTGCGAGCGTCTGGAACAAGATGGCATAGTCTGCGACACTCCCCCCTTGCCGGATGGACATGAGCTTTCTGGCTGCGTCTTTACTGATGTCTGCTTGATCGAAGACACGCAGCATCTCCTCAGTAAACAGCTGGAAATCAGAGCACTCAGGTCCCTGTCTCTGCGAGATAGCAGTAGCCCAGGCTCGCGCCTTACCAGCTAACAAGGTTATCACAAAGGCAATCTTGCAGCGATCCGTAGTGTAGGTGGTAGGCTGAAGCTCAAAGGTGAGTTGACACTGGGTAAGGAACTCTTGACACTCACTGTGCTTGCCATCATACCTCTGTGGTGCAGGAAGGCTGGGTTCACAAGGTGAAGAAGGCAGCATGGCAGGAAGCACTGGAGCGGATGGTGGAGTACAAGCAGAGGAGATGGGGGCAGAGAAGTCAGCAGTGCCAGGGTTCTCCCAATCTGCTGAAGCAGTACCTCGTGGCGAGCAAGGGTCTCATGTTGGCTTGCGAGAGTCCGTCCATGAGTGTCCGTGGTGGATCCGAGGCGTGTTAATGCAGCCATCATTCCCTGAAGGTTGGCCGGGTAGACAGATGAAGAAGCCTCTGCTGAGTTGGTCATAATGGGGTCTTTCTGTTAGGGTTTTGCTGGGATTCGAACCTGGTTTGCTGGTGTGATAATCCAGCAAACCCCCACTAGGCCACCAGGGGGATGACTCAAGTGCAGAGGCGTGAGGCAGAAGTAGAAAGGTATCAAAAACAGTTTATTTACACTATGTACAATCTAAGGGAAAAAACAAAAAGAATAATCCAAAGCTCAGAAGATAAACCAAAAATAAAAATATCCAAAGGTACAAGGTCCAAAATCCAAATAAGAAAAAAAGACAAAAACTCAAACGCTCATAAGATCAAAAAGGTCAAAAACAAAATCCACAAAGTCCAAAAGAAAGAAGCAAAAACCAAGAATACAAAGACACAGGCAAGGTACATGGGACAGAGGGAACTAGCACTAACAGCATAACATAGGAAAAAGACTCCGTGACAAGGGAACAAACAGAGGGGTATTTATACACAAACTGATTAAGGACAGTTGTTAGTTTTTCTTTTTTATCAGACATCTAATTTTTTAGGTTTGTTTACCTGACATGTTTCGACGTACGACTGTCGTCTTCCTCAGAGTGTCACCGGATGTTATTGGTGACGCATCTTTTATCAGCTGATGTTTCCGAAGGCGTGGCCTTCCTGTCTGGTTTGACAGGTCGGTCACGCCTTCTACTGTCTGTTCGTCCCCTGCAAGATGGCACTCCAGGTATGGGAGAGCATATATGCTCCCTCATCCCGGTTGATGGTCCTTGGGCTTCGCTTACGGATCTCCATGGCCTCCCTGATCCAGCGCTGATGTTTGTTATCTTCTGTGCGGATGACTCTGGCATTCCCCCAGTCCATAATATGATTTTCCCTTTTGCAATGATCTGTTATGGCTGACTTATAATTTTCCTGTTGTGCCTTTTCTTTTATTGTTCGGGTTTGTCTTGTAGCTGTCTCCTTTTCGCACTCTTTCTTATGTTCATTTTTTCTTGTGTTGAAACTCCTTCCTGTCTCCCCGATGTAAGTTTTATTGCATAATTGACATGGAATCTCATATATGGTGTTGCATCTGTTGTCCGGATGTATTCTGTCTTTGGGATGAACCAGGATCTGACGGAGTGTTGTGTATGGTTTGACAGGTGTGTTAATGTTGTGTTTCCTCATTGCTCTTTGAATGCGTTCAGTTATTCCCCTAATGTATGGTAATGTCACTACTCCCCTGTGTTCTTGTTTGTTGGTTTGTTTTTTCTCTTTCTTCTGTGTTTTGTTGTTCTTAACCTGTTCCACCCCTTTGGATATTGCCCATTGTGGATATTGACATGCCTTCAGTGCGTGTTGTATATGTTGTTCCTCCTGTTCTTTGTCCTGTGGATCTGTAATTATTGATGTGCATTCATGTAATGTTCTGACTACTGATATTTTGTGCATTATGGGGTGTTCGGAAGTCCAGTTTAAATATTGGTCGGTGTGTGTGGGTTTTCTGTGTACTTTTATTTTGATGTCGCCATCTTCTGTGTGATGTATTTTTAAGTCCAAAAATGCTATTGACTGCTCTGTTTCTTCTTCATGTGTGAATTTTATATTACCGGTATTGTCTATGGTGTTGAGATGGTCGGTGAGTTGTTGAGTGTGTCCCCTCTTCACTTTTTCTAGTATGTCATCCACGTAACGTTTCCAGAGTGTTGGCCTGTATTCTGCTGGTATTGTAGTGAGTGCTTTCTGCTCCAGATCTTCCATGAAAAAGCCGCACATGATGGCTGATACTGGGTCTCCCATGGCAAAACCTTCCTTCTGTCTGTAAATTGTATTCCTGAACTGAAAGTATGTGGATGTGGCGATGAATTGAAGGAGCTGAGTGATGTCTTGTACAGTGAGGTTTGTGCGTTTCTTGAGCATCCTGTCTGTTTTTAATTTTTCTTGTACTACCTGTATGGTGGCTTCCGTGGGTGTTCTGGTGAAAAGAGATATGATGTCATGTGATATGAAAACTTCGTCTTGCTGCATTTTGATGTTTTTTAGTTCTTCTGCCAGTTGTTTTGAGTTTTTGCAGTGTTGGTCTGTGAGTCCTAGTAATGGTTTAATTATTTCGGTGAGTGCTTTTGATAAGTTGTATGTCACTGAACCAATGCTATCTACTATGGGGCGTAATGGTGTTCCTGGTTTGTGTATCTTTGGTGTGCCATAAATCCTGGGGATGACATTGGCTGTGGGTACTAAATGATTGTATGCCTGCTTATCTATTTTATTTTCATCTAGTAGTGGTTTGAGTAGTGCTTTAAGTTTCTTTTTCTTGTCTTCTGTTGGGTCTTTTCTTAATATCGCAAATGCGTTGTCACTGAGTAATTCAATCATTTTCCGTTCATATTCATCAGTGTCCATAATAACTGTTGTCCAGCCTTTATCTGCTGGGAGGATTGTGATGTCTTTATTTTTTGCTAATGTTTTCATAGCTTTGGCTTCCTGTTTTGTGATGTTACTGGGTGGTGGTTTGGCCATTTTCAATATACCAGCTATTGCGTTTCTTCGTGCTGCTTTTTGTCCCTGATCCTGTATTTTTTTGCATGCTAATTCAGTTGCCAGAATGAATTTCTCGTGTGGTATGTTGTTCAGTGTGACAGCGTAGTTGAGTCCTTTTGCTAATATACTGTGTTCTGCTTGTGAGAGTTTGTACCTTGATATGTTATGAATTCATTTGTCTTTGATGTGTGCGTGCTCCGGTTCTGCCTTCTTTTTCTGTGCAATGAGTCTGTCCAGTTTTCGGATTTGTCGGGTTTTTGTCTTGGTGAATTCCTGCTCGTGTATGTCTGCCAAGTGTCTGTGTATTGCTAATTCCATTTCCTTGTTCTGGGGAAACCGGCATTTGAAAGTTTCCATCTCCCTATGTAGTTCGCTGTTGATATTATTGAGTTTGTCAGTTGTGCACCGTATCCGTTCTTTTACCAGAGTCATCCGCACTTTCCTGATCATCTTTTCCACGTTTCTGCTTGGAATCGGGTTCTTGATGTTCAGGCTGGCCGGTACGACTTCCTCATCCCGGCAGCGCAGATTGAATCTCAGGTGATTCCTGTAGCGTGCCCGTTTTCGCGTCAATCTTTCAAGGCGGTGAAACTCCTTGATGCTTTCATCTCCATAACTTATTCTTAATCTTTCGATTACGTTCATTATGTCTTATATTGAATATTGTTAGTTTTTTCTTTTTTATCAGACATCTAATTTTTTAGGTTTGTTTACCTGACATGTTTCGACGTACGACTGTCGTACGTCGAAACATGTCAGGTAAACAAACCTAAAAAATTAGATGTCTGATAAAAAAGAAAAAACTAACAATATTCAATATAAGACATAATGAACGTAATCAAAAGGAAAAAAAAATAATTAAGGACAGGGCGGGGCAGGAAACAGGCAATAAGACAAAAACAAAACACAGAACACAGTGGTGACCTCTAGAGGCCCAACACAAACATGACCAGAAAAGGAAATAACAGTGGCCTCTAGAGCCCAAAACAGTCCCAGTCCTAACAATCATATAGTGCAGTTTACAATGTACAATAAATGAAATAAACCATACAGTCATAAATAAAACATGACAGCTCTTAAGAGTTTTCTTAACATAGTCAGGCAAACATACCTGGAAAACAGTGAATGACTGGGCTATCAACACATGGAGACAGGGGAAAGAATTTTGGCATCCCTACAACATAATACACCAATTAGCACCCAGCCAAATGGCTACTCAGATAAACCACTGAGCTCTGGATAAAATCTGGAGAGCTCATAGGCTTGTCAGAGTGAGCCATCTGGCTGCCATATTACCACTTGCATCACATGTATTTGGCTTGTATATTAAACCATTGTATCAAATCAAACTTGCCCCAAGAAAAGTATCTCCTGACTTTCCCCCCTTTCATTAGCTCCTCTTATTTTTTCAACTTTACCCCATTTCCTTACACATCTTTATAGTGCTCCCCTTCACTGTTATTGTTTTTTTCCTTTTCCAGTCCATCCATCCATCCATCCATTATCTGTAGCTGCTTATCCTGTCCTACAGGGTCGCAGGCAAGCTGGAGCCTATCCCAGCTGACTATGGACAAGAGGCGGGGTACACCCTGGACAAGTCGCCAGGTCATCGCAGGGCCAACACATAGACACAGACATTCACACCTATGGTCAATTTAGTGAAGTCAAGTCAAGTCAACTTTATTGTCAAATATGCTATACATGCTCGACATACAGCACAGATGAAATTTCAGTCCTCTCTGACCCGCGGTGCAAACAGGCAATGTAATAAATAAAAATAAAAATAGAATAATTAAAAAAAACAATATAAACAGTATACTCTAAATAAGAACTAGATTGGTGGCTAATTTAGAGCCACCAATTAGCTTAACCTGCATGTCTTTGGACTGTGGGGGAAACTGGAGCACCCAGAGGAAACCCACGCGGACACGGGGAGAACATGCAAACTCCCTTTTCCAGTCCAGTCTCTGATAATTTTTTTTTTGGAATGGGTCTTTTACTACTATAATTATTTCAACAGAGATTATTTCAGTTTGTCTCTTATACAGTGTACCTTTCTATTTCGTACAGATATTCTACAACCCCGATTCCAAAAAAAAGTTGGGACAAAGTACAAATTGTAAATAAAAATGGAATGCAATAATTTACAAATCTCAAAAACTGATATTGTATTCACAGTAGAACATAGACAACATATCAAATGTTGAAAGTGAGACATTTTGAAATTTCATGCAAAAATATTGGCTCATTTGAAATTTCATGACAGCAACACATCTCAAAAAAGTTGGGACAGGGGCAATAAGAGGCTGGAAAAGTTAAAGGTACAAAAAAGGAACAGCTGGAGGACCAAATTGCAACTCATTAGGTCAATTGGCAATAGGTCATTAACATGACTGGGTATAAAAAGAGCATCTTGGAGTGGCAGCGGCTCTCAGAAGTAAAGCTGGGAAGAGGATCACCAATCCCCCGAATTCTGCGCCGACAAATAGTGGAGCAATATCAGAAAGGAGTTCGACAGTGTAAAATTGCAAAGAGTTTGAACATATCATCATCTACAGTGCATAATATCATCAAAAGATTCAGAGAATCTGGAAGAATCTCTGTGTGTAAGGGTCAAGGCGGGAAAACCAGACTGGGTGCCCGTGATCTTTGGGCCCTTAGATGGCACTGCATCACATACAGGCATGCTTCTGTATTGGAAATCACAAAATGGGCTCAGGAATATTTCCAGAGAACATTATCTGTGAACACAATTCACCATGCCATCCGCCGTTGCCAGCTAAAACTCTATAGTTCAAAGAAGAAGCCGTATCTAAACATGATCCATAAGCGCAGACGTCTTCTCTGGGCCAAGGCTCATTTAAAATGGACTGTGGCAAAGTGGAAAACTGTTCTGTGGTCAGACGAATCAAAATTTGAAGTTCTTTATTGAAATCAGGGAGGCCGTGTCATTTGGACTAAAGAGGAGAAGGACAACCCAAGTTGTTATCAGCGCTCAGTTCAGAAGCCTGCATCTCTGATGGTATGGGGTTGCATTAGTGCGTGTGGCATGGGCAGCTTACACATCTGGAAAGACACCATCAATGCTGAAAGGTATATCCAGGTTCTAGAGCAACATATGCTCCCATCCAGACGACGTCTCTTTCAGAGAAGACCTTGCATTTTCCAACATGACAATGCCAAACCAAATACTGCATCAATTACAGCATCATGGCTGTGTAGAAGAAGGGTCCGGGTACTGAACTGGCCAGCCTGCAGTCCAGATCTTTCACCCATAGAAAACATTTGGTGCATCGTAAAACAGAAGATACAACAAAAAAGACCCAAGACAGTTGAGCAACTAGAATCCTACATTAGACAAGAATGGGTTAACATTCCTATCCCTAAACTTGAGCAACTTGTCTCCTCAGTCCCCAGACGTTTACAGACTAATGTAAAGAGAAAAGGGGATGTCTCACAGTGGTAAACATGGCCTTGTCCCAACTTTTTTGAGATGTGTTGTTGTCATGAAATTTAAAATAACCTAATTTTTCTCTTTAAATGATACATTTTCTCAGTTTAAACATTTGATATGTCATCTATGTTCTATTCTGAATAAAATATGGAATTTTGAAACTTCCACATCATTGCATTCCGTTTTTATTTACAATTTGTACTTTGTCCCAACTTTTTTGGAATCGGGGTTGTATCTATCTATCTGTAGCCCTTTGAAAAATAGACCATATAGTTCATTGATTCATAAATAGGAATTAATAAATAGTATAAATAGAGTAAGTTCATTAAAAGGCATGGTGGTGTAGTGTTTAGCGCTGTCGCCTCACAGCAAGAAGGTCTGCGTTTGAGCCCCGTGGCCGGCGAGGGCCTTTCTGCGTGGCGTTTGCATGTTCTTCCCGTGTTCGCGTGGGTTTCCTCTGGGTGCTCTGGTTTCCCCCACAGTCCAAAGACATGCAGGTTAGGTTAACTGGTGACTCTAAATTGAACGTGAGTGTGAATGGTTGTTTGTGTCTATGTGTCAGCCCTGTGATGACCTGGCGACTTGTCCAGGGTGTACCCCGCCTTTCGCCCGTAGTCAGCTGGGATAGGCTCCAGCTTGCCTGCGACCCTGTAGAACAGGATAAAGCGGCTAGAGATAATGAGATGAGATGAAATTGAAATGTATGATTTTGCTTTTAGAGCAAGAATTGAATATGGATGTTTGGTTTATGGATCTGTAGCCAAATCAGTTTTAGCTGGGTTAGATATAGTTCAAGCTAAGGCACTGAAAATATGTACAGGAGCTGTGCAATCTTCCCCAGTATGTTCTTTACAGGTAGAAACAGGAGAAATGCCACTCTGTTTGCGGAGAAAGCAGCTTCAGGCTAACTATTGGGTTAATCTGATGGATCAAAGGTGTGATCACCCAGTTAAAAGTATAATTCAGGCAAGCTGGAAGAGAGAGGTGGCAAAACGTCCAAGTTTTGGATGGGTAGGAGAGACAGTGCCACAGGAAATGGCTATTCTTGACAAGAACTTTTGTCCAGGAGTAATGTTGCCATCAGTTCCTCTATGGCAATTGGAGTTCCCAAAGACTGATTTAGAATTGCTTGAGATTAAGTCAGATAATCCTGAGGGAGGGGCGGCACAGTGGTGTAGTGGTTAGCGCTGTCGCCTCACAGCAAGAAGGACCAGGTTTGAGCCCCATGGCCGGCGAGGGCCTTTCTGTGTGGAGTTTGCATGTTCTCCCCGTGTCCACATGGGTTTCCTCCGGGTGCTCCAGTTTCCTCCACAGTCCAAAGACATGCAGGTTAGGTTAACTGGTGACTCTAAATTGACCGTAGGTGTGAAGGTGAGTGTGAATGGTTGTCTGTGTCTATGTGTCAGCCCTGTGATGACCTGGCGACTTGTCCAGGGTGTACCCTGCCTTTCGCCCGTAGTCAGTTGGGATAGGCTCCAGCTTGCCTGCGACCCTGTAGAACAGGATAAAGCAGCTAGAGATAATGAGATGAGATGAGAATCCTGAGGCAGATTTGGTGCATAAATTTCAATGTCATGTAAGAGAAAGGTATCAGGAATACATATTTATTTTTACTGACGGTTCAAAAGATCACGAAACGGGTGCTACAGGAGCAGCTTTTGTTGTTCAGAGGTGGAATATCCAAGTTGCTAAGAGAACCTCAAACTTTCTAAGTGTATTCACAGTGGAATTATATGCAATCCTGATGGCAGTACAATGGGCTGAACAGATTCAGAACCATAAAGTATTGATATGTAGTGACTCTGTGTCAGCAATCAATAGTATTGGGAAAGGGTCATCAAAGAGCCGACGAGACCTTATATGGTATATGATATTTTTCTGGCAATTAGAGATGTGAAAAAGAGAGGGGTAGAAATATCATTTGTATGGGTCCCAGCACATGTAGGTATCGCATCAAATGAAAAGGTTGATAAGTTGGCTAAGGAAGCTGCTCAAAAGGTAACCATAGATGTCAACATAAATCTGTCCAAGGCGGAGGGTAAAAATATTGTGTGGCAGGAAACAATTTTAAAATGGCAACAGCTTTGGGAGCAAGAAAACAAATGGAGGCATCTATTCTCAATTGTCGGTAGGGTAACTGATTCAGTTAATGTCTGTAAAAGAAGGGGGGGGGGCTAGACGTAAGGAAGAGGTAATTATTTCTAGATTGAGGATTGGTCACATTCCTGAAAAGCACTTTATTTATTTTGGGAAAGCATCAAAATGGCCTGTGTTCTTGCCAAGAGCGCGAGACAGTGCATCGTGTTTTGATTTCTTGTAGAAATTATGACCGCCAAAGGCAAGATTTAATGAGACAGCTGCAGGAGATTGGCTTGGAAGAAGTATCTCTGAAAGGTATTTTAGAAATAGGGTCAAGCGGGAGGGGAAGACGATGTTTTTTCAAGTTCTTAACGAACACTGGTATATATAGCAGGATATAGTGCACTAAGGTGGTAGTCCTGTAAATGGCAGCAATGCAACTTTTTGGATGCCGGCTGCCATAAAACCTCAAAGAAGAAGATTTTGCTTTTAGTTTATTGTCTGAGCCAATCAGTAGTCGGGGGGAAGGTCAGGTGGAAACAGGAAGGGATGTGTGAACAGAACGAGAGGAGGTTATTAAATGGCCTATTTTGCCTAAAGTTAAAGAAACGCATTTCAAAATCATCAATAAGATTTATCCTGTGGCAGAGCTTCTAAAAAAATATTTAATTTTGAGGTGGATCAGTGTTCCTTCTGCAATAATGCTGATGAAACACTGGAGCTTTTGTTTTATTTATGTCCTGTTTCTCACTGTTTTTGGTCAGATATAAATAACTGGATATCACTTAAAATTAATGATGTTCCATCTTTTGAATTATATCATATTATTT
This sequence comes from Neoarius graeffei, assembly GCF_027579695.1. Lineage (NCBI taxonomy): Eukaryota > Metazoa > Chordata > Actinopteri > Siluriformes > Ariidae > Neoarius > Neoarius graeffei. The sequence goes on along the minus strand of NC_083573.1, from coordinate 35,111,210 downwards.
TCTACATGGATAATTTGCCCTCTTCTGTTTCGTACATTATTAACATAATTTTATTAAGGGGTAAATATCATATTCACTGTGCAAAATGGAGAAACTGTAAGCCCTCCTTCCCTGGATTTATTAATGACTTTAAAATGTTTTTTTTTGTCTCTCAAAAAATAGACAGTAAAATTGCAAGAAAAACAAGTATAGACATTGCTCGTTATCTGTTATTGTAATTTATGAATCCTTTTCCTTTTGTGCCTCTGCTCCGTTACATGTTCGTTTAATTGCCTAATTTAAAATGTAATTTAGGGGCGGCACGGTGGTGTAGTGGTTAGCGTTGTCACCTCACAGCAAGAAGGTCCGGGTTCGAGCCCCGTGGCCGGCGAGGGCCTTTCTGTGCGGAGTTTGCATGTTCTCCCCATGTCCGCGTGGGTTTCCTCTGGGTGCTCCGGTTTCCCCCACAGTCCAAAGACATGCAGGGTAGGTTAACTGGTGACTCTAAATTGACCGTGAGTGTGAATGGTTGTCTGTGTCTATGTGTCAGCCCTGTGATGACCTGGCGACTTGTCCAGGGTGTACCCCGCCTTTCGCCCGTACCCAGCTGGGATAGGCTCCAGCTTGCCTGCGACCCCGTAGAACGGGATAAAGTGGCTAGAGATGATGAGATGAGAAAATGTAATTTACGTGCACCTTGTGTTTTTTTTGTTTGTTTGATTTTTTGTTTGTTTTTTGTTTTGTTTTTGTTTTTTTCTCTTACATGTATCCCCTAATCTTTAATTTTAATCCATATCCTCCCTGAGAGTTTGTACATTTTCCTTTGTTTAATAAAAAAAAAGGACGAGAGGAGGTGGAGAGGAAGAAGGAAGCAAGTGAAAAGTGCGCTGGGACTCTGCTGCGTTTGAATAGTAAAATACCAAGTTTAGATAAATTTTTTTGAATGTGCTGAGACACATGGACAGTGAATCTTTTGAGAGGCACTCTACAGTGATATGACGGTGCTATAACAATGTAAATGTTGAGAACTTGGACAGAGCTCACCACGAGAATACCACTAGTCATCCCGATGTAGCTTCAAGTTAGAGGAGTTCAGAGGACTTTGCCCGAGAGTAGAAGACTCTACGCAGTTTCCAAGATCTCCGTGAGCACCAGGAACCAGCAGTGACTATATCTCTGCTCCACAGCATCGCGATCACGGAGAGGAGGACGACCCACACGCGCACTTCTTTTCTTTTGTGGCTTTGCCACCAGGCAGCCATATTGTTTTAAGGCTTCACCGCACCCGAGTGACGATACAGGCCTGCACCTTGTGACTGACGACTGGTTGGGTACCCAAATTTACAAAGATTAAATATTTAGTTTATCTATATATTTGCTGGCTATAGTTAAGAGTTGGGTATTAATATTTCATGTTAAATTGAACTGTTGATTGTGTGGTCAATTGGACCAAAACATATTGAGTGAGAGACAGCTATTTTGTTTACAAATCCAACTTAGTGTACATATTTAAACATTTGCCTAGTAAATAGTGACTATATTTTTATAATCCTTCTGTTGTCTTTGAATAGTTATTTGCATTGAAGCGTTGACATTCAGCTGAGGCTATCACCTAAAGGTAAACAAACAGTGTGGGACAAGGGCGGGTGGTGCATAAGGGCGATTGGGCGACGCACTGCCAAAACGAAAAAAAAAAAGTTTTTTTTTTTTTAACAAACTCTCACCAGTGCTCTAGGCCATTTTAATCTGTCTCTGGGTATCATTGTCCAATCAGGGTGGTCTTACTTCTAGACAGAGGTGGAAAAACTGGATTGACAAAGTAAAAGTCCTGCTTAGGTTTTCCTTCTGCCTGTGCTCTCAACACAGGTGATTTCACCAATTAGCTCATCAACCTGGCTTAGGGGATGTGGTAATTAGGATCAGCTGGTTCATTGAATTGGCTGGAGCAAAAATGTGGCAGGGTTTTTACTTTCTGCACCTGGGTTTTTCCACCTCTGCTTCTAGAGTACCGCCCCTTTTGGGGCGATTTCAGTCACGTTGAAAATCGCCCAAGAGTTCACTGATAGAGTCCCATGTTAATATATTTTTTTTCTCCTAACTGACACTTCAATGCAATCTCTATGGGTTCCGGGGGGGCTTGCCCTAACGTGTTTACGTCACTGCAAAGCGCGGCAAAGTTGCGTTCGATCCGCTCAGTTTCTGAGGTGAGATGGATGTGGAAAGCAATTCAGTGCGGTCCTTAAAAGAAGTTCCATTTAGTCAGCGATCAAATCGAGCTAAATTGGCAACAAAACAAGCTGGACCCTCTCGACCAAATCTAAACATAAAACAAATTTCGACAAAGGGGGGGAAATCATATACTCGAGGTTTTACTTCAACATGGTACCAGCGCAAATCCTGGCTGCAAGCACGCCTCAGCGGTTTTCTGCTTCCCCTGTTTACTTTTCCACCCTGGAGGTGGCTCCACGGACAACACTGCTTGGACGGTCACTGGAGTTTCGGACATGCATCATTTGTTGGAGAAAAAAAAAATGAGTCATCAAAGATTCACATGGGCAGCTGCCTGAAATTTTCGGCTTTTGGGAGAGTGAACATCGCTACACAACTGGATGAGGGCTACAGGCTAGCAGTTCACTGCCACAACGATGAGGTGAGCAAGAACAGGCACATATTAAACCGGCTCATCCAACGCGTGAAATTTTGTGGAGTGTTCGAGTTAGCTCTATGAGGCAAAGACGAAACTGAGGGCTCCAGTCACTGTGGTGTTTTTCCGGGTTTGGTTGACTTCGTGACTCACACACACAGTCAGTCACAGAATCAGTTTACTTTTGATGTTTTCAATGTGTATTTTTATATTTGCCACACTTTGCTCTGAGAGTTAGCACTTTGGTAATCTCATCTCATCTCATTATCTCTAGCCGCTTTATCCTTCTACAGGGTCGCAGGCATGCTGGAGCCTATCCCAGCTGACTACGGGTGAAAGGCGGGGTACACCCTGGACAAGTCGCCAGGTCATCACAGGGCTGACACATAGACACAGACAACCATTCACACCTACGGTCAATTTAGAGTCACCAGTTAACCTAACCTGCATGTCTTTGGACTGTGGGGGAAACCGGAGCACCCGGAGGAAACCCACGTGGACACGGGGAGAACATGCAAACTCCACACAGAAAGGCCCTCGCCGGCCCCGGGGCTCGGACCCAGGACCTTCTTGCTGTGAGGCGACAGCGCTAACCACTACACCACCGTGCCACCCTCACTTTGGTAATATCCTTGATAAATACCAGTAATTGCAAGATCTAAAGATCCACTCATCTATTTATTCAACTGCTATTGTTATGTTAGCCGACTGTTTACAGTGTTTTGTTACAGTAAGTGCACTTTCCTGTTGTCCTTAAGTTGCACAGTCTGTAAAATTCTTGCTGGTCATGGAGTTTGAAGTACAAAATCTATTTACAGAACATTCTGTAGAACAGTACTTTCAAGATTGGCAAATAAATATGTATTATTTTTTAAAAATATGGTTTCCTTTCTTATTTAGTTGTTGGACATATCTTTTATAAAGATATCATTCACATCATACAATATTGAAATAATGTGAATAGTGAATAGGGCGTAATTGGAATTGGTCATTGTGGAGCCAAACTATTCTTCGATTGTGAATGTTGTTTGCAACTTTACACCACAGCCTATAGCTTAGGTAGCTACAGGGAAAAGATTTCTGTAATGTGCTGCCATCTAGTGGACAGAAGTGGCATGGAACTGTGATATGCAGAGAGAAAACAAAAAAAGAGTCAATAATGTCTGGCTACCTATAATGTACCTGTTGAATGAGTCACCTTATGACATTATTGGATAATTTGCCCCTCCTGAGAAAATTTTCAGGACCCGCCACTGGTGTGGGAGGTTATGTAGTACTTTAATATTTAAAGGTAAGTCAAAAGACATTTATTTAAAGTAGATTTAAGGCTCATTAGTCCAAGTAGTCTTGCTATACAGTTCTTATTCCCATAAACAGATGACAAAGTACAACATACATTAAAGGTAGAGATACCAATCTATTTAAAGAACTCAGGATAAACTCAGAAAGAATTCCTATTAATGCCTGTACAGCAGAGGGGCGCTACATATCTATTATTATTATTATTATTATTATCTCATCTCATTATCTCTAGCCACTTTATCCTTCTACATGGTCGCAGGCAAGCTGGAGCCTATCCCAACTGACTACGGGCGAAAGGCGGGGTACACCCTGGACAAGTCGCCAGGTCATCACAGGGCTGACACATAGACACAGACAACCATTCACACTCACATTCACACCTACGGTCAATTTAGAGTCACCAGTTAACCTAACCTGCATGTCTTTGGACTGTGGGGGAAACCGGAGCACCCGGAGGAAACCCACGCGGACACGGGGAGAACATGCAAACTCCACACAGAAAGGCCCTCGCCGGCCCCGGGGCTCGAACCCAGGACCTTCTTGCTGTGAGGCGACAGCGCTAACCACTACACCACCCGGGGCTCGAACCCAGGACCTTCTTGCTGTGAGGCGACAGCGCTAACCACTACACCACCGTGCCGCCCTATTATTATTATTATACTACCAACACACAGGCTGTACAATACTTCCTTTTTATTTAGGACAGTTGTTGAAACAGGATTATTTTCTCATGTCATTTGCCATTTTCACTTCATTCGCAGTCATGTCTTAATATTTATTGGTCACATAATTCACTGTCACAATATTCATGCAGCTTGCGGCCAATATGACCGATAAACACTGTTAAGACGACTGTGAGAATGAAGTGAAAATGGCAAATGACATGAGAAAATCCTGTTTCAACAACTGTCCTAAATAAAAAGGAAGTATTGTACAGCCTTTGTGTTGGTTCAATCAATCAATCAATCAATCAATCAATCGACTGACTGACTGACTAACTAACTAACTAACTAACTAACTAACTAATTAATTAACTTATTGATTAATTAATTAAAATAGAAAAGAAAAAGAAATATGCAAAACAAAGATACACTGTTTAAGAGAAAAACTGAAATAATTTCCGTTGAAATAATTATAATAGTAAAAGAACCATTCAAAAAAATGATCAGAGATTGGACTGGAAAAGAGCGGAAAACCAGGGGCGTGTTTAGCCTATTTTTGGGGGTGCTCAAGCACCCCCAAAAACGAGCTCAGCACCCCCTAGCTCAGCACCCTCAAAAACACTGCTTTTGGACGTAATTTTCAGAAATAAGTGCCCTTGCGCACTGCGCAGTGAATGTGTGCGCGGGCGTGTGTGTGTTCTTGAATTCACCTGTTACGTGATAGTTCTATGAGCAGTAAAATCCCTCTCCTCCTTGCGTCCCCTCTGATTGGGTTGCCTGTCCGCGCGAGTGCTTGCTACGGCATGGTGTTTTTTTTAACTGGATTCCACGCCGATGAGGAACTCGAAATAGCACCTGAGTATTACTGGCATAGCGAGATGTGAAGGTACGGACTGGAATTACAGTTGTTAAACACAACACAATAATATGCATAATGCAATATCGATGTTCCCTGGTCTATGAACAGAATGATAAAAACGACATTTATCATCCATATCGCGATGATAAATACTTTTGTGCAGAGCTTTACAAGTGCTACGGTGCTAGACCACCGTGTGTTAGTCAATTTTATTTAATGTAACATAGCGTTTACGTTTGCTTATCATTTATATATTTATATATTTATATTTATATATTTATCATAAATAACATCATAATAATTCGCAAATTAATCAAAACAGACACTGAAACGTACATGCACGAAGCAAACAATTAAACAAATGACTATCAAAAGAACACGACCAAAATATAACAAATATAACAAAAAATATAAACTAATGTAAACTAATGTAAAATCATAATAATACACACTATTATTACACAATACACAATAACACATTAATTAACAATTACCACTGTTCAAAATGAATAGCTCCAACATTACAAATGCAGTAGTAGGTCTTGTTTAGTTAAAAATATAACGTAAATATTTGTGTCAGTGGTCGTAAATGTGTAGATATCATAGTTTATCGGGTCAGCTTCTGTTAAAACATTGCATAAGTCTAGTCTTCTTGTCTAAATGCGGAATAAACGTGGAAACACTGTCGTTCAAGCCAGGTGCCTCTGTCAGCTCTGGGGGCTAAGCACCCCCAAAGATCAGATGCTAGAATCGCCCCTGCGGAAAACAGTAGTGAAGAGGAGCGCTATAAAGATATATGTAAGGAATGTTAAGCTAAAGCTGAGGAAATAAGAGGTAATGACAGGGAAAAATGTCAGGAGCTACTTTTCTTGGGGCAGGTTTGATCGGATACGATGGTTTAACACAAGGATGTCTAAACTGTGGCCCGTGGTTCATTTTTAATTGGCCCGCAGCAAATTCTAAAAATATAATGGAACCTGGCCCACACATGAAATTTGCGCTTGACTGTATTGTGCTTCTTAGTTTTAACACTAGGTGGGGCTGCTGTTTTGCCGAGTCGTTCGAGGTGATTATCAAGAAAGAGAATGTCTCGACCAGTCCGCGTGTGGGATTTTCTACAATCACCTGTGTATTTATACTAATGTTTATATAATTTTAGAAAAGAAACTGATTTACAAGTACATGTTCATCTCCATTATTTGTTGCTGTAAAAGAAATAATTTATGAAGTCATGTCTTGTCATAAAATACAGTACCAGACAAAAGTGTAGACACACTACCTAATTCAATGGGTTTCTTAATAAATAAAAATAAAGAAGACACTTCATGTCTTAAAGTAATGATGGATGTCATTTCGCTTTGCTAAGCTGAGTGGTTCTTGACATAATATGGGTTACTACACTTGTGGAATAGGGCTCATCTCATCTCATTATGTCTAGCCGCTTTATCCTGTTCTACAGGGTCGCAGGCAAGCTGGAGCCTATCCCAGCTGACTACGGGCGAAAGGCGGGGTACACCCTGGACAAGTCGCCAGGTCATCACAGGGCTGACACATAGACACAGACAACCATTCACACTCACATTCACACCTACGGTCAATTTAGAGTCACCAGTTAGCCTAACCTGCATGCCTTTGGACTGTGGGGGAAACCGGAGCACCCAGAGGAAACCCACGCGGACACGGGGAGAACATGCAAACTCCGCACAGAAAGGCCCTCGCCGGCCATGGGGCTCGAACCCAGGACCTTCTTGCTGTGAGGCGACAGCGCTAACCACCACCATGCCGCCGGAATAGGGCTATTTACTGTATTTTTATTGTCTACTGTTTGATCTGAAACACATTAAGAAGGCAAGAAATTGCATTAACTTTTGACGAGGCACAGCTGTTAATTGAAAAGCATTCCAGGTGACTACCTCATGAAACTGGTTAAAATGATGCTTATACCGTAGTGTACAAAGCATCATCAAGGTAAGCACCAGCTACTTTGAGGAATCTAAAATATAAAACATATTTTGTATTTTTTAACTGCCACAGTCAGATTGTGTACAAATGGAAGAAATTCAAGACCGAAAAAAATTCAACTGAAGGCCTCTCTCGCATTGGGTAATGAGTCCATCATCAGGAGAACATTGAACAACAAATGGTGTGCTTGCCATCATTGATGGAACAATGAATCCTGAATTATACCAGTGAATTCTAAAGTAAAATGTCAGGACATCTGTCCTTGAACTGAATCTCAAGAGAAGGTGGATCATGCAGCAAGACCCTAAGACCCTAAGCACACAAGTCGTTCTACAAAAGAATGATTAAAGAAGAATAAAGTTAATGTTTTGGAATGGCCAAGTCAAAGTCCTGACATTAATCCAATCAAAATGTTGTGGAAGGACCTGAAGCGAGCAGTTCATGTGAGGAAACCCACCAACATCCCAGAGTTGAAGCTGTTCTGTATGGAGGGATAGGCTAAAATTCTTCCAAGCTGGTGTGCAGGACTGATTAACAGTTACCGGAAACGTTTAGTTGCAGTTATTGCTGCACAAGATGGTTACACCAGATACGGAAAGCAAAGGTTCACATACTTTTGCCATTCATAGATATGTAATATTGGATCATTTTCCTCAATAAATAAATGACCAAGTATAATATTTTTGTCTCATTTGTTTAACTGGGTTCTCTTTATCTACTTTTAGGACTTGTGTGAAAATCTGATGATTTAGGTCATATTTATTCAGAAATAAGGAAAATTCTAAAGGGTTCACAAACTTTCAAGCACCACTGTGTGTATGTATACAGTTTCTGGTGTGGGAATCCATTGGCAGTGAACTTAAGTTTAAAATGTGGCAGGGTTATACCGAGCTATTTTCATGAAACTTGAATGACATTATTGTTCTTTATATTGCATGAATGCCATGAAATCTATCTGTAGCGCGGACAATGCGTGGGTGGAGCACAGAGGACGGCAGGACAACGTTTGGAGGTAGTGACAACGTATTTATTAGTAAACTTTTCAGTTCAACTATTCACAGACACACACTCAGCCTCCAATCCCGGGTCGCGCTCCCTCTGCGCTCTCTCAGCCTCCTAAAATAGGGAGTGGTTTACTGGGGAAACACACACAAAACACAGGTTAATTACAGTCAGGTGTAGCGAATCTGCCACTCACCTTCCCCGGCTCCACCCTCCTGTCACAGACCGATGCTTGACCACGCCCCCGCTGCCACATACCCCCACCGCCCGACTCAGGCCGGGCGCCCGTCCGGCCCGCAGCCGACTCCCCCCCCCCCCCTTGACGGGAGAGGAAGTCCGCCACGACCATCTGCGCCCCCGGCCTGTGGACCACCTTGAAGTTGAAGGGTTGGAGTGCCAGATACCAACGGGTGATCCGCGCGTTGGCATCCTTCATGCGGTGGAGCCACTGGAGGGGCGCGTGGTCCGAACAGAGGGTGAAAGAGCGCCCCAGCAGGTAGTACCGGAGGGCGAGGACCGCCCACTTGATCGCCAGGCACTCTTTCTCAATGGTGCTGTAGCGCCCCTCACGCACTGACAGCTTGCGGCTGATGTATAGGACTGGGCGGTCCTCCCCCTCCACCTGCTGGGACAAAACGGCCCCCAGCCCTCTGTCCGACGCATCCGTCTGCAAAAAAAAAGGGAGAGAGAAGTCAGGGGAGTGTAAGAGTGGCCCCCCACACAGTGCAGCCTTTACCTCAGAGAAAGCCCGCTGGCACTGCTCCGTCCACTGGACCGGATCTGGCGCCCCCTTTTTAGTGAGGTCAGTCAGCGGGCTGGTGACGTCCGAATAATTAGGTATAAACCTACGATAGTAGCCAGCCAGCCCCAGGAACTGTCTCACCCCCTTTTTGGTCTTGGGCCTCGGGCAGGCCGCAATCGCTGCCGTCTTATTAATTTGGGGACGCACCTGCCCGTTGCCCAAGTGGAAGCCCAGATACCGTACTTCCACCCGCCCAATCGCACACTTCTTCGGGTTGGCAGTGAGCCCCGCCCGCCTCAGCGACCTAAGGACGGCCCTCAGGTGTTGCAGGTGCCGCTGCCAGTCATTGCTATAAATGATGATGTCGTCTAGGTACGCGGCCGCATAGGTAGCGTGCGGCCGGAGGACCCGGTCCATCAGCCGCTGAAACGTAGCGGGCGCCCCAAACAGCCCAAACGGAAGTGTGACGAACTGGTGTAAGCCGAACGGTGTGGAAAAGGCCGTTTTCTCTCGGGATAATGGAGTCAAGGGGATCTGCCAATATCCCTTCGTCAAATCCAGTGTCGAGTAAAAGCGAGCCGTGCCTAGTCGATCGAGCAGCTCATCAATACGAGGCATTGGGTACGCGTCGAATTTAGACACCGCGTTGACTTTTCTATAGTCCACACAGAACCGGACCGACCCGTCGGCCTTGGGAACCAAGACCACCGGGCTGCTCCAGTCACTGTGGGACTCCTCGACGATGCCCATTTCGAGCATGGCCTGAAGTTCTTCCCGAACCACCTTTTTTTGTGTTCGGGTAATCTATAAGGGCGGCTACGCACTACCACCCCCGGGGGCGTCTCTATGTGGTGTTCTATGAGGTTCGTGCGACCGGGCAGGGGCGAGAACACATCCGAAAACTCGGCCTGCAACTGGGCGACCTCCGCGAGTTGGGTCGGGGAGAGGTGGTCTCCACAGGGGACCGGAGAGGTACGTGATGCCAATGACCCTTTAGGGACCTCCGGCCCCAGCTCCGCCTTCTCCGGAACTACCGACACCAACGCCACGGGGACCTCCTCATTCCAGAGTTTCAGCAGATTGAGGTGGTAGATCTGTAGCGCCCCCTCCCTGTCCGTTCGCCTAACCTCATAGTCGACGTCCCCGACTCGCCATGTGACCTCAAAGGGTCCTTGCCACTTGGCGATTAATTTGGAGCTCGACGTGGGCAACAGGACGAGTACCTTATCTCCCGGAGTGAACTCTCTAAGGCGCGTGCCCTTGTTGTACAGGCGGGCTTGCCGTTCCTGGGCCTGCCGCAAATTCTCCTGAGTTAGGTGGGTGAGCGTGTGGAGTTTTGCGCGCAGATCCATAACGTACTGAATTTCGCTTTTGCTCTGTGAAGGTCCCTCCTCCCAATTCTCCCGCAGTACATCTAAGATGCCGCGCGGCTTACGCCCGTATAATAATTCAAACGGGGAAAACCCCGTGGAGGCTTGGGGGACCTCTCGCACTGCAAACAACAAGGGTTCGAGCCACTTATCCCAGTTACGTGCGTCCTCACTTACGAATTTTTTAATAATATTCTTGAGGGTGCGATTGAACCGTTCAACTAAACCGTCCGTCTGTGGGTGATAAACGCTGGTGCGGATCGGCTTAATACCTAGTAGCCCATACAGTTCGCTCAGTGTTCGTGACATAAACGAGGTGCCTTGGTCAGTCAGAATCTCTTTTGGGATTCCAACCCGGGAGATGACGTGGAAGAGGGCCTCTGCAATACTGCGTGCTGAGATATTGCGAAGAGGCACCGCTTCCGGGTATCGCGTTGCATAGTCCACCAGAACTAATATAAAGTGGTACCCTCGTGTTGACCGATCTAATGGCCCGACGAGATCCATCCCAATTCTTTCGAACGGGGTCTCGATTAATGGTAGGGGGCGCAAGGGCGCTTTTGGAATGGCCGCTGGATTTACTAACTGGCATTCGCGGCACGCCGTACACCACTTACGGACGTCGCCGCGAATCCCCGGCCAATAGAATCGGGCCATTATCCGGGCGAGTGTCTTATCCTGCCCGAGGTGTCCCGCCATGGGATTAAAGTGGGCCGCCTGGAATACCAATTCCCGGCGGCTCTTTGGAATTAATAACTGGGTGACTCGCTCTTTCGTCTGAGTGTCCTGCGTCACTCGGTATAATCTATCCTTCAAAATGGAAAAATAGGGGAAGGATGGGGTGGCGTTCGGCTGGAGCGTTTGACCATCGATTACTCTCACTTGGTCAAACGCGTGTCGCAGAGTCTCGTCTCGCGATTGTTCCAGTGGGAAATCCACGAGGGATTCCCCAATAGAAAGAGGAGGGGCCGGCGGCTCCTCCCCCTGTCGCGGAGATGACGTAGACGGCTCTGCGACCGCTGCTCCAGCCAAAGCGACACCGGGACCCTCCCCCGTCAACCGGCAGGACCCACTCTTTACTAGGCGTGCCATTAAACCCCGAAATCCCGGCCAATCGGTCCCCAAGATCAAAGAGTGGGTAAGGCGAGGATTAACCGCCGCCTTCACTATAGATTTTTCCCCTCTAAAATATATGTGGACCGACACCAACGGGTAGCTGTGAATATCCCCGTGCACACACAACACCTTCACCCCTTGTGCTCCCCCCAATGCCTTGTCTTGCACCAGGCTTTGGCGGATCGAGGTCTGATTGCAGCCTGAATCCACCAAGGCCTGATATGTAGCCCCTTGTACACTTACCGGTATGCGATACGCTCCGGCCCGATCGAGGGCAGCCTCTGGCGCGTCGGGGATCCGCACCACCGCCCCCACCTCCATCGCTGCACATTGTTGCTGCAGGTGGCCCGGTTCCCCGCAGCGCCAGCAAACCGGCCCGGGCCTCCCCTCTGCAGCTGTGTTCTGGGGCTCACTCACCTGAGGGGGGGGAGAGACAGACACAGAAGGGAGAAACGAGAGGGCACCACGGGTGCGGCGGACCGGCTGGGGTGGAGCCGGCCCCCGCCTCCGTGGTGGGGGAATGGGGCGGGGACGGGACACGGGAGGAGGGGGGGGAAGACAGAGAGAGAGAAGAGGAGACAGAAGACGATGTCATCCGTTGTCCTGCCGCCGGTACAGCCGCCAGATGATCCTCCGCCAGTCCTACGGCTTGATCCAGCGACGCCGGGCGGTGGCACTGGACCCACTCCGCGGTTCCGGCTGGTAAGCGGGCAACGAACTGTTCCAGCGCCACCTGGTCGATGATTCCCTCGGCGTCGCGATCTTCGGCCCTCAGCCACCGCCAGCAGGCGTCCCGGAGCTGCTGGCCGAACGCGAACGGGCTGCCTGCTTCCTCCATCCGCAGCGCGCGGAAGCGCTGGCGCTGCTGCTCCGGCGTGCGCCCCACGCGCTGGAGGACGGCCCGGCGAAGGTCAGCGTAGGCCAGCCGGCGGTCGGCGGGGAGCTGTAATGCGGCCAGCTGCGCCTCTCCAGTCAGGAGGGGGAGGAGGCGCGCCGCGCGCTGCTCCATCGGCCACCCCGAGGCTTCGGCGACCTGCTCGAACAAGGTGATGAAAGCCTCGGGGTCGTCCTGCGGGCCCATCTTGGTCACAGTGAGGGGAGACGGGCCCGCGGCCGGGGCGCTGGTGGACCCCGCCGACGCGAGGAGCCGCCGGAACGCCTCTCGATCTTCCTGTTGAGCCAGCACCAGGGCTTCGAAGCGGCGCTCCTGCTCCTTTCGGAACGTGACGAGTGCCTGGTGCTTGCTCTGCTGAGCCGTGGCGAGGGCGTGGACCAAGTCCGCGAACGGGGAGGATTCCATGGAGCTGCAGCACTGGTGCTCCACCTTTTCCCGGGTTTCAGCACCACTGTAGCGCGGACAATGCGTGGGTGGAGCACAGAGGATGGCAGGACAACGTTTGGAGGTAGTGACAACGTATTTATTAGTAAACTTTTCAGTTCAACTATTCACAGACACACACTCAGCCTCCAATCCCGGGTCGCGCTCCCTCTGTGCTCTCTCAGCCTCCTAAAATAGGGAGCGGTTTACTGGGGAAACACACACAAAACACAGGTTAATTACAGTCAGGTGTAGCGAATCTGCCACTCACCTTCCCCGGCTCCACCCTCCTGTCACAGACCGATGCTTGACCACGCCCCCGCTGCCACACTATCATTTTACAGTAACCCATAAAATTCATGTAAAACGTTACCAAATGTGTCATACTGTATGAATGAAGTGTATGATACTTTGTTATCTGGTCAATATCATAAAATGTCATTATATTTTGCCATCATCTGCATGTCAGGTCTTTCTGACCCAGTACATACTTAAGTGACTGATCTTCACACATACTGTTGTGGAAACTCTCAAAACTTAAACTCTCCCAAGCAAAAATGATTCAAAGTCAAAGAGGTTGCAGAAAAGTTTAGACTTTTATTAAACTGATTAATAAAAGCTGAGTACAGTCTGCAGAGTGAACTGACTCAAAATCACAAAGTTCTCATTTCATACAGTTTCAGAATAACAGTATATACAAATAATCTCATTGGTTAACATGTCACATCATAACTCTTCAACATTTTTCTACTGGGCAGTACATCTCATGCTTGTCATAGTTTGTATCACCCGGGCCAAATTTTCCAGTATGATTGATCAATTTAGAAAGAATCAAAATGTGATATATCATGAGCAACACAGCATTCAGAGCGTACAATCCGTGATTCAAAATGACTGGAATCAAATCGGTATAGGATACAGACTGATATAGGCTGTAGGTGCAAACGAGCACAGCAGCACTCGGTAAGGTAACATCGTGGTCTTGGCCAGTCTGCATAACATGATAAAAAGGATGCCGCTGTGGAGCTTGTGTTGTAACAATAAACAATTCAGAATACCTTGATAAAATGGTATTACATTAGCATGCAAAACACTCCAGAATGAACAATTGCTGGATTCAACATTGCTTTGGCTAAATAATTACAACATATAACAATCCAGGCATAGGAATTAGAACAATACACTTTTTGAATAGGCCTGTGATTTAGCAGAAAACTACATTTCGTTATAAGCAATCTCAGTGTCTTTAGTGCAGTTTACTTATTTGCTGTAATTATGATCATTCATAAATAGATTTATTATTATTTTTAATCAGATCAACTTCATTGACTCTACTGAAAATCAACATACTGGTTTTGAATTGAAATACAATCATCATAAACCACATTACTGCTGATGTGATTACATCAAGATGTGTGTGTGTGGTTACATATGAATCAAAATACACTTGTTTTCATTAAGGTGTGTGTATGAATCAAAATACAATCATCAGAAACCAAATTATTGCTTGTATGATATCAAGGCATGTGTGTATGGTGATGTGTGGTTACATTAAGGATATGAAACCATCACAATACCTTCATTCCGCTCATTTCCTCTGGAGCTGGTTTTTGATCTGAATGATTAAGATGTAAGTAAATGATTAAAATGTAGGTATAAATTGTATTATATTGTACGTATAAATGTATTAAAATATAGGTTTAAATTCCTTCCATTTCTATTTTATATATAGCAATTTATGCTGGTCACACAGATCCAAATGCGCTAATTAACTTTTGATGAGACACACCTGTTAATTGGAAAGTATTCCAGGTGATTACCTCATGAAGCTGGTTAAGCTAATGCCACTAGTGTGTAAAGTGTCATCAAGGTAAACAGTGGCAAGGTAGATAGCAATCACATGATGTAAACATATTAGTGGCCATACTTAAGAAAATCTGGTAACCCACTGAGTTGATTTTTCATGGACACACACAGACATATAAACATAGAGGCCGCATTGAGCTGGTGGCCCCTTTGCTGGGATACGTCAGAGTGTCCGCCATATTGGATGTGGCAAATCTTCCCCGTAAACCAATGCAAGTAAATGGACTGAACTTCATAAAGCCCCTTTCTACAATAATATTTAACTCGATGCCTTTTATTCACCCATTAAGACACACACGTATATATTTGGGAAACAAACAGGCATCAAAACAACATATATAACTTTTAATGTGATGGTTATAAATAGTGTGCGAAATACCCGTCAATATTCCGTGGGAGGTGTGACCTAAATTTCCTCAACATGCAGCAGGCCTATACCGGAATCAAGCTATCGGAAACTTCTTTTTTTTTTTTTATTCCGCTGCTACTATCGTAGGCTACTAACGATATCTACACATCAAGGCATGTTTTGGAGCTCAGCGGGGATCGTGTAGAATAATGTGCTGTGCTTACGCTGCTGAAGCCGTGCCGTCTCTGCATCACTTTCATTAAATGCCGTGCAGATAGTCTATAAAATGTCTCCAAAAACAATTTTTGCAATATACAGTGCTATATGGAAAAAAATTCAATTAAACCATATTACAATGGGATTGCTCCATGTGATTGCTTCACATTCAGAAAGGTTAAAAACATTCATCATACGTTCAAAAACGTTCATCATAGTGTGGCACTGTATTATCCAATTCTCACTGCTTATATACACCTACCTGGTGGAGATGAGCTGGGAAACTGAAGACTGAAGGAACAGCTCCCTCTCTGATCCTGACTGTCTGGCCTGTTCTGTCAAAATCCTCCGTTCTGAAGTGTTCACTGCAGAGCATGGATAACGGAGTAGCAGAAAACCCTTCCCATCGCACAGCTGTCTCCCACTGCTTTTTCATGTCTTTATTTTTGGGAAACCTACATAGTATGTGAAAAGTTAGCTAAGCAACTAACAACAATCAGCATAGTTACGAAGGAAATACTTCATTGTTTGGAGACAGGTTTCACCGAGCGGCTAGTATGCGCGAGACTTCATATTAGCCACAAAGTCAGAAAAATCTGTTCGTAAAATTACGTTATAATGACCAAATACAATGAAAAGTATTTTTCCAGTCTCACCTGTGAAAGGTAATCCCATGTGATCTCGTTTGGACGGTAAACCTGTTGGTACAGTTAAACGCAGCACATGAATGAGGCAGCTTTATTCTCGGCTACTGTCTGGTTGAAGAATCTCCACTTTTCCACATCCAATATGGCGGCGAGGATGACGTATGATTCTACGCAGAAGGCGGCGTCTATGTTTATATGTCTATAGAGATCTTGCAGTCACGTGACTGGAAAGTACACAGCCGCCATCTTGTCGGTAAAAAACACCGCTGAATACTGCTGCACTCATGTACAAAATGGATAAATTTCAACCGACGGACTACACGGCTCATTTTTTTAATGAACAGATAACTAGATCTCATCTCATCTCATTATCTCTAGCCGCTTTATCCTTCTACAGGGTCGCAGGCAAGCTGGAGCCTATCTCAGCTGACTATGGGCGAAAGGCAGGGTACACCCTGGACAAGTCGCCAGGTCATCACAGGGCTGACACATAGATACAGACAACCATTCACACTCACATTCACACCTACGGTCAATTTAGAGTCACCAGTTAACCTAACCTGCATGTCTTTGGACTGTGGGGGAAACCGGAGCACCCGGAGGAAACCCACGCGGACACGGGGAGAACATGCAAACTCCACACAGAAAGGCCCTCGCCGGCCATGGGGCTCGAACCCGGACCTTCTTGCTGTGAGGTGACAGTGCTAACCACTACACCACCGTGCCGCCCCCAGATAACTAGATATATGTCTAAAATAAGCGACCTACAGATTAGTGACCCTTATCGATTACCGGACGTAGTTTTCACGACTGTGTCAGTGGATATGGAACTGCCAGAGGTGGAATACCCAGATGTGTACAGTATAATTACCTCATAAACTTTCCCTCGCTGTTCAGTGGTGAAGCACTGCGTGCTTATAAATCTCTGGACAGTTATCTTTACAGAAATTCAGGATTTGTCAGCCGCCCTCAGATGTGACATCTTGTAAACAAGAAAATAACAATCCTCATTGGATGGGTAAGTCACTTAAGTATTACTAGTACTGATACTAGATATATCAGTAGTACCTAGTATAGCACTGACCAGCCAATTATAGAATAGAATAGAATAGAATAGAATAGAATAGAATAGAATAGAATAAGGTAATTCCAGCAGTAATTCCAAATCGTCCGTCTTGTTTACCATGGATCTGGCATTGGAGAGATAGAGGCTTGGCAGTGGAGATTTGAGTGGCTGTTTTCTGAGCTTAGTCAACAGGCCGGCTCTGCAGCCTTGCTTTTGCTTCCTCTCCCGACGCCACCTCCTTCGCCTGCCAGACCCGATAACAATCCACGGAGACCCTGCTGGTCTCGCTATCTCGTCTGGAATGTTGTGCATGCGATGGAAATTGCTACAAACCGTCATTTTCTGCTGGAAACCAATGTCCAGTAAGTCCATAGGGTTGTAATGGATATTGAAGTCCGGTACAGACGAACAACATGCACAAATACACACAAAAAACATAAAAAACGTGCACAGGTAGGGAGAGCTTGTAGCCGCAGCCATTGTAGTAGAATTGTGTAGACCCCTTCGCAGTAAACGTCATTCATACGTAAGAGGAAATTGCGCGTGCAGCCTGGACTCAAAAAAGACTCAGCGATGCCTAGTTGTTGTGTTGTTGGGTGTCAGAATCATAGCAGTGATGGGGTTAAAATGTACAGAATTCCAGCAGGATCTCACCCATTCCAAAAAAAAAAATCGCCGACGTCTATGACTACAAGCCATCAAACGTGTAGACTGGGATGAAAGCACCATCAAAAATGCGCGGGTTTGCAGCGCCCACTTCATCACAGGTAAGATCAGGCTATTTATTAAATCTTTCTTTTTTATTCTTTCTAGTCTTTGTTTATTGATGTAGCAAAATACTTTGGTAACGTTTGTCTGATTAGCTGGGTCATAGTTACACAATGTAATGAATATTGTTAGCATGTTAACTTAGCTTTGCATGCAATTTTGTTTGTAGGAGAGGTCTCGCTTGACTCAAGCAGTCCAGATTTTGTGCCATCATTATTTGTGTATGCCGAAAATCACAATTTTAAAGCAAGGATGGAAAGGTAAAATTGTGTGCCCTCACTCTAAATGCCAACTTACGTTGACTGCTCTAACCTAGCTCCCGCCCCGTTCAGTTTCATTTCTGGTCTCTGCCTCTCGCTTTTTATGCAGCTCTGATTTCTCTTAGCTGCTCTCTTTACACTATCATTCCTTTCATGCCATTACCTCCTGCAAATTGCTGTTTAGTGTTGGGATTTGCTGTTGTAGCTAAAGCCACATTGTCATCACATCACTGGCATAATTTGATTAAAACAAAATGAATATGAATGTCCCATTGTTAATCAAGTTGTACATGCCCGCACATAACATAATCATATGCGTCTAAAGACTTGTAGGCACGAAGTTTTTCGTGGGTGTACACTGAAGTCTTGTCAATAAGGTACGAGTATATATCTGGCCATTGCATACCAGGGAACTTACTAACATCGTCCGTCCACTCTTTAATTAAATACGGATCCGGTAGGCGATGTCCACTTGTTAGAGTTAACTTATTTATGTAGCATTCTCGATCTTGTAACGACAATTGTTTTGCATAATCTGACAGCTCATAATGTCGGTCTATGGGCAGCGCCATTGTTTCTGAGTCCAGGCTGCGCGCGCATCCTGGCAACGGTCGGTTTGTTTATAAACATGCGAAGGGGTCTATATAGTAGGGTTTTCCAGAAGAAAAGGTAGAAGTAGAAGCAGAAGTAGAACCAGAAGTAGAAGGCGGAAATGCGTTTGACCGACAAGATGGTGTCTGTTACAATCTGGATCGGCTGTGACGTCACATGCAAGTTCTCTATGGACACACAGGGATCCCAGCCGTGTATGTACGTCCGGCCATCCCCGCGATTCTGATTGGCTGTTTAATTTTGGTGGGAACTAGAAGCGCGAGCGTGCCTACATAACTTTTATTTTTGTCTACAGATAACTTCATATTTATGGGTTTTTTCCACCCAGAACAACTCAAACAGCGCAACAAAATACTGAAACAGCGCAACAAAATAATAATCATTTTTACAAACTTTAATACAAACTTTAAAAAGATGTCAGAACAAGTTAACCAAGGAGAGAAAGATGAAGTCAAAACCGGGAAGAGAGTTTTGACAGAGGAAGAAAAGGAAAGAGCGAGAGAAAGGCGAAGAAATCTTTCACAAGAAAAGCGACAAGCTGAAAGAGAGAGAAAATGTGTAAAAAATGAATTAATAGAAATGATGAATTGTAGGAATTTAATTCTAAATAGTGATGTTGATTTTGAAATCACTGCAAAATCCTTCAGGATCTGACAAGTTGACCTGAATCCAGTCAGTGTTTTCATGAATCGTCTATCTTTTGTTTTCAAAACATTTTGCTATAAATCCCACCCCTGTTAAAATGGTTAAACCCACCATCCATCCATTTCCTGACGTAAACCAGGAAGTACTGGAGTTTGAATGCCAGTGAGTAAAGTGAATACAGAAATGTAATCACACAGTTTTGCCCAATAAATGAGTGTTTTTCACAGCCCGTGTGTACATTTGCATTTCTTGATATTAGACAAAGTTAACACAGATGAGAGATGTAAATGACAATGAGCATGAAATGAGCGTTTTGAACGAGACATGACAAACATTTGGTATCCAAAAATGCCGCTAGGCCTTTGCCCGCTCTCCACACAGCAAAGTTAAATGCATGAAAATGAAGTTATGGCAAACAGTGATTAATGACGAGCATGGCTTATGAAACCAGTTATACTGATCAATTCAAACGGTATGGACAAGGAAAGAAAGCAGCAATACACTAGTGACAGGTCAGCTGATGGTAAAGTGGTGGCAAAAGGCTGCCTGCGAGCTGTGCGAGCTCCGTTAGCTTAGCTTTAATATCGCCTGCACGGTTTGGCTTTTGTTGCAACTTGGCCAACGAGGGTAAAAATTTCAACCAAAGACCTTGAAAACTTTATATATTTTCCTTACTTTTTGGTGAAATTTACGATTCTGTGTTCAAAATAAGAAAGTAAGTCACCTACGATCTTGGTGTAGAGCAGAGGAAAAAAACTGGGTGGTGGAGGGTGGTTTCTGTCACGCTCAATCCACAGAAACAACATCAGAGAGCAAATTATCTCGCAAGCACAGTGATTTTCTAAGATGGACATAGTGCCGAAGATGAAAATGACAACTCCCGATGTGTCGTGTTCTGTGTCAAACGGCTCACTAGCTGTATTAGAGCTATTAGAGAGCAGCAACTGCAAGTTGTGTGGATTCGTCATTCTAGATTACATGCTTTGCAGACTGCTTTAGAACATCCCCATGCCCGGATCACCGCACAGGCTTCATATGGCTTCAGCCTAGGGGCCCCCACACCCCCCGCCTCGCAGGGGGGCCCCCAATTGGTCAAAAGAAAAAAAACCCTTCATATTCATTGGCTCAAAATGAATATTTAAATAAACGGATGCTGATTGGGTGAGGCAAATCCGCCTTCCATATATAAACGTTAGACGTCACGCACGACGTCACTCCACAGTTGAACAGTGAACATGTGTAACAGAAAATACGAGAGCGGTGCTCAAAAGCGCAAGGCGCAACAGCAAAAAGCCCAACGTGACAAAGCTCTATTGAGCAATATACCAAAACTAACAGGGTTTTTTAAACCTAATGAAACCCAACTGACAAGTGCAAGTCATCATGACACTAGCGTAGCAAACGTTATGTTAGCTGCAGCTGCAGCCAGTAGTACTACTAGCTCTGGTGAGGGTGAAGGACCATCCCTTTCAGACCCCGTCCCATTTGTGGATGAATGTGCCACTGCCACTAGTTTCATAAACGCACACACACACACACACACACACACACACTCCGATGACATTGACATGCATGATAGTTTCCTTTTTAATAACTTTTAATAAAAGTTTAATAATAAAAAAACCAACAAAAAAAAAACTTTAAAATGTAGAAAATAGTTCTTTACAGGTAGATGGGATAAGATGGTGGTGGCGGGGGGGGGGGGGGGGGGGGGCTACAGCAACTTGTAGCCTAGGGGCCCCTGGCCATGTTAATCCGGGCCTGAACATCCCCACACCAAAACTAGCTCTATCAGTATTTACTCACCACGGAAATCAGTTTAACCTTTAACTGAACCTCACTCCTATCTGTAATTAAATTTTAAATCTTCATATTAGTGGAGCTTCTTTGGCCCACGTGAGTGGAGCCCCATAGGCATAGAGTGTGGATACATGAAGAAACCCATCGAGTTGTTTTCTGATGATTTCGGTCCTGTGTGGGTGTGTCTGCCACCCCAGGAAACCCAACAGCTGAGTAGTAAGTAACCCATCAAGTTGTTTTCTGATGGTTTCTGTCCTGCGTGTGTGTGTGTGTGTGCCTGCCACCATAGGAAATCCAACAGGTGAGTAGTGAGTAACCCATCAAGTTGTTTTCTGATGGTTTCTGTCCTGTGTGTGTGTGTGTGCCTGCCACCATAGGAAACCCAACAGGTGAGTAGTGAGTAACCCATCAAGTTGTGTTCTGATGGTTTCGGTCCTGTGTGGGTGTGCCTGCCACCCCAAGAAACCCAACAGCTGAGTAGTGAGTAACCCATCAAGTTGTTTTGACAACAGGCAGGGGTGGGGCCTCTGGGGTGTGTCTGCCCAGGGCCTTGGCAAGGGTTAACGTGGCCCTGTCTGTGAATTGGAAAAGAAAAGATGTTTCTATATCGACACACTGTGAAGGTGTTCTGCTGAGCCCCACTTTATAAGTGGAGTTCAAATGTTCTTGTATGTGAAATGTTCACAATGTTCTCAAGGGAAAATTTGGACAATTTTCAAAATTACCTCGATCAGAGATAGAGATACAGTGTAAAAATGCCTGCAGTTGTTGCCAATCCTCTGTGCCTGGGGCATGCTGTTCTCCTGTCATCAGTATTCGGCTCATTGATACTGTTTTTACATGGTAATAATACCTCTCCTTTTTATTTGTTAAATTTATAGTCATCCTAATTAATTATTTGATGTAGTTTACACTTTTAAACCATAGAAAAGAAGAATTGGTAAAATTAATAAAATTGAGTACATGAGTTCATTCAGCTCAAATTCTTAGTTAAAATAAATAAAATTTAAAAGAAAAATTAAGTCTGATATGTTTAAAATACTGATTTATTTATTTATTTAACTTTATTTTTACTCAAGTTCTTGGCTCAATTTCTCATAGACTCCACTTAATATTTTAGCATACAGTGAAATGCATATTATTAAGTTTTCCCAACTCAAAACAACAATTAGTTCACGAAACTTACAAAAAAAATGCTTAGAAAAATATTGCCTTTTTTAAGTTAGATCTAAGTAAGAGTTTTTACAGTGTGGAAAACTGCAATCAGAGAGCTTTATAGTCAGTTGATATGATCCTCACACAGGCCTACTCACTGTTAGAGCTGTAAATGGACAAACTTAAAGAGACCTGAGTGATTTTTTTCTCATTAATTGATATAGTTCTTGGCATTTGAAACATTAACTGAAGGTCATGACTTGTATGTGCATATTTTTTTTGCCTTTGCCTGCTGCCAGATGATCAGCTGATTAAGATTTATATATTGAGGAAAGAGTCATGAAGGTCTTGAAGTACTCTCAAACCCAATGTGAGGTCATGAGGTGACTGCCTCACGAAAGTGTTGTTGTGGGTGGTAAAAGAGAGCAACTGGACTTGCTTGAAGGTTCTTGAAGACGTTTCACCTCTCATCTGAAAGGCTTCGTCAGTTCTGTCTGACTAATAAGAAGTTCTGTCTGAAGAAGCCTTTCAGATGAGAGGTGAAACGTCTTCAAGAATCTTCAAGCAAGTCCAGTTGTTCTCTTTTACCACCCACAGTTTACTATGACCTGGATGACTGAGAATCTTCACAGACATGTTGTTGTTTTATCTGTAACCACTTGCGGGGTCGCGGGGGGCAAGTTGGAGCCTATCCCAGCTGACCATGGGCAAGAGGCAGGGTACACCCTGGACAGGTTGCCAGCTCATCGCAGGGCTGACACACACACAGAGACACAAACAACCATTCACACTCACGATCAATTTAGAGCCACCAATTAACCTAACCTGCATATCTTTGGACTGTGGGAGGAAACCCACGCAGACACAGGGAGAACATGCAAACTCCACACAGAAAGGTGCCCATCGGTCACGAGGATCAAATGAAGAACCTTCTCGCTGTGAGGCGACAGTGCTGACCACTACACCAATATGCTGCTGACAGATTGGCAGCCTATCCAGGATGTACCCTTGCCTTCTGCCCGATGTTAGTTGGGATAGGCGCCGGCTTTCTGGCAACCGAGAAATGGATAAGCGGTATAGAAAATGAGAAGAAGAAGAAGCCTTTATTTGTCGCATGCACACTCAAGCACAGTGAAGTTTATCCTCTGCATTTAACCCATCTGAAGCAGTGAACACATGCACACACCCATGGAACAGTGGACAGCAATACTACAGCACCTGGGGAGCAGTTAGGTACCTTGCTCAAGGGCACTTGAGCCCAAGGCCGCCCCATGTTAACCTGACTGCATGTCTTTGAACTGTGGGGGAAACCAGAGCACCCAGAGGAAACCCATGCAGACACGGAGGGAACGTGCAAACTCCACATGGAAAGGGCCCCCATAGGCCTCTGGGCTTGAACCCAGAACTTTCTTGCTGTGAGGCGACAGTTCTAACCACTACACTACTGTGCTTCCTTTTTTTTCTTTAATGAGAGAGAGATGATTGATTTTGCAAACTTTAATACACTAGAAGTGAGGCGATAGACCTTACCTCTAGTGAGTGGCCCAGCTCTTGGTATATTTTTCTGGATATGGCCATCAGTGAGCAAAGTTTGGACACCCCTGGTTTAACACATTAGCCAAATACACATAATGTGAGGGTAAAATGGTGTCCAAAAGGCCTCACATGTCCCTACAGTGGAGCTATAAGCTCTCCAGATTTTTATATAGAGCTCAATGAGATATACACTTGACTTGTCACACGGAAGTTTATGATGCTAATTTAAATATTTGAACCGATACAAACAGTGGATGTGTGTCAAAACATTCTTACATCAAAAAATAAACATCATATCTTGAGAAAAATAAAAACATACTGTATTAATGAATATTGTCCATGCAGGATTCACGTAGCCAGCTTCCCCCTTTCCAGACATCCCAAGTACAACAATGTCCACAGGTGTGTTACACTGATTAACGCCCCATCAGAAACAATATTGGAACCATGAACAGAACCAGACAAATTATTTTACAATAGAGGGATTTGGGGAAGTTCACAAAAAAAAAACCCTCTGTTCATATGAAATCACAACATTGCTACATGTGTGTGGAAGAAGAGTCGGGAGACAGAAATTTTAGTTTCGCGGTTGTTAGCCTGCGCTGCTTGCTCTAGATAGCACTGGCTTGACCGCTAGCATTGGCCTTCCAAAAGTCAAGGGCGATATATTTTTGTTCCCTCCCACTATAAATCAAAATTTATAGTGTTAATTCATCAGTCACTTCCTGCATATACATACACTGCCATGGCCTTCTGTCCTGGCAATGAAGTCTTAACCAGTGAGTGAGCCAGCTCTAAACCATTCTCTGCTGAGAGACAACAAATAACAAAATCTCACTGGATAACTCTATTTTAATGTTTACAGGACAGTAACCCTCTCATTCCTGAAGCAAATTTAATAGAAAATGAGGTCAAATTAAAATTAGAAGAGAATAATTGTAATGAAATTATGAAAGAAATGAAATATTACATTTGAAATGCTGATATGTTCGGGCCTTCTCTGAAGGCCAAGAAGGCCTTGACAGTTCCCCTTTGGTAAAACGGTATATGATTAGTAAACATTCAATATAATATTCATATTTTTTTCAATTAATAAAGATTCTAGTGTACAGTAAGTTTATTAGCTGCTTCATATTTTCACGTTGTGATCATATTACTATAATGATGTTAAAGGGCTTATCACCTCACACAGACACAGATTTTTAATTAAAAGTTGATTTGTGGGCTGTTAATTAGCATAAAAATGAAATAGCTTGTCAACTATTTGACTGTAGTGTATTTTGAACTTTAAATTGCTCTCTACCTGTCTGCTACATTATAACTCGCGTTATGGTAATACACAGAATTATTCATGCTTTTTTGTCTTTTTCCATTCATCATGATGGAGAAACAGAAAAACTATGAATTAAAAGGGTCACAAACTGATTAACATGAGCAGGGTTTGGGTCTGACAAAGGAGCTGGGAAAAGCCTAGAGCTGACTTAGACCAGAGTCCAGTCTGATCCAGGATTCTTGATCGAGATGAGTCTGGGCCAGGGCCTAAAGTGTATTCAACTTTTTACATTTGATGCCTCATATGAGGAAAATACTTAGAAGTTGAATCAGGGCTGCATTTCTGGAAGTATAAAATTGCTAATTTAGTTGAATTTGTGCAGCTGAACAGCTGCTGAACAGATAATGCAATGAAAACACGCCACCCTGCAGCCATCTTGTAAAAACACTAATTGGCATGTTTTAGTCATATTATCTCTTTGTAATTAACAGTTATTCACTGAAGGTGAAGTGAATATCAGTGAATAATAACCAAGACAAAATTGAGATTATTATTCCAAAATATTCACTGTGCCTGTGACGGATAATTGTTTTGGTATAAATACACAGGTGATTTATTTAAAAAAATATGTTTAAAAAATCATATCAAAAATCATTTATTTCAATTTTTAAAAGCGACATGCAAATATAATAACGACACAGCGCAGACTTGGGCCACTTATCTCTGCCGATTCACATCAAATACTTTGTTCTGAACTTGATAAAATAAATCACAATTCCACTTTAACTTTGAATATTTTTTAGACCAAACTTCATAGCATCTTTAGTGCTTTTAGGAAAAGCATTTTCTTTCATCATTTGCCATTATTCCTCACTTATGGTGACAAAGAAGTTGGCCGCCATTTTGCTGAGTTGTTCGAGGTGATTATCAAGAAATAGTCAGAATTTCTTGACCAGTCAGCGTGTATGATTTTCTATAATCACCTGTGTATTTATACTAATACAATTTCTATAATTTTAGAAAAGAAACTGATTTACATGTTCATCTCCATTATTTGTTGCTGTAAAAGAAATAATATATTAAGGAGTCATGTCTTGTGATTAAATACAGTACCAGCCAAAAGTTTGGACACACCTCCTAATTCAATGGGTTTTTTAATAGATAAAAATAAAGAAGACACTTCATGTCTTAAAGTAATGATGGATGTCATTTTGCTTTACTTACAGTAGTTGAGCAGTTCTTGACATAATATGCATTACTACAGTTGTGGAATAGGGCTATTTACTGTATTTTTATTATTTACTCTTTACTGTTTGATCTGAAACATATTAAGAAGGCAAGAAATTGCGCTGCCTAACTTTTGACAAGGCACAGCTGTTAATTGAAAAGCATTCCAGGTGACTACCTCATGAAGCTGTTTAAGATAATGCTAATAGTGTACAAAGCGTCAAGGTAAACGCCAGCTACTTTGAGGAATCTAAAATACGTATCAACATATTTTGTATTTCACACTATTTTTTTGTTTACCACACAATTGCTTATCTGTTATTTCATTGTCTTGATGTCTTCAGTATTGTTCTACAATGTAGAAAATAATCAAAATACAGAAACACTTGTGAATGAGTAGGGGTGTGCAAACTTTTGAGTTATACTGTATGTATGTATGTATGTATGTATGTATGTATGTATGTAGCTTGTGGTGTGGGCATCCATAGGCAATGTACTTAAGTTTAAAATATGGCAGGGTTACACCAAGCTATTTTCATGAAAGTTGAATGACATTCTTTTTCACTATATTGCATGAATGCCATGAAATCTACCATTTTACAGTAACCCATAAAATTCATGTTAAACATTACCAAATGTGTCATATGAACGAAGCGTATGATACTGTGGCAGTTCGTAGGAGGGGGAGGAGCACAGAAAGACGGCAGGCCAGAATAAAGTTCCATAACTCAATTTATTGTACTTTTCAGACACAAATATTCTCCCAGTCATACAAACACACAAGTTGGCTGGTTCAGGAGAGAGACCCCTTCCTTTGCTCTCTCTCTCTTTATATAGGGCGCGGTCACTGGGAAGACACACAAACACAGATTAATTGACATCAGGTGTAGTGATTCTGCCGCTTACCTTCCCTGACTCTGCCCTCCTGTCACAGACCGGCGCTTGACCATGCCCCCGCTGCCACATACCCCCACCGCCCGACTCAGGCCGGGCAGCTATCCGGCCTGCAGCCGACTCCCCCCGACGGGAGAGAAAGTCCGCCACAACCATCTGCGCCCCTGGCCTGTGGATCACCTTGAAGTTAAAGGGTTGGAGTGCCAGATACCAACGGGTGATCTGCGTACTGGCATCCTTTATGCGGTGGAGCCACTGAAGGGGTGCGTGGTCCGAACAGAGGGTGAAAGGGCGTCCCAGCAGGTAGTAGCGGAGGGCGAGGACCGCCCACTTGATCGCGAGGCACTCCTTTTCGATTGTGCTGTAGCGCTCCTCGCGTACTGACAGCTTTCTGCTGATGTACAGCACGGGACGGTCCTCCCCTTCCACCTCCTGGGACAACACGGCCCCCAGCCCTCTGTCCGACGCATCCGTCTGTAACATAAAAGGGAGAGAAAAGTCAGGGGAGTGTAATAGTGGCCCCCCGCACAGTGCAGCCTTTACCTCAGAGAAAGCCCGCTGGCATTGCTCTGTCCACTGGACGGGATCTGGTGCCCCCTTTTTAGTGAGATCAGTCAGCGGGCTGGTGACGTCCGAATAATTAGGTATTAACCTACGATAGTAGCCAGCCAGCCCCAGGAACTGTCTCACCCCCTTTTTGGTCTTGGGCCTCGGGCAGGCTGCAATTGCTGCTGTCTTGTTAATTTGGGGATGCACCTGCCCATTGCCCAAGTGGAAGCCCAGATACCGTACTTCCACCCACCCAATCGCACACTTCTTTGGGTTGGCTGTGAGACCCACTCGCCTCAGCGACCTAAGGATGGCCCTCAGGTGTTGTAAGTGCCGCTGACAGTCATTACTATAAATAATGATATCGTCGAGGTATGCAGCCGCATAGGTGGCGTGGGGGTGGAGGACCCTGTCCATCAGCCGCCGAAACGTAGCGGGCGCCCCAAACAGCCCAAAAGGAAGTGTGACAAATTGGTGTAAGCTGAATGGTGTGGAAAAGGCTGTTTTTTCTCGGGATAATGGAGGCAAGGGGATCTGCCAATAACCCTTTGTCAAATCCAGCGTCGAGTAAAAGCGAGCCTTGCCTAGCCGATGGAGCAATGCATCAATAAAAGGCATTGGGTACACGTCGAATTTAGACACCACCTTGACTTTTCTGTAGTCCACACAGAACCGGACCGACCTGTCGGCCTTGGGAACCAAGACCACTGGGCTGCTCCAGTCACTGTGGGACTCCTTGACGATACCCATCTTGAGCATGGCCTCGAGTTCTTCCCGAACGACTTTTTTCTTGTGTTGGGGTTGCCTGTAAGGGCGGCTACGCACTACCACCCCCGGGGGCGTCTCAATGTGGTGCTCTATGAGGTCGGTGGGGCCCGGGCAGGGGCGAGAACACGTCCGAAAACTTGTCTGCACCTGGGCAACCTCCGCGAGTTGGGTCGGGGAGAGGTGGTCTCCACAAGGGACCGGAGAGGTATGCGATGCCAATGCGCCCTTTTGAACCTCCGGTCCCAGCTCCGCCTTCTCCGGAACCACCGACACCAACGCTACGGGGACCTCCTCGTTCCAGAATTTGAGTAGATTGAGGTGGTAAATCTGTAGCGCCCCACCCCTGCCCATTCGCCTCATCTCATAATCGACGTCCCTGACTCGCCGTGTGACCTCAAAGGGTCCTTGCCACTTGGCGATCAATTTGGAGCTCGATGTGGGCAACAGTAGGAGTACTTTATCTCCCGGTGTGAACTCCCTAAGGCGCGTACCCCTGTCATACAGGCAGGTTTGCCATTCTTGGGCCTGCCGCAAATTCTCCTGGGTTAGGTGTGTGAGTGTGTGGAGTTTTGCACGCAGGTCCATAACGTATTGAATTTCATTTTTACTTGGTGAAGGTCCCTCCTCCCAATTTTCTCACAGCACATCGAAAATGCCGTGTGGCTTACGCCCATATAATAATTCAAACGGGGAGAACCCCGTGGAGGCTTGGGGGACCTCTCGCACTGCAAATAACAAGGGTTCGAGCCATTTATCCCAGTTACGTGCGTCCTCACTTACGAATTTTTTAATTATATTCTGGAGGTTGCGATTGAACCGTTCAACTAAACCGTCTGTTTGTGGGTGATAAACGCTGGTGCGGATCGGCTTAATACCTAATAACCCATACAGTTCACTCAGTGTTCGTGACATAAACGAGGTGCCTTGGTCAGTGAGAATCTCTTTCGGGATTCCAACTTGGGAGATGACACGGAAGAGTGCCTCTGCAATACTGCATGCTGAGATATTGCGAAGAGGCACTGCTTCCGGGTATTGCGTTGCATAGTCCACCAGAACTAATATAAAGCGGTACCCTCGTGTTAACCGATCTAATGGCCTAACGAGGTCCATCCCAATTCTTTCAAACAGGGTCTCGATTAATGGTAGGGGGCGCAAAGGCGCTTTTGGAATGGCTGCTGGATTTACTAATTGGCATTCGCGGCATGCCGTACACCACCTACAGACATCGCCGCAAATCCCCGGCCAATAGAATTGGGCCATTATTCAGGCTAGTGTCTTATCCTGCCCTAAGTGTCCAGCCATGGGATTAAAGTGAGCCGCCTGGAATACCAATTCCCGCCGGCTTTTTGGAATCAAAAGCTGTGTGATTTGGTCTTTCGTCTGAGTGTCCTGAGTCACTCAGTATAATCTATCCTTCATAATAGTAAAGTAGGGGAAGGACGGGGTGGCATTCGGCGGGAGCGTTTGAGCATCGATTACTCTCACGTGGTCAAACGCATGCCGCAGAGTCTCGTCTCGTGACTGCTCTAACAGGAAATCTGCAAGGGATTCCCCGAGAGAGGGAGGAGGAGCCTGTGGCTCCTCAGTCTGACGCGGAGATGACGTAGACGGCTCTGTGACAGCTGCTCCTGCCAAGGCGACACCGGGACCTCCCCCTGCTGAACTACGGCAGGACCCACTCTTCACTAAATGATTCATCAACTCCCCAAATCCCGGCCAATCAGTCCCCAAAATTATGGAGTGGGTGAGGCAAGGATTAACTGCCACCTTTACTATAAATTTTTCCCCTCGGAAAAAAATGTGGACCAACACCAAAGGGTAGCTGTGAACATCCCCATGCACACACAACACCTTCACCCCCTGTGCTCCCCCCAATGCCTCGTCTTGCACCAGGCTTTGGTGAATTGAGGTCTGATTACAACCAGAATCCACCAACGCCTGATATGTATCCCCTTGGATACTCACCGGTATGCGATACACTCCGGCCCGATCGAGGGCAGCTCCTGGCGCGTCAGGGGATCCGAACCACCGCGCCCACTTCCATTGCTGAACATTGCTGTTGAAGGTGGCCCGGCTCCCCGCAGTGCCAGCAAACCTGCCAGGGCTTCCTCTCTGCACCGGCGCCCTGGGGCTCACTCACCTGAGGGGGGGAAGAGACAGACACGGAAGGGAAAAATGGGAGGGCACCGCGGGCGCGACGGGCCGGCTGGGGTGGGGCCGGCCCCCGCCTCCATGGTGGGGGAACGGGGCGAAGACGAGACACAGGGGGAGAGAGAGAGAGAGGAGAGGAGAGAAGAGGACGTTCGCTGTCCTGCCGTCGGAACAGCCGCCAAATGGTCTTCCGCCAACTCAATGGCCTGATCCAGTGACGCCAGGCGGTGGCACTGGACCAACTCCGCAGTTCCCTCTGGCAGGTGGCCGATGAACTGCTCCCCCACCACCTGATCAAGGATTCCCTCGGCGTCGCTGTTGTTGGCCCTCAACCACCGCCAGCAGGCGTCCCGGAGCTGCTGGCTAAACGTGAATGGCCGGCCGACTTCCTCCAGCCGCAGAGCGCGGAAGCGCTGTCACTGTCGTTCAGGGGTGTGCCCCACCTGCTGGAGGATGGCCCGGCGAAGGTCCGCGTAGGCCAGCCGGCGGTTGGCGGGGAGCTGTAGTATGGCCAGCTGCACCTCGCCTGTTAGCAGGGGGAGGAGGTGTGCCACTCGCTGTTCCACCGGCCAGGCCGAGGCCTCTGCTGTCTGCTCGAAAAGCGTGAGGAAGGCCTCGGGGTCGTTCTGCGGGCCCATCTTGGCTAGGGTGAGGGAAGAAGGGCCCACGGCGGTGGAGATGGTGGACCCCGCCGACGCAAGGAGGTGCCGGAACGCCAGTTGATCTTCCTGCTGCGCCAGCACCAGGGCCTCGAACCGGCACTCTTGCTCCTTCCGGAGGGTGACTAGCGCCTGGTGCTGGCTCTGCTGGGCCGTAGCGAGGGCGTGGACCAGGTCTGTGAAGGGGGAGGACTCCATGGGGCTGTTCTTTTCCTGTGCTCCGTCCCGGGTTTCAGCACCACTGTGGCAGTTCATAGGAGGGGGAGGAGCACAGAAAGATGGCAGGCCAGAATAAAGTTCCATAACTCAATTTATTTGTTCTTTTCAGACACAAATATTCTCCCAGTCATACAAACACACAAGTTGGCTGGTTCAGGAGAAAGACCCCTTCCTCTGCTCTCTCTCTCTTTATATAGGGCGTGGTCACTGGGAAGTCACACAAACACAGGTTAATTGACATCAGGTGTAGTGATTCTGCCACTTACCTTCCCTGACTCCACCCTCCTGTCACAGACTGGCGCTTGACCATGCCCCCGGTGCCACAGATACTTTCTTCTAATCTGGTAAATATCATAAAATGCCATCATTATATTTTGCCATCATCTACAGTACATGTCAGGTCTTTCAGACCCAGTACATATTTCTAAGTGGCTGATCTTCACCCATACTGTTGTGGAAACTCTCAAAACTTAAACTCTCCCAAGCAAAAATTATTCAAAGTCAAAGAGGTTGCAGAAAAGTTTAGACCTTTATTACAACCCCGATTCCAAAAAAGTTGGGACAAAGTACAAATTGTAAATAAAAACGGAATGCAATGATGTGGAAGTTTCAAAATTCCATATTTTATTCAGAATAGAACATAGATGACATATCAAATGTTTAAACTGAGAAAATGTATCATTTAAAGAGAAAAATTGGGTGATTTTAAATTTCATGACAACAACACATCTCAAAAAAGTTGGGACAAGGCCATGTTTACCACTGTGAGACATCCCCTTTTCTCTTTACAACAGTCTGTAAACGTCTGGGGACTGAGGAGACAAGTTGCTCAAGTTTAGGGATAGGAATGTTAACCCATTCTTGTCTAATGTAGGATTCTAGTTGCTCAACTGTCTTAGGTCTTTTTTGTCATATATTCCATTTTATTATGCATCAAATGTTTTCTGTGGGTGAAAGATCTGGACTGCAGGCTGGCCAGTTCAGTACCCGGACCCTTCTTCTATGCAGCTATGATGCTGTAATTGATGCAGTATGTAATTGATTCAGTATGTTTTTACAACAGTCTGTAAACGTCTGGGGATTGAGGAGACAAGTTGCTCAAGTTTAGGGATAGGAATCTTAACCCATTCTTGTCTAATGTAGGATTCTAGTTGCTCAACTGTCTTAGGTCTTTTTTGTCGTATCTTCTGTTTTATTATGCACCAAATGTTTTCTGTGGGTGAAAGATCTGGACTGCAGGGGCCAGTTCAGTACCCAGACCCTTCTTCTACGCAGCCATGATGCTGTAATTGATGCAGTATGTGGTTGGGCATTGTCATGTTGGAAAATGCAAGGTCTTCCCTGAAAGAGACGTCGTCTGGATGGGAGCATATGTTGCTCTAGAACCTGGATATACCTTTCAGCATTGATGGTGTCTTTCCAGATGTGTAAGCTGCCCATGCCACACGCACTAATGCAACCGCATACCATCAGAGATGCAGGCTTCTGAAGTGAGCGCTGATAACAACTTGGGTCGTCCTTCTCCTCTTTAGTCCGAATGACACGGTATCCCTGATTTCCATAAGGAACTTCAAATTTTGATTCGTCTGACCACAGAACAGTTTTCCACTTTGCCACAGTCCATTTTAAATGAGCCTTGGTCCAGAGAAGACGTCTGCACTTCTGGATCATGTTTAGATATGGCTTCTTCTTTGAACTATAGAGTTTTAGCTGGCAACGGCGGATGGCACGGTGAATTGTGTTCACAGATAATGTTCTCTGGAAATATTCCTGAGCCCATTTTGTGATTTCCAATACAGAAGCATGCCTGTATGTGATGCAGTTCCGTCTCAGCGCCCGAAGATCACGGGCACCCAGTATGGTTTTCCGGCCTTGACCCTTACGTACAGAAATTCTTCCAGACTCTCTGTTCTTTTGATGATATTATGCACTGTAGATGATGATATATTCAAACTCTTTGCAATTTTACCCTGTCGAACTCCTTTCTGATATTGCTCCACTATTTGTCGGCGCAGAATTCGGGGGATTGGTGATCCTCTTCCCATCTTTACTTCTGAGAGCTGCTGCTACTCCAAGATGCTCTTTTTATACCCAGTCATGTTAATGACCTATTGCTAATTGACCTAATGAGTTGCAATTTGGTCCTCCAGCTGTTCCTTTTTTGTACTTTTAACTTTTCCAGCCTCTTATTGCCCCTGTCCCAACTTTTTTGAGATGTGTTGCTGTCATGAAATTTTAAATGAGCCAATATTTGGCATGAAATTTCAAAATGTCTCACTTTCGACATTTGATATGTTGTCTATGTTCTATTGTGAATACAATATCAGCTTTTGAGATTTGTAAATTATTGCATTCCATTTTTATTTACAATTTGTACTTTGTCCCAACTTTTTTGGAATCGGGGTTGTAAATCGATTAACAAAAGCTGAGTACAGTCTGCAGAGTGAACTGACTCAAAAATCACAAAGTTCTCATTTCATACAGTTTCAGAATAACACAGTGTATACAAATAATTTCATTGGTTAACATGTCACGTCATAACTCTTCAGCATTTTCTACTGGGCAGTACATCTCACGCTTCTCATAGTTTGTATCACCCGGGCCAAATTTTCCAGTGTGATTGATCAATTCAGGAAGAATCAAAACATGTGATACGTTGTGAACAACACAACATTCAGAGTGTACAATACATGATTCAAAATGACTGGAATCAAATCGGTATAGGATACAGACTGATAGCTCTAGGTGCAAACGAGCAGAGCAGCACTCGGTAAGGTAACATCGTGGCCTTGGCCAGTCTGCATAACAGGATAAAAAGGACACCGCTGTGGAGCTTGTGTTGTAACAATACACAATTCAGAATACCTTTATAAAATGTATTACATTAGCATGCAAAGCACTACAGAATGAACAATTGCTGGATTCACCATTGCTTTGGCTAAATAATCACAACATATGATAACACTCCAGGCATGGGAATTAGAACAATACACTTTTTGAATAGGCCTGTGACTTAGCAGAAAACTACATTTCATTATAAGCAATCTCAATGTCTTTAGTGCATTTAACTTATTTACTGTAATTATGATCAAATCGATTTATTATTACTTTTTAATCAGATCAACTTCATTGACTCTTGACTGAAACTCAACATACTGACTTTGAATCGAAATACAATCATCATAAACCACATTACTGCTGATGTGATTACATCAAGATATGTGTGTGTGTGGTTACATATGAATCAAAATACACTTGTGTTTTCATTAAGGTGTGTGTGTGTGCATATGAATATGAATCAAACTACAGTCATCCATCCATGATTGTATTTTGGATGGATGATGGCTACATCCATTATCTGTAGCTGCTTATCCTGTTCTACAGGGTCGCAGGCAAGCTGGAGCCTATCCCAGCTGACTATGGGCGAGAGGCAGGGTACACCCTGGACAAGTCGCCAGGTCATCACAGGGCTGACATATAGACACAAACAACCATTCACACTCACATTCACACCTACGGTCAATTTAGAGCCACCAATTAGCCTAAACTGCATGCCTTTGATCTGTGGGGGAAACCGGAGCACCCGGAGGAAATCCACGAGGACACAGGGAGAGTATGCAAACTTCAGACAGAAAAGCCCTCGTCGGCCACTGGGCTCGAACCCAGAACCTTCTTGCTATGAGATGACATTGCTAACCACTACACTACTGTGCCACCTGATAATCATATCAGAGCCATTTATTTTATCCATAATCCATTACAGAAGACACTTTGTGAAAAAAATTAATAAATACACAAAATATCACAACACTAGTGAAACAGAATTTCTTGTCATAATTTGCTCTCATAGAAAAGCAAAAATGTCAATCATTATTAAAGCATTAGATAAAAAGTGTGACACACTGACATTTTTAAAATCAGTGATGGACTAAAGACCCTCCTTCAAGAGAACGTGTACTGAATATATACTTTATCCCAGCAGACCTGAAAATACTTGAGTAGTTGAACTTTGTTACTGCATTTAGGTATCATTTAGGTGTGCTTCTGCTTTATTTGAGTTTTCTTGAAATTGAATACTGATACCCTTTTTTAATGACATTTCCAATATTTGTATTCCTTCCATTTCTATTTTACTTATAACATACTCATTATAAATCTTGAAGGTCTCTTCTCTTACCCAGCCAATGACTGGACACTATATACAGTGTCTTGCAAATGTATTCATCCCCTTTTGTGTTTGTCCTATTTTGTTGCATGACAAGTTGGAATTAAAATGGATTTTTTTTTTTTTGGGGGGGGGGGTTAGCACCATTTGATTTACACAATATGCCTACAACTTTAAAGGTGAAAATTCTTGCATTAATCAACAAATTATGTAACATTTATACTACTACTACTACTAATAATAATAATAATAATAATAATAATTATTATTATTATTATCATCCATCCATCCATTATCTGTAACCATTTATCCTGTGCATGGTCATGGGCAAGCTGGACCTATCCCAGCTGACTATGGGCCAGTGGCAGGGTACACCCTCAACGTGTCACCAGATCATCACAGGGCTGACACAAAGACACAACCATTCACACTCACATTCACACCTACGGTCAATTTAGCACCATCAATTAGCCTAAACTGCATGCATTTGAATTGTTTTTGAGCCAGTAATGCACCGTATTAGAATCTATGTTTGCTGTGAGCCAGATATGGTGGGCATCATCATCATCATTGAGGGAATCCCAGTGCTTACTGATTTTAGCAATCTGGCCAGAGCATGCAGTCTACTCCTTGGGGTAACACGTGCCCTCAATCTCTAGTATCCATCCAAACTTGCCAAAACTTTTGGTACACTGTACCCAAAACCAACCCCCAGGTTCATCTCATCTCATCTCATTATCTCTAGCTGCTTTATCCTGTTCTACAGGGTTGCAGGCAAGCTGGAGCCAGCTGACTACGGGCGAAAGGCGGGGTACACCCTGGACAAGTCGCCAGGTCATCACAGGGCTGACACATAGACACAGACAACCATTCACACTCACATTCACACCTACGGTCAATTTAGAGTCACCAATTAACCTAACCTGCATGTCTTTGGACTGTGGGGGAAACCGGAGCACCCGGAGGAAACCCACACGGACACGGGGAGAACATGCAAACTCCACACAGAAAGGCCCTCGCCGGCCACGGGGCTCGAACCCGGACCTTCTTGCTGTGAGGCAACAGCACTAACCACTACACCACCGTGCCGCCCACCCTCAGGTTCATGACTCTCA
This sequence comes from Neoarius graeffei, assembly GCF_027579695.1. NCBI lineage: Eukaryota > Metazoa > Chordata > Actinopteri > Siluriformes > Ariidae > Neoarius > Neoarius graeffei. The sequence continues at coordinate 35,074,314 of NC_083573.1, read as the reverse complement.
AAAACAAGCTTCTAGTCGAGGCAGTCAAACATGACTGTTGGTCCTGCACTTCTGAAAGGCTTTTTTGTTATGCCTGTTCCAGACTCATACATTTGTCCGCCTGTTGAGTGGAATTGTGTAAGATGTTCTACTGGTTTGTCCTGTGAAGGTGTTATATGAAGCTGCAAACTTATGGTGTGTAAATTTTAAATTTATTTTATGTTTGATGCACACTAAAATACACTACTGTAAATCTGCACCTTAAAAGCTGAGGCCAGAAGTTATGATCTGTGAATTGAAAAAGAAAAGATGTTTCTATATAGACACACTGTGAAGGTGTTCTGCTGAGCCCCACTTTATAAGTGGAGTTCAAATGTTCTTGTATGTGAAATGTTCACAATGTTCTCAAGGGAAAATTTGGACAATTTTCAACATTACGTCAATCAGAGCTAGAGATACAGTGTAAAAATGCCTGCAGTTGTTGCCAATCCTCTGTGCCTGGGGCATGCTGTTCTCTTGTCATCAGTATTCGGCTCATTGCTACTGTTTTTACATGGTAATGACTGAATAAATATTGGAAATAGATACCTCTCCTCTTTATTTGTTAAATTTATAGTCATGCTAATTAATTATTTGATGTAGTTTACACTTTTAAATCATAGAAAAGAAGAATCGGTAAAATTAATAAAATTGAGTACGAGTTCATTTAACTCAAATTCTTAGTTAAAATAAATAAAATTTAAAAGAAAAATTAAGTCTGATATGTTGATATGATTCTCACACAGGCCTACTAACACTGTTAGAGCTGTAAGTGGACAAACTTAAAGAGACCTGAGTGATTTTTTTTTCTCATTAATTGATATAGTTCTTGGCATTTGAAACATTAACTGAAGGTCATGACTTGTATGTACATAATTTTTTTGCCTTTGCCTGCTGCCAGATGATCAGCTGATTAAGATTTTTATATTGAGGAAGGAGTCATGAAGGCCTTGAAGTACTCTCAAACCCAATGTGAGGTCATGAGGTGACTGCCTCACAAAAGTGTTGTTGTTGTTGTTGTTGTTTTATCTGTAACCGCTTATCCTGTGGGGGGTCCCGGGGGGCAAGCTGGAGCCTATCCCAACTGACCATGGGCGAGAGGCAGGGTACACCCTGGACAGGTCGCCAGCTCATTGCAGGGCTGACACACACATAGTGACACAAACAACCACTCACACCCACGATCAATTTAGAGCCACCAATTAACCTAACCTGCATATCTTTGGACTGTGGGAGGAAACCCACGCAGACACGAGGAGAACATGCAAACTCCACACAGAAAGGCGCTCATCGGTCACGAGGATCAAATGAAGAACCTTCTCACTGTGAAGTGACAGTGCTAACCACTGCAGCACTATGCTGCTGACAGATTAGCAGCCCATCCAGGATGTACCCTTGCCTTCTGCCCGATGTTAGTTGGGATAGGCGCCGGCTTCCCGGTAACCGAGAAATGGATAAGTGGTCTAGAAAATGAGAAGAAGAAGAAGAAGAAGCCTTTATTTGTCACATGCACATTCAAGCACAGTGAAATTCATCCTCTGCATTTAACCCATCTGAAGCAGTGAACACACGTACACACACACAGAGCAGTGGACAGCAATACTACAGCTCCCAGGGAGCAGTTAGGTACCTTGCTCAAGGGCACTTCAGCCCAAGGCTGCCCCATGTTAACTTAACTGCATGTCTTTGAACTGTGGGGGAAACCGGAGCACCCGGAGGAAACCCACGTAGAGAACATGCAAACTCCACACAGAAAGGCCCCCCGTAGGCCACTGGGCTTGAACCCAGAACTTTCTTGCTGTGAGGCGACAGTGCTAACCACTACACTACTGTGCCGCCTTTTTTTTTTTTTTAAATGAGAGAGAGATGATTGATTTTGCAAACTTTAATACACTAGAGGTGAGGCGATAGACCTTACCTCTAGTGAGTGGCCCAGCTCTTCGTATATTTTTCTGGATGTGGCCGTCAGTGAGCAAAGTTTGGACACCCCTGGTTTAACACATTAGCCAAATACATGTAATGTGAGGGTAAGATGGTGGCCAAAAGGCCTCACTTGCCTCTACAGTGGAGCTATGAGCTCTCTAGATTTTATATAGAGCTCAGTGAGATATACACTTGACTTTTCACATGGAAGTTTACGACGCTAATTTAAATATTTGAACTGACACAAACAGTGGATGTGTGTCAAAACATTCTTACATCAAAAAATAAACATCACATCTAAAGAAAAATTTTAAAAAATACCGTATTAATGAATATTGTCCATGCAGGATTCACGTAGCCAGCTTCCCCCTTTCCAGACATCCCAAGTACAACAATGGCCACAGGTGTGTTACACTAATTAACGCCCCATCAGAAACAATATTGGAACCATGAACAGAACCAGACAAATTAACATATTTTACAATAGAGGGATTTGGGGAAGTTCACAAAAAATCCCCTCTGTTCATATGAAATCACAACATTGCTACATGTGTGTGGAAGAAGAGTCAGGAGACAGAAATTTTAGTTTCGCGGTTGTTAGCCTGCGCTGCTTGCTCTCGATAGCACTGGCTTGATCGCTAGCATTGGCCTTCCAAAAGTCAAGGGCGATACGTTTTTGTTCCCTCCCACTATAAATAAAAATTTATAGTGTTAATTCATCTGTCACTTCCTGCATATACATACTGTACACTGCCATGGCCTTCTGTCCTAGCAATGAAGTCTTAACCAGTGAGTGAGCCAGCTCTAAACCATTCTCTGCCGAGAAACAACAAATAACAAAATCTCACTGGATAACTCTATTTTAATGTTTACAGGACAGTAACCCTCTCATTCCTGAAGCAAATTTAATAGAAAATGAGGTCAAATTAAAATTAGAAGAGAATAATTGTAATGAAATTATGAAAGAAATGAAATATTACATTTGAAATGCTGATATGTTTGGGCCTTCTCTGAAGGCCAAGAAGGCCTTGACAGTTCCCCTTTGGTAAAACGGTATATGATTAGTAAACATTCAATATCTCATCTCATCTCATTATCTCTAGCCGCTTTATCCTGTTCTACAGGGTCGCAGGCAAGCTGGAGCCTCTCCCAGCTGACTACGGGCGAAGGCAGGGTACACCCTGGACAAGTCACCAGGTCATCACAGGGCTGACACATAGACACAGACAACCATTCACACTCACATTCACACCTACGGTCAATTTAGAGCCACCAGTTAACCTAACCTGCATGTCTTTGGACTGTGGGGGAAACCGGAGCACCCGGAGGAAACCCACGTGGACACTGGGAGAACGTGCAAACTCCGCACAGAAAGGCCCTCGCCAGCCACAGGGCTAGAACCTGGACCTTCTTGCTGTGAGGCAACAGCACTAACCACTACACCACCATGCCACCTAACATTCAATATAATATTCATCTCATCTCATCTCATTATCTCTAGCCGCTTTATCCTGTTCTACAGGGTCACAGGCAAGCTGGAGCCTCTCCCAGCTGACTACGGGCGAAGGCGGGGTACACCCTGGACAAGTCACCAAGTCATCACAGGGCTGACACATAGACACAGACAACCATTCACACTCACATTCACACCTACGGTCAATTTAGAGCCACCAGTTAACCTAACCTGCATGTCTTTGGACTGTGGGGGAAACCGGAGCACCCGGAGGAAACCCACGTGGACACGGGGAGAACGTGCAAACTCCGCACAGAAAGGCCCTCGCCGGCCACAGGGCTAGATCCTGGACCTTCTTGCTGTGAGGCGACAGCGCTAACCACTACACCACCGTGCCACCTAACATTCAATATAATATTCATATTTTTTCAATTAATAAAGATTCTAGTGTACAGTAAGTTTATTAGCTGCTTCATATTTTCACATGTTGAGATCACATTACTACAGGGCTGCCAACTTTTCAAAATTCCTAGGAGTGAGATTTGTTTTTGGGGAGGGGGGTCAACAGCAAAATTTTTCCGCACACCACGCAGTAAGTGGGAATTTTGTATTCAGTTTGATATTCACTTGTCCCCCTGCATTCTGGTGTTTTGTTTGTGGGTCGTCCAGCTGGAGATGGACAATGAAGGGGGGGGGGTGTTTGAGATTTTGGATTTAGTAGATGTTCCTGCATTCTGGTGGATTTTTGGAGTGGCCTGCTGTGCCATACCTACATTCTTACACACCCTGACTTGCCAGGCCTTCAGCTTGTGGCCAACAAAAGCACCAAGTTTTGGCTTAAAAGCCCCCACACTAGAAAACTACAGATGACTGCCAATGTTCCTGTAGCCCTATAGACCTGTGTTTCAGATTTAAAGGCAAGTTCATGTTTGAAAATATTTCATCAGCTAAGCCTAAACACCTTCTTAATTGAAACTAAATGTTAAGTTTTTAATCACTGTTGCAAAAATAAGATTGTCCCTCACTGACTATTCATTATGCATTTAAAGGCTTTCCCCACCACTGGGTTCAGCAAAAGATTGGCATGGGGAAAAATATCAACAGCAAAAGAACAAATAAAATGCTTAAACAGTAAGCAAAATGTACATGTGCTACAGTACAAGAAACATTAAAATGATTAAGTTTGAACAGTACTGAAACACAAAAAGCTGAACCTTGGCCATAGGTGGGAATGTGCACACAAAGTTGGGCTTAAAAATTTTGGTCATACTTAAATAATCTATATTAATATATTTCTTATTAATTTATTTCTTATCTATGTTTCTTATTAGTAATAGAGCATTCATCAGGGCCTGTTATCTGACAAATATTCTCTACCTGTCTTGCCCTCTTTGAAACCCTGTCTCCTCAGTATATTGTTCTCTGTCTTTTTTTTTTTTTTTTAATTATTCACAACAGCCTATACAAGTCAATGATTTAATAACCTACATGTTTTTGGTCATGTTCATGAAAAAGACGCTAGCAAATATGTCCATTAATGCATTTAGGGCAAATTGAGTGTGGCATATAATTTGTGCAAACTTATGTTTCTTAACTGACACCTCAATCTTTTTGGATTGACTTGAATTGAAGGAGACTATGCAATGTCATAATTTCTGGCTGAATTAGGCTACTTATTTGTACCAAAATGTGTTTCCCTGCGTTTTCACTGCCTATGTGCCTATTGCATACTGTCCTTGATTGATGTTTTGAATAACTGTTGCATTCTGAAGAGCATTAGGTTTTGTCAAAAAATTATACAAGATTAGTCTTTCAGAGACATCCATTCTTCATTCAAGGCATTTTCACACCACTGGGTTTAGCAGAACATTTGCATAAACAGCAATACACAAATAATCAAATAAAGTGCTTAAACAGTGAGCAGATGTGCTGCAAAAAACTGAATTTGAACAATGACTACGTTTACATGCACATCCAAATCAAGCTGCTGTCGGTAATCGAGTTGAAGGTCCCAGCAGGGTGCCAGAGAAATCCAATCCTACATGCACACGATGAAATCGAGCTATTGTGTGAGGTGCATTGTGCACCCGAGCCACAGGTGGCGCTACACGCCCCATCGTGTTGGTACACTTCTGGTTGTCGTCATGAAGAAGAGCTATTCAAGAGTATAAACAAAGTTATCCCGTGTTTTGTAAGACAACTTATTTTGGACAATTGTATATTTTTCTAAAGTCCATTTTTTGCTTACAAAAAATTTTTTTTGCTTACAATTTAACTTATGTCTTAATAAACACACAAAAAGTTCAATTGTTTTGCTTTTATTGACATTCTTCAGATGTTGGACATATATATATATATATATATATATATATATATATATATATATATATATATATATATATACACACACACACAAATACAATGACTTGTTTATGTACACAATTCACAGCTATGCAACAGCTGTACAGATGTATTTGGTAATACAGTAAGTGAGCTAAATTTTAACAGTGCAAACAATGCCACAAAAAGAAAAGATTCATGCCATTGTCATGATTCGTTGTCATGCCGACCGAGGCTGTTGTGTTTCCCGCTTGTGGTCTCGTCACTCGTCACTTCCGGAAGGGGCAGTGCTGAAGTAAGTAGCTGGACTACGTAGCTCAATAGGGTATACATGCACTAAGTAGCTCGGCAGAAATCGCATAATCTAGGTCGTGTAGCTCGATTCCGAGAAATCAAGTTCGGTTCAATTTCAGCCGAATTAAGGTGTATACATGGCATTTTGAACTTCAATTTCAGTCGAGCAATGGCAGAAATTCGATTCTCTTTATGTGCATATAAACGCACTGAAAGTTTCAACAGCATGTTTACAAAAAGCTAGAGAAGTCCTAAGTTTTGTGCGCTTGATTGTACAGGCCTGTGGCCTTCTTGGAGGCCTTGATGATCGTGGGTGAGGGCTCCCACTTAAAGCAGGGCTCCAAGTCTGCCATCTTTACAGTCATGATTGAGGAAAGGGTACTATCTAGGGCCAAACTGTTTCTTGTCTTTGTTTTGTTGAAAGGTTTTGTTTCCTGTGTTTCCACAGGAAACACCCTTTCTGCATCTGCATTGGAATGTGGGAGGACGAGGACCAGCTTTGAAATCGCAGCAAGCCTCTGAAATTGGTTTACTCCTGTCACCTGTGCCAAATGAACCAAGAACACAATGGAAATATGCCCTCATGTGATGTTTCCTTTTATCTCTTTTGACAAATGAGTATAGGTTGATGCACAGACAAAATACATGCATCTACCATGATGCTTTATATGTACTGGTATCAATAATGCTCAAGAGGTTATTTCTACTGTGTTCTTGGTGTACAAAAATAAGCTTTACCTTATCTTTCCGTGTAGCCATTTCAGCCCAGAAGCTTTCGATTTCAAATTCCTCTGGGTGCTGCAGTGGTGGCAACGGCATTGTCTGGTACTCCAGAAACTCCTCTGCCAGTAGATCATGCTCCGCTGGTCCATGGTATGGGAGGATGTGGGGAAACCTATTTATGAAAGTACAGTTACAAGTTACTTGTTTTTGATATATGGTCATCAACCAACAGCAGTACATACAAACATTTAAAAAGAGATGCCATTTAGGGACAGCTCATTCTAAGAGGCAGAATTCTATGGTTAAAATGCCTTTTCATTAGCCTGGCCACAAATTCAAGATATTTTAGATAAAATAACAAGTAGTTATTACTGAAAGATCCTAACCTCTCAACAAAGTAAAGGACATCTTCTATGGCACATTCAGACCTCTGTCGAACATCTACAAATTTGGCATGCTTGAGCAGTGGCTCTTGGAGGGGCAGCTTCTTCAAAGCGTAGTCCACAGCATTGATCAGAAATGCCAAAGCAGCCTCATGGAATTTCTCCATCTGCTGTGGTGTGATGTCTCCATCATCCAGTAACCTGTTGAGCTTAGCCCTGGTGGTGAAGCTAATGTTCAGCTTTCTTCCTGCCAAAGATACAACAAATCAGGTTAACAGAAATGCTGAGTTATGCTGATGATCTGCAAGAAGTTCAGTGGCTTTGGGCTAACCAGAAGCTCATTGTCAATACAAGAACTAGGACAACCTTACCAGGTTTCTCCTTATGAGGTGAAAAACGGCTAGGTTCAAGGCAAAGCATCACACGAGGTTCCCCTATAGTCTGGCCTCATCACTTTGATATTAGAAATTTCAATTTTATTGATAAGAAATAATAATCTCATCTCTCATTATCTCTAGCCGCTTTATCCTGTTCTACAGGGTCGCAGGCAAGCTGGAGCCTATCCCAGCTGACTACGGGCGAAAGGCGGGGTACACCCTGGACAAGTCGCCAGGTCATCACAGGGCTGACACATAGACACAGACAACCATTCACACTCACATTCACACCTATGGTCAATTTAGAGTCACCAGTTAACCTAACCTGCATGTCTTTGGACTGTGGGGGAAACCGGAGCACCCGGAGGAAACCCACGCGGACACAGGGAGAACATGCAAACTCCACACAGAAAGGCCCTCGCTGGCCACGGGGCTCGAACCTGGACCTTCTTGCTGTGAGGCAACAGCGCTAACCACTACACCACCGTGCCGCCCCAAGAAATAATAATAATAATGATTAATAATCAAACACTTACCTGGTAAATGGTTGGCCTTTTCTTTATAGGGAATTTCATGAGCCGGTTCACAGCCCTGCTGATACCATGAACTTCGCACACAGCTTGCGAATGAATTTTAGCATCTACAACACAGATGTTTATAGCTGTAAAACACTGGGTGAAACCTGCTGTACAAGCTCCCAGCAGATAGCAGCAACAAAACCCAGAATGGAAAAAAAGACAGCAGAATCATATCCTGCTCTCCCATTGTACCTCATCATGTAACAAAAATATCGATAACTGCTCTCGCTGGAGGAGGAGGTTAAATGTGGTGAATGTTGGTATGCTGGCCTGGAAGAACAGTAGGTACACCTCAGTCATGGGGTCAGTGAACACTGCCTGAAGTCTCCTGAACCTCACCTGCTTTTCATCTTGAATAGAACAAGCAACAAAAAAACAAGGTTGTCAGTAACATAAGTGTACAGTTAACTATTCAGTGGCATTTGTAACTGCATAACGAAATGATGTAAGGCACCGTACTAGCAGATTTGAAGTAGCTGGCCAGTGGTTCATAAAGTCTCAGGATCCGTGTTACACAGTGCTCAAGACTTAACCAACGAACGGAGACGTGCATGAGGATCTCCATGTACTCTGTTTCATGGAGCTCACAAAACTCTGTTATAGACATTTCATTATAAATCATATGTATTCTAATGCTCTGTATTTTCAATATTATAATTTGGTACTACCAAATGCACACCTGTCAAGTACCCTTTTCGATTTGTACTACCCTTGAACCAGTATCCAATATCGACTACCAGGTCCTCCAAATCAAAACTGGACACCTGCAATACATGAATTAAACTGTAAAAACATTGCATGTCAATGCATGTAATCAGTACAGTGGAATAAAGTTACATCCAAAGTTCCATCAGGCCAATACTCACGTCAAAAAAGCCTACCCCTGCTGATTTTGCAGTGTTATGAATTACATGACACGGGCAGCCATGGATGTAAATGCCTGGGTGCTTCTCTCGGACTCTGGAGGCGATGGAGTTGTGTGGACCAATGTTCACAGCAGCATTGTCTACCGACAGACCCACACAGTACCGCCAAGGAATATCCTTCTCTTCTAGGGTGGCATTTATTTTTGAGGAAATCACATCAGCTGTCCCACAGCTCTTCCCGCTGGTTGTGCACATACTGAGAAAGTGATGGACAACTTTGTTGTTCATAAATATGCGGACAGTTAATGGGTTCATCTTCTCTACTCCTGTAATGACAGCATGAAAGCATAAAATGCTTGCATTTTCATAGATGTTTAAAAACTAAAATCAGGCAAGATCATTATGGAGGAAAAAATATATCCAATAGTTTGGGAAATACCTGTGTCATTAGAGCCATCTGTTATCAAGGTGTAGGGTGCTTCCTTCATTTTTGCCACTAACTCCTCTGTAAAGTATGGGGCCAGTGCTTCATTGACTATACACGAAGCTTTTGTTCAAGCACACCTATATTCTAGAGCTGTTTTGGAGTCTTTGAAACCAGTGGCGTATCAAGCTTTCCAAAAGTGGGGATATTCTGGAATGGGGAAGCCATATCATTAGAAATCGGTTTATGGCTATATACACGCCCGGCGTGTACACTGTGATGTACTGTCAATGACCGATATGGAACTTTTTCATACCCATGGTCCATGGATGCAAATGAAAGGGAGGACAGCAGAAAGCCTATAAATCCAGTTGACTCCAGCCAAGTTCTGCATTTCATGCAGAGATCTATCATGTTGGGTTTTGGTGTTGTTACTGCCAGGGCTATGTAATTATTCAGTAAGTGAAGGCAAAAAGTATTGAGTGATAATTCTAGGTAACAAGATACTGTTCTATAACAGAGATGTCAGTATTGCTGCCTACACTGGTATACACTGATATAAACAAAACCAAAAACTTCACATAGCCCAAGAAGTCATACACAGTGTATAGATCATACACCATCATGCATAACAGTTTGGACTGGGATCGCTTTGTGTGAGCAGGAGGCATGGCTAATCAGTTCATGTTGGAGAAGCGCAGCATCCTGGAAGGACCTCTTTAGTATAGCATTCAAATAAGACGGGGCAGTTCCTGCTTTTAATGTCTTTAATTATTCAAACTCGTGTACAAAACTTGTTTGCATCATGCATTACATCAGGTTTAATGCATTAAATTTGAAAATGATGCAATAGACTACACATACAACAAACATGGCCAAATAACATTACTGTACAACAATTATTGAACATTCATTCGATTTGAAATGCCTTTAAATCTCAATTGAAAAACTCTTCTAAAAAGTGATAAGCAGTTACATGATACCCATTACACATGACATATCAATCAAGCACAACAGAAATGTGCTGTTGGTGTAGATTTGAGTGCGTTCTGTCAACGTTTGATAATCACACGAGTCGACACGAGTCACATTAGCATAGCTAATATTGCCTCTCTCTCTCTCTAGACGGCTAGTATGCTACTAACATTAAGCATTTCAATCAATACTGCCTTAAATAAAACTGGTGCACCATGAATCCTCGATCTTGAAATGAGTGCAGTGGTTGAGTGATTGAGCACTACTCAAAGTAGTGGCACGTTTGCAAGCCTGTAGGTGCAGGGGTCATATAGTCAACTTACTTGGGTCTTCTTGAAAAAGGAGTCAATCGTCCCCTGCCTTTTCCTTTTCTGCATCCTTGTCAATATTGCACGACAAAAGAGGACAGCATTAATAGTCCTATGGAAATTAACACAATCTTTTAGGGCATGGCACCTGGGACAACTGTTTGAACGATGGCATCACAAGCGCTTTGAGAAGGGTCTGTCTGCACTCTGCAGAGCCAGGCACAGTAAGCACCGCATGCGACGTCAAACTTGGAACGGTGAATCAGGAGCGGTAAAACTGGTGTTGGCTCTGCAGCTCTGCAGACAGATACTGTATTATTGAGCGCTTTTGGCACACTACACAAACTGGCTATTATATTCACACAACTGCTGATTGGTCGGGTGAGAAAAACTGTTTTGAGTCCGTTGCGTGGCTGTTTTTTGTCTAACGTTATGGCAATAGTTTACTTCCTTGTTACACATTTTATAGTAGCTGTATAATTTTCATAATGATGTCATTTTAATCTGACAAAAGTGCGTGGGATCAAATTGTGTTTCAACAAAAGTGGGGGGGATGAAACGTACGCATCCCCCGCGGGTGATACGCCCCTGTTTGAAACACTCTGTCAGTGCAGGCCCCAGCTGGTCGGAAAATGCCAGTGGGACATTGTGCTCAATTAAAGTTGCAGTCATTTTGACCTCAGCCCTCCTTGTCTGTAAGAAAAGAAGTTATTAGCACTCCTAAAAGAACATAGTTAAGTTTAAAGAGACACCAGAAAAAATAGAGCACAGGTGCCCTATTGAGCTCTTAAGACATAGAACTAAGAAAACAACTGTAAAACATAATGCAGAGATTAAAAAAAAAAAAAAAAACAGAATTAGTCAAAACTATCAATCATGATGATACCATGATCAACCGGACACAAAACCTCTTTAACCTTGATAGGACCATGACACATAGCATACCTTAACCTCTTGGTCAGACATCCCCCCCAACAGAGGGAGCAAACACTGCATATTGGGATATTGAGGCTGTGCACTGAAGAGCCCATTGCTTGTCCTGATGGCTTTTGCTTTTTATGTGGCGCGCTACATCCGCCACACCCTGGTGACAACACGTGTTCTCCACACGGCATACTGCACACCAGTAGTGTGTGTTGAGGCTCCCTCTGGTAATGAATGGGCATGTAGAGGTCCACTCATTTTTAAAAGCACACCGATATGATGCTGCCCCAGACAATGCGCGACTCTTTGGGCCATGTCTGGGCTGCTGTTCTGGGGGGGATGCTGTCTGTTGCTGCTCTTCTGTCTGTCCTGTCTCCTGTTCTTCTGTCTGTCCTGTCTCCTGCTCTTCTGTCTGTCGTTCTGTCTGTTCTGAATGCTGCTCTTCTGTCTGCCCTGTCTGTTGCTCTTCTGTCTGTTGTTCTGTCTGTCCTGTCTGCCTTTTCTGGCTTGGCTGGATTGTCAAAATAAAATATTCTGCTTTTGTCCTGCCAGTGGTCCTACGCTTCGGGACATCTTATCTTTGAAAGAATTCAAATAGTCATGTTGGTTTAATAAATCTACACAGTCAGAACAACATGCCTTTTCCTGGAGGACAAGTTTCTTGTGTTTATTCTGAATCTTACCTGCTCTGAGTGGTGGGCAGGCCTACAGCAAAACAGTCAAGTTCTTTGATATTACAGGTGACCATGCTTTATTTACTTTAAAGTGCTGATGACACGTTTTTGACATCTTTGGCGATGTTTTATAACATAAAAAGTAATTCCCGATGATCCATATATTAATTCACGAAGGCGCCTATTTTACAAGTTATAATAAAAAACGCGGCTATTTGGGCAAATTTGACGGGGCTGCAGCACCCAGGAGACGAAGGAGGAGGAGAAGCTATATGACGTCAGCGAAAGAACCTTCCTCCTAACTTACCAGTTTGTTGTTGATGCGGCAGGTGTTCAGTTTATCATTATTAGTATTTTTATTAGACATTTTATATATATATATATATATATATATATATATATATATATATATATATATATATATATATATATATATATATAGTTATTATGCCTTCGTGTTGTGTTGCCGGCTTTTGCTCCAAAACCCACAAGGATGGGGTAAGTTTATTCAAGTTTCCCAGAGATCCTGAGCTGCATGCGAAGTGGGTGAAGCAAGTCAGGCGCACTCGTGACAAGTGGGAGCCCTCACCAACATCCGTCCTGTGCTCTGAACACTTCGATTTGGATTGTTTTGACACCCTTCCCAGCTTAAAGGAATCTCTCGGGTGTTCAGTTCAGCACAAACGTGTGCTGCTACCATCAGCAGTGCCTACACAGTGTTGCCAGATTGGGAGGTTTCCCACCCAGTTGGGCGGTTTCAAGTGCATTTTGGTGGGTTTTGAACATATTTGGGGCTGGAAAACGTCAGCAGTATCTGTTGCCAGATACTGCTGAAGTTTTACAGCCCAAAATATGTTCAAAACCCACCAAAATGCACTTGAAACAACCCAACTGGGCGGGAAACCTCCCAATCTGGCAACACTGCCAGTATTCCGGAGGGGGTCTACTAGTAGCTATGCCGGATCCAAAGACAGTCCTCCTGTCAGAACATGTGTTGTGAAACGACATAAGATAAAGGTATGTAGAGCTATAGATTCTACATGATAATCATAAATGTAATCATAAAGTCGGCGTGATATCAGTCATGTATTTGCTTGTGAAAGCTTGCGGCTTTCATGTAACTGCCACCTAGCAATGAGAGGCAAAGGGTAAAGAGGGTAGGCTATCATAGATTCTATTCGGAAGAGATCAACATAATTCTAGACTCCCAGAAGAGGAAGAGCTAGCACTAGAGAGTTCACCGGCATTTTCATGCGCCATTTCCATTGAGTAGAACCAGAGTAGAACAGCCAGTGAACCGCAGCGTGTTCTTCCGCTGACGTCACAGCATGGCCGCGAGCCATGGACCCAGTTTTCTTGCGCTGTGCAATTAAAAGTTGGATATTCGCGTAACAACAGCTTCTTTTCACGTAATTATAACAGAAATCTAACATGTTTGCCATGTTGTATAGTTTATTTAAGAAATTGCATAGAGTCATGTTCGTGTCATCAGCCCTTTAACTGAGCAATTGCATACATCATAAATAATTAAAAATAAATACCCTGTAAATAAACAATAGGCATGGTGGCTAATGACTCTTCTTGCATTTGTAATATTACCTCTTACTTGCTTTATTTTACAACATTTCCAGTATGGCTTCAAATAAAGTCATAAAGTATGATAACATACAGTAAACAAACTAAAAATGCGCCTTAATAACCGTGTGCTAAGGAGGTGCTCTCCCGTGCTGCTTGTTGGGGAAGATAGAGGCTGTGGCACGGCAGTAGGCCTATAATAATTTAGCATGCCTAGTACACAGCTCTTGATATGGGATTAAATATTCTCACAACACATATAGTCTAAAACGATTAAGAGACTTATATAAGTTCATAATTACACCAGTAACGCCACATATTGGTGTGCATATGTACAAACCTGTCTGAGACACCCGTCTTCAACTCGGATACCTTCTTCTCCCTCCTCTTCCTCTAAATTGACGGTAGGCAATAGACCAGTTCAAAAATATGGCAACGCGCAAGGAGTTGTGGGAAAGGTCAAAGGTTAAGGCCTCATAAACGAGCGGAAGTAGAGCACGTCAACAATGGCGGAGGCTACAGGCTCGCTGTGGGGACACTGTTGTGTTGTCAATTGCCACAATGGTCGTCGACTACTTGAACAGTGGATGCGAGAAGACTGTAGTGTACATTTAAATGAGTGTATACAGAAAAAATTATGTGAATCCAAGCACACAGTTTAACGCAAAAGTTCGCAAAAGTTCCCGACCTTGTCAGCTGTCAGATTCATGTTCATGGACCCGCCTTGATTTTCACTCTCGCCAATAATCATTGTCTGTAGTGAGTATTATCATGAATGCGATCACTTCCCGTCGCTGGGCACCCTTATTCAAAGACATCATTAGCCAACCCCTTGTATCTGTGCGTTTATTTCAGTATCTATCCAATCTAGCTTCTTCACATTTATATGATGTAATTTTAGGATTCAAGCACAATTGATATATTGAAATCAGTTCATTGTATCAAGGAATATTACATTTACACCAAATTGTACCAAATGTTTGTGATTGAGGTCTGTTAGACTGCCAGATAATATATGCATCAAACAATTAAATTTAAACTGATGGCCTTGAATTTGTATTTGTTTAGACTTAGAATATGAAGAATTGTACAGTATGTAAAAATAGTGATATACAACAGTATTATCTTGATTTTTATGTGCCTTAAAATGTAAAATGTTGGTTGTAATAAAAATCTGACAAGTTTCTGTGACTTTGTAGTTCTTACACCAGTAATGACTACTACTAGTCCTGAAATGATGGAAGCCTTGTAATTTATATTAAATTTTAATTTTTAAATTTCACAGATTTCACAAAATGAAAAGTAAATGGACACAAAAATGAAACATCCTTGTCTACTATTAAATATACTGTACTAAGCAAAGAATAATGCATTTCACATATTCCCACTACCTTTTGGTTAACAGTGTTTCTCTAAGAAAGTTTGATGCGAAATAGCTGTATGCCTTGCCCTCCTTGTACTCTCCCATTAATCGATGCTCCAGATCAACTTCATTGTTGACTTTCAGGTAAGTTGAAATGTCTGTAATCATCGTTGGCAGCCACTGGCTCATGCCATTCGTCTCACCCACCCATCCATATTTCAGTTCAAGGGGATCTGGGAGCTCCTTTCCATCGATGCAGAGTAGCTTTCTGTAGCATTCTGATCTGTGAAAATTAGAATAGACTATGTATTAGAATAGAAAATTAGAATAACTATGTACTATAGTTATATATCTAGATCTATAGTTCAGTTTTCATGTCGACTCCAATTAATACACTAGTAGAATCTATGACTAGTTTAGTAGGCCAAAACTCTTTTCAATTTTTGACTGTACCAGCCTGAAAAAACTTGCGACAGTCAAATGGAAAAAAAAGCAAGCTGGTCATGTTGTACTGGACTAATCTATGACTGATGAGTATAGTAAGTGATACTAGTACTGATACAATGAAACAGACGACTGTAATCTGGCAGGCAGCACGACTTATATTATTTCTCCATGTCATATATAGAACTATAACTATGAGTCGTTGACCTGTCAAAAACTGCAGTGGGTGTGGCAGTATCACCGGGTACATACCTTGATTTTTCTTTGTCTTCCTTGGACGGTACAGGCTGGATTTTCAAAACATCCGTGGGATATGCAAGCGCCCTTAGCTCTTCTACCCCCATGGTAGTTGGCAATCCCCGTTCTCGCATATGCCTCTGCAATTCTGCCTTCTTCCATAAGGCGTATTTGCTAAGGTTTGGCTTGTTTGCCGCCATGTTTTCATCTCCTATGAGGCCTCGACCTTTGACCCCTGCGCATGTGCGGCGATATGTGTGAACTGGTCTATTATCCAACTTCCAGCGAGTGCAGCATCATTAGATGCGCCACCTACCATAGGGGAGTGTGTACAGAAGGGAACACCTCTCTGCCTGTTTAGCCGTGCGTAAGGCATAATTGATTGATCGCAAGTGGTTGGCGCGATGCAATGGGTAGCCTAGATCAGATAGATAAACTAGATTTTTTTCTAGCATGAGAAATCGGAGGTATGGTGTGTGAGCGTGTGAAGACAGTCAAATGCGTGTGTCTTACGCTTATTGCGTGAGAGTTGGCAGCCCAGTTACTATAATGATGTTAAGGGCTTATCACCTCACACAGACACAGATTTTTAATTAAAAGTTGATTTGTGGGCTGTTAATTAGCATAAAAATGAAATAGCTTGTCAACTATTTGACTGTAGTGTATTTTGAACTTTAAATTACTCTCTACCTCTCTGCTACATTATAGCTCGCGTTATGGTAATACACAGAATTATTCATGCTTTTTTGTCTTTTTCCATTCATCATGATGGAGAAACAGAAAAACTATGAATTAAAAGGGTCACAAACTGATTAACATGAGCAGGGTTTGGGTCTGACAAAGGAGCTGGGAAAAGCCTGGAGCTGACTTAGACCAGAGTCCAGACTGATCCAGGATTCTTGATCGAGGTGAGTCTGGGCCAGGGCCAAAGGTGTATTCAACTTTTTACATTTGATGCCTCATATGAGGAAAATACTTAGAAGTTGATTTAGGGCTGCATTTCTGGAAGTATAAAATTGCTAATTTAGTTGAATTTGTGCAGCTGAACAGCTGCTGAACAGATAATGCAATGAAAACACGCCACCCTGCAGCCATCTTGTAAAAACACTAATTGGCATGTTTTAGTTCTGTCTTTGTAATTAACAATTATTCACTGAAGGTGAAGTGAATATCAGTGAATAATAACCAAGACAAAACTGAGATTATTATTCCAAAATATTCACTGTGCCTGTGATGGATAATCGCTTTAGTATAAATACACGGGTGATTTATTTAAAAAATATATAATATATATAAAAAATAATTTATTTCAAACTTCAAAAGCGACATGCAAATATAATAACGACACAGTGCAGACTTGGGCCACTTATCTCTCCCAATTCACATCAAATACTTTGTTTTGAAATTGATAAAATAAATCACAATTCCACCTTAACTTTGAATAGTTTTAGACCAAACTTCGTAGCATCTTTAGTGCTTTTAGGAAAAGCATTTTCTTTCATTATTTGTCACTATTCCTCACTTATCGTGACAAAGCAGTTGGCCGCCATTTTGCAGAGTCATTCGAGGTGATTATCAAGAAATAATCAGAATTTCTTGACCAGTCAGCATGTATGATTTCTATAATCACCTGTGTATTTATACTAATATAATTTCTATAATTTTAGAAAAGAAACTGATTTACATGTTCATCTCCATTATTTGTTGCTGTAAAAGAAATAATATATTAAGAAGTCATGTCTCGTCATTAAATACAGTACCAGTCAAAAGTTTGGACACACCTCCTAATTCAATGGGTTTCTTAATAGATAAAAATAAAGAAGACACTTCATGTCTTAAAGTAATGATGGATGTCATTTTGCTTTACTTACAGTAGTTGAGCAGTTCTTGACATAATATGGATTACTACAGTTGTGGAATAGGGCTATTTACTGTGTTTTTATTTACTCTTTACTGTTTGATCTGAAGCACATTAAGAAGGCAAGAAATTGCACTGCCTAACTTTTGACGAGGCACAGCTGTTAATTGAAAAGCATTCCAGGTGACTACCTCATGAAGCTGTTTAAGATAATGCTAATAGTGTACAAAGCATCAAGGTAAACGGCGGTTACTTTGAGGAATCTAAAATATCAACATATTTTGTATTTAACACTTTTTTTGTTTACCACACAATTCCTTATCTGTTATTTCATCATCCTGATATCTTCAGTATTGTTCTACAATGTAGAAAATAGTCAAAATACAGAAACACCTGTGAATGAGTAGGGGTGAGCAAACTTTTGACTTGCTGTATGTATGTATGTATGTATGTATGTATGTATGTATGTATGTATGTATGTATGTATGTATGTATGTATGTATACAGTTTGTGGTGTGGGCATCCATAGGCAGTGTACTTAAGTTTCAAATGTGGCAGGGTTACACCAAGCTATTTTCAAGAAACCTGAATGACCTTTTTCACTATATTGCATGAATGCCATGAAATCTACCATTTTACAGTAACCCATAAAATTCATGTAATACATTACCAAATGTGTCATATGAACGAAGCATATGATACTTTCTTCTAATCTGGTAAATATCATAAAATGCCATCATTATATTTTGCCATCATCTACAGTACATGTCAGGCCTTTCAGACCCAGTACATATTTATAAGTGGCTGATCTTCACACATACTGTTGTGGAAACTCTCAAAACTTAAACACTCCCAAGCAAAAATTATTAAAAGTCAAAGAGGTTGCAGAAAAGTTTAGACCTTTATTAAATTGATTTATAAAAGCTGAGTACAGTCTGCAGAGTGAACTGACTCAAAATCACAAAGTTCTCATTTCATACAGTTTCAGAATAACACAGTGTATACAAATAATCTTATTTGTTAACGTCACATCATAATTCTTCAACATTTTCTACTGGGCAGTACATCTCACAGTTTGTATCACCCAGGCCAAATTTTCCAGTATGACTGATCAATTCAGAAAGAATCAAAACATCCAATAGGTTATGAACAACACAGCATTCAGAGCGTACAACACATGATTCAAAATGACTGGAATCAAATTGGTAAAGCATACAGACTGATGTAGGCTGGAGGTGCAAACGAGCACAGCAGCACTTGGTAAGGTAACATCGTGGCCTTGGCCAGTCTGCATAACAGGATAAAAAGGACGCCGCTGTGGAGCTTGTGTTGTAACAATACACAATTCCTTGATAAAATTTATTACATTAGCATGCAAAACATTCCAGAATGAACAATTGCTGAATTCAACATCGCTTTGGCTAACTCATTGCAACATATGACAACACTCCAGGCACGGGAATTAGAATAATACACCTTTTGAATACAACCCCGATTCCAAAAAAGTTGGGACAAAGTACAAATTGTAAATAAAAATGGAATGCAATGATGTGGAAGTTTCAAAATTCCATATTTTATTCAGAATAGAACATAGATGACATATCAAATGTTTAAACTGAGAAAATGTATCATTTAAAGAGAAAAATTAGGTGATTTTAAATTTCATGACAACACATCTCAAAAAAGTTGGGACAAGGCCATGTTTACCACTGTGAGACATCCCCTTTTCTCTTTACAACAGTCTGTAAACATCTGGGGACTGAGGAGACAAGTTGCTCAAGTTTAGTGATAGGAATGTTAACCCATTCTTGTCTAATGTAGGATTCTAGTTGCTCAACTGTCTTGGGTCTTTTTTGTCATATCTTCCGTTTTATGATGCGCCAAATGTTTTCTATGGGTGAAAGATCTGGACTGCAGGCTGACCAGTTCAGTACCCGGACCCTTCTTCTACGCAGCCATGACGCTGTAATTGATGCAGTATGTGGTTTGGCACTGTCATGTTGGAAAATGCAAGGTCTTCCCTGAAAGAGACATCGTCTGGATGGGAGCATATGTTGCTCTAGAACCTGGATATACCTTTCAGCATTGATGGTGTCTTTCCAGATGTGTAAGCTCCCCATGCCACACGCACTAATGCAACCCCATACCATCAGAGATGCAGGCTTCAGAACTGAGCGCTGATAACAACTTGGGTCGTCCTTCTCCTCTTTAGTCTGAATGACACAGTGTCCCTGATTTCCATAAAGAACTTCAAATTTTGATTCGTCTGACCACAGAACAATTTTCCACTTTGCCACAGTCCATTTTAAATGAGCCTTGGCCCAGAGAAGACGTCTGCGCTTATGGATCATGTTTAGATATGGCTTCTTCTTTGAACTATAGAGTTTTAGCTGGCAACGGCAGATGGCATGGTGAATTGTGTTCACAGATAATGTTCTCTGGAAATATTCCTGAGCCCATTTTGTGACTTCCAATACAGAAGCATGCCTGTATGTGATGCAGTGCCATCTAAGGGCCCGAAGATCATGGGCACCCAGTATGGTTTTCCGGCCTTGACCCTTACACACAGAGATTCTTCCAGATTCTCTGAATCTTTTGATGATATTATGCACTGTAGATGATGATATGTTCAAACTCTTTGCAATTTTACACTGTCAAACTCCTTTCTGATATTGCTCCACTATTTGTCGGCGCAGAATTCGGGGGATTGGTGATCCTCTTCCCATCTTTACTTCTGAGAGCCGCTGCCACTCCAAGATGCTCTTCTTATACCCAGTCATGTTAATGACCTATTGCCAATTGACCTAATGAGTTGCAATTTGGTCCTCCAGCTGTTCCTTTTTTTGTACCTTTAACTTTTCCAGCCTCTTATTGCCCCTGTCCCAACTTTTTTGAGATGTGTTGCTGTCATGAAATTTCAAATGAGCCAATATTTGGCATGAAATTTCAAAATGTCTCACTTTCGACATTTGATATGTTGTCTATGTTCTATTGTGAATACAATATCAGTTTTTGAGATTTGTAAATTATTGCATTCCACTTTTATTTACAATTTGTACTTTGTCCCAACTTTTTTGGAATCGGGGTTGTAGGCCTATGATTTAGCAGAAAACAACCTTTCATTACAAGCAATGTCTTTACTGCATTTTACTTATTTACTGTAATTATGATCATTCATAAATCAATTTATTATTACTTTTAATCAAATCAACTTCATTGACTTGACTGAAAATCTACATACTGGGTTTGAATCAAAATACAATCATAAACCACATTACTGCTGATGTGATTACATCAAGATGTGTGTGTGTGTGTGTGTGGGGGGGGGGGTTACATATGAATCAAAATACACTTGTGTTTTCATTAAGGTGTGTGTGTGTATAGATCAAAATACAATCATCAGAAACCAAATTATTGCTTATATGATATCAACTCGTGTGTATGGTTACATATGTGTGTGGTTACATTAACGATAGAAAATCACCACAATACCTTCATTCTTCTCATTTCCTCTGAAACTGTTTTTTTGGCCTGAATGATTAAGATGTAGGTAAATGAGAAAAAGTATTAAAATGTTTGTAATGTAGGTCACACAGATCCAAATGTGCTAATTAACTTTTGACGAGACACACCTGTTAATTGGAAAGTATTCCAGGTGACTACCTCATTAAGCTGGTTAAGCTAATGCCACTAGTGTGTAAAGTGTCATCAAGGTAAATAGCAATCACATGACAAACATATTAAGGCAGAATGCATAAGTTTGAAACGGTTTTAAATTAAGTCAGTGTTTCTTCTAAAAAGCAATATAATACTTAATAAATGTCAGCCCTGTGATGACCTGGCGACTTGTCCAGGGTGTACCCCACCTTTCATCCGTAGTCAGCTGGGATAGGCTCCAGCTTGCCTGTGACCCTGTAGAACAGGATAAAGTGGCTAGAGATAATGAGATGAGAATACTTAATAAAGAGCTTTATAATACATTTTCCAAAGGTGGAAGTGGCCAGTAACTTTCATAATCTGAACAGTACTGCTATTGTGTTTATTCTGACTTATTGCTTATATTAACTAATTTCAGTCACTTTTAGAAAATAATGTTCATAATTCCTGTTACCTAAATACTACATAAAAAGTACATCACTGAGTATATTACAAAGTGATGCTCAAATTTACTTACATTTGTTTTATTTCATGAAGCAGGAAATCAAACCAACAGCTCCAACGATGCCCAACAAAACTCCAGCAACAATCCCAGCTGTATCTCTTGCAGACAGTGACTCTCCACCTCCACCCACAGTCTTTTCTATGAGAATACAATGAAGAAGCAGAAGAAGACTGTCACATTTGTCACACTCAAGCACAGTGAAATTCGTCCTCTACATTTAACTCATTTGAAGCAGTGAACACAAGCATGCATGCACACACACAAGTGAGCAGTGAGCCCACACATACCCAGAGCAGTAGGCAGCTATACTACTACATGAATTCAAAAACTAAAGTACAGTAAAACCTACTAAGTACAGTGATGCTGAAGGGTTCAGACGTGGAGTATCTTAGGCTCTGTTTGTTATGTGCGATGCAGGTGTAACTGCCACTCTGAATGTTGTTCAGTCTGAGCTCTTGGCCCATTTCACCAAGCTCTCTTCCATTCACAGCCCACTGAAACTCAGCAGCAGGGCTGGACTCAGCTGAGCAGGTCAGTTTGACATTTGACCCAGAGCTGTAGAAGTGTCCCACTGGATCTGCATCAACAACAACATTTTCTGGACCATCTGCAACGGAACAGTCCATATTTAAATCAGCTTCATAGAAAACCAGATATATCATGTACGTTTATTAGATAAATTTCATGACTGTCAACAAGACCCATGATATGAAATAACTCACAGTAAATAGTGAGGCTCAATGGAGGACTCCTTTTCTTGCTGAAGGTGTTGGATGCTTCACATTGGTATGGGCCTGTGTCACCTCTGATCACACTGGTGATGGTCAGACTGTTGTTGTTGTCTGTTAGCTGAACTCGCCCCCCTGCTGTTACCTCAGAGCTGCCATTCAGCCAAATAAATGAAAGCAAGGAGCCAGACGCAGAGCAGACGATGTTCACAGTGCTGTTGAATTCAATCAGCTCTGTGTTACTTGGTACTATTGTAACGCTGGAGATGGGAACTGGAAGTTTAAAAGTAATACAGGGATCAGGTTGGCACCAGTATAAATAAGATTTGAGGACTAAATTATCAAAACATAAAAGTGTATTCTCTGTACTAACACTATTATTATCTAAAATCATAAGAGCTAATCACTGTTTCTTTGTTTCGGCCATACTGACAGAAAAAAAAAATGCAGAGTAAAAATTAGCTATGACGGGCGGCACGGTGGTGTAGTGGTTAGCACTGTCACCTCACAGCAAGAAGGTCCTGGGTTCGAGCCCTGGGGCCGGCGAGGGCCTTTCTGTGTGGAGTTTGCATGTTCTCCCCGTGTCCGCGTGGGTTTCCTCCGGGTGCTCCGGTTTCCCCCACAGTCCAAAGACATGCAGGTCAGGTTAACTGGTGACTCTAAATTGACCGTAGGTGTGAATGTGAGTGTGAATGGTTGTCTGTGTCTATATGTCAGCCCTGTGATGACCTGGCGACTTGTCCAGGGTGTACCCTGCCTTTCGCCCATAGTCAGCTGGGATAGGCTCCAGCTTGCCTGCGACCCTGTAGAAGGATAAAGCGGCTAGAGATAATGAGGTGAGATGAGAATTAGCTATGACTAAAATGAGGAAAGTACTTCTTGCCAACTTATTTTTGGTCCAATAAATCTGCTATTACACGTTTATAATGTGGGCGCCAGCCACCGATCTTAAGGCCCCCGGCATGGAGCTCTCAAAAGAGGACATTTTGCTGTAATAAGGCAGCAGAAGTTAAACTGAAACAAGCAGGGGGGACAATAACAACTATTCAAGCCCAGTCGTCGTGTAGCATTGTCAGGGTACGAAGTAGGAGGCGGATACGTGCAGAATGATATTTATTAATAAAGTGTGTTAAAAAAAAATCTCATGAACGATAAGACAAGCAAAAAAAAAAAAAAAAAAAGGCTTTCACAGGCCCAGTAAGCCTCATTAATGCACAACTGCCATGGCCTGATATTCCGCACTATACGCGCCACTAAGCAATCCTTATATAGGTGCGCATATGCTTCTCAATCATGTGCAGGTGTGCGTCGTTAACGGCGCGCGTGCGAGAGGTCACTCGACGCGTGCGCATTCCGGACTGCGCCAGAGAGTTCTTCAGGTGAGCGCGCCGGACTGACAAGCGGATTATTTACACAAAGATCATTACAGAAATCTCATCTCATTCTCATCTCATTATCTCTAGCCGCTTTATCCTTCTACAGGGTTGCAGGCAAGCTGGAGCCTATCCCAGCTGACTACGGGCGAAAGGCGGGGTACACCCTGGACAAGTCGCCAGGTCATCACAGGGCTGACACATAGACACAGACAACCATTCACACTCACATTCACACCTACGGTCAATTTAGAGTCACCAGTTAACCTAACCTGCATGTCTTTGGACTGTGGGGGAACCAGAGCACCCGGAGGAAACCCACGCGGACACGGGGAGAACATGCAAACTCCTCATTACAGAAATATGCTAGCAAAAATGGTTCTACACACTGTAGTTCCTGTATTTTGTATAGTTCAATATTTTACGATAAAATTAATATTTTGAATGTGAGACATCTAATGCAAGATTAATATGATAAAAATGCTTTACAATTTGAAAGATGTGTATTCAGATTCAGCTGTGAAGATGTAATGCAGTAGAAATCTGTGTACTTTTAATCCTTACACCCCTGTACAAAACCAGATTATAGTTAACTATTAGCTGTAAAAACTTTTCCTTGTATTTACAAAAAGGAGGACTAAAAGATTAAAGGGGGAAAAACTCTTAGTCGAGTTGTGTTAAAAAGATTTTTTTTTAAAATACACTCACCAAACACCTGTAGTGAGGTGGCATCTGTGAACCGAGCTTTAAGAGTTTCTACACCCAGAGAATATTCTCCAGTATCATTCTCAGCCAGGTTCCTGAGCTCCAGAGCTAAAGTGTTGCTGTTCAGACTGACTCTGTCTCTGTACGGTGGCTGTACTGTAATTCCATCAGGAGGTCCAGCAAGAATGGTGCTCATATTAAACTTCCATCTGATGTAGTCGTGTGGTGGATCAGGAATATGGATTGGGGTAATCACTACATTCTCCCCAACCGCTTTATCCATTTTCTCAGGTAATAACAGATGTTGGGCAAAACATGCTCCTGTGGGAAGAAAACGATATGCTAAACCACCAGAGTTTACTGTACAGTATAAGATATAACCAGAAAAAGCTTAACCATGGTTAATTACACAGTACTGTAATCAGATGCAGGCTTCAAGTCACTATATATATATATATATATATATATATATATATATATATATATATATATATATATATAAGAAAGAAAGCCCCTCTGAGGCTGTAGAAGAGAAATTGTATCATAAATATACGAATAATATATAGTTCACCTGTCCATGTCAGCAGAAGCAGAGTGCAGCACACAGCGTGTAAATCCATCAGGAGAGATCCGGAGCTCCAGCGCTGCTTCTCAGTAAGAGTCTGTACAGAGGGATCGGTGCTGATTAATCCCCCGCTGTGACGCCAAATAAACCGATTAGTTAGAACGCAAACCTCCGGAGAAGTGAGCAAAATCAACAGGCGAGACAGCGGGTCTGTAATAAGTGTCATTAAAATACACATGCAGGAGTGAACAGTCTACAGGGAACCTATCAGAGTAATCCTCCACCCATTTCTCCCAGACCGTCAGTCAGGTTCCGCCTTTATCATAGCAGTCAGGTGATGAGTTTATTCCCACTCACTAATCAACAAGATATAAGCATCCATTTATTCTAATTGTAATATACATCATATACAATGGACAGCAACAGCAATAATAATAAAAATAATAATCAAATGAAGCAGGGGCGATTCTAGCATCTGATCTTTGGGGGTGCTTAGCCCCCAGAGCTGACAGAGGCACCTGGCTTGAACGACAGTGTTTCCACGTTTATTCCGCATTTAGACAAGAAGACTAGACTTATGCAATGTTTTAACAGAAGCTGACCCGATAAACTATGATATCTACACATTTACGACCACTGACACAAATATTTACGTTATATTTTTAACTAAACAAGACCTACTACTGCATTTGTAATGTTGGAGCTATTCATTTTGAACAGTGGTAATTGTTAATTAATGTGTTATTGTGTATTGTGTAATAATAGTGTGTATTATTATGATTTTACATTAGTTTACATTAGTTTATATTTTTTGTTATATTTGTTATATTTTGGTCGTGTTCTTTTGATAGTCATTTGTTTAATTGTTTGCTTCGTGCATGTACGTTTCAGTGTCTGTTTTGATTAATTTGCGAATTATTATGATGTTATTTATGATAAATATATAAATATAAATATATAAATATATAAATGATAAGCAAACGTAAACGCTATGTTACATTAAATAAAATTGACTAACACACGGTGGTCTAGCACCGTAGCACTTGTAAAGCTCTGCACAAAAGTATTTATCATCGCGATATGGATGATAAATGTCGTTTTTATCATTCTGTTCATAGACCAGGGAACATCGATATTGCATTATGCATATTATTGTGTTGTGTTTAACAACTGTAATTCCAGTCCGTACCTTCACATCTCGCTATGCCAGTAATACTCAGGTGCTATTTCGAGTTCCTCATCGGCGTGGAATCCAGTTAAAAAAAACACCATGCCGTAGCAAGCACTCGCGCGGACAGGCAACCCAATCAGAGGGGACGCAAGGAGGAGAGGGATTTTACTGCTCATAGAACTATCACGTAACAGGTGAATTCAAGAACACACACACGCCCGCGCACACATTCACTGCGCAGTGCGCAAGGGCACTTATTTCTGAAAATTACGTCCAAAAGCAGTGTTTTTGAGGGTGCTGAGCTAGGGGGTGCTGAGCTCGTTTTTGGGGGTGCTTGAGCACCCCCAAAAATAGGCTAAACACGCCCCTGAAATGAAGCATGTAGATAAAGATACTGAAGCTTGTGGAAATGACGGATGTAAGTGCAGAAGTAATCAGTATAATAATAACAGTACAGTTTGTTTACAAAGTGCACAAACACATACAAAGGCAAACAGTCCAAGACGGCAGGCTAAGTCCAAATCGTAAAACAGACAATCGGAGGCAAATTGAGAACAGGAACTCAAGCCCATTGATAGAAAGGCTCGGTAATCAGAGCATTTTTTAACAAGATATAAGCATCCATTTATTCTAATTGTAATATACATCATATACAATAGAAAGCAGCAGCAGCAGCAACAACAACAATAATAATAATAATAATAATAATATTATTATTATTCATTAACTGACTTGATTATATGAGCAGATATTATATAATAGCCTACTGCATGTCTTCTCTTGTTATAACAGCAAAAATCAAATCACTGACCCAGTTGTCTGTACTTGATAAGTGACAAAACACTAAAAACACCACAGATAAATATACTAAAGACACATCAACCGACATGAACATGCAAGTTCAAATGCAAATACACCATGACGCGGTTTGTGACAGCAGCTCAATGCAAAATGTTAAAGCTGATTGGCATATTGTGGTCACATTGTTTGCAGTTATCTCTGATAATTACTGAGGATGAGATTCTGCTTTGACACCAATTTTATGGAAGTGAAAATCCCAGGAGGGTCTCCCCCCCCATAAGCTTTGTTTGTTTGTTTGTTTGTTTGTTTGTTTGTTTGTTTGTTTGTTTTTGCAGATGAACTTAAATTGGACTGGGTGAAGTAAAATAATCCAAAAATGGATAGAGCAGAGTGGGGGAAAAAGCCCCCCTTAAGGAAAATTCAGTTTTTCTCCAAGTTGAAATGAACCATGTGTTTAGTTTTAATCATAGTTTTTGACAACAGTGACATGAACAATAATGCCACCTAAAGTTTGCCTAAAGTTAATACTTATTTTTTTTTTTTAAACAAAAACAAACATTGTGCCAAGGGGGCCTCCCCCCCCCCAGTGGGGTAAAAGGCCCCCTGAGGTGGGGCAATAGGCCCCCTCACTCAAAAAAAGCTGTTTGGAGAGCAAAAGTGTTTACTTAAGCCTATAATGTGAAAGAAACAAGAAAATATCCCTGTATTAATGAATAGATGCATTATTTTATTATATTTCGCATTTTAATTTCAATTTTTTTTTAATTTCAATTATTTTTAATATTAAGTTCAAATTACTTGCTTTACTCAACCAGGTAAGCAAGATGTTATTAAAAACTATGTATCTGCTTTTCAGAAATGTATGAAATACAGTAATTATGATAAAAGGAAACGATGCCCCCTGGGGGCCATTTACCCCGCCATTAAGGGGGCGTTTTACCCCACAGACTACACTTTTACAAAAAAAGGTCTTACTTTCAAAATGTGATTCAACTTTTTATACCTAATGTATTTTTTTAACGTACTGACTTGTCTACTCATACCACATATACAGCTGTGATATCTGACGAAATAGAAGCTATCTAAATACAGTTTTACTGATGTCTGAAAATTATATCACTTACCATGAAATTTGATTTCTCTCCGCTGCGTTGCTGATATGCGATCCACAGTGTATATTTGTATATCCCCGTTGTCAGACCAGTCCATAGCAACAATAGAAATGTAACTTTGCGCCATCTGGTGGTTATTTTGGGTAAAACAGGCCGGGGGCGTATTACCCCACGGGGGCTTTTTCCCCCACTCTACTCTATGCATTTGGCTTGAGCCAAGGAATCTGAATTTTAGCGGAGCTTTGCCCATGCGAGCGGAGCCCAGAGTGTGGATACATAAAGAAACCGATCGAGTTGTTTTCTGATGGTTTCGGTCCTGTGCCTGCCTGCCACCATACCAGCGTTAGTAATTACCAGTCCTACACACCGCCTAGTGGCCAGTAATTACCAGTCCTACACACCACCTAGTGGCCAGTGTTAGTAATTACCAGTCCTAAACACCGCCGAGTGGACATTCTCATCTCATTATCTCTAGCCACTTTTATCCTGTTCTACAGGGTCGCAGACAAGCTGGAGCCTATCCCAGCTGATTACGGGTGAAAGGCAGGGTACACCCTGGACAAGTCACCAGGTCATCACAGGGCTGACACATAGACACAGACAACCATTCACACTCACATTCACACCTACGGTCAATTTAGAGTCACCAGTTAACCTGACCTGCATGTCTTTGGACTGTGGGGGAACCGGAGCACCCGGAGGAAACCCACGCGGACACGGGAACATGCAAACTCCGTACAGAAAGGCCCTCGCTGGCCATGGGGCTCAAACCCGGACCTTCTTGCTGTGAGGTGACAGCGCTAACCACTACACCACTGTGCCACCCCGAGTGGACATTGTTCTAGTAATTAACAGTCATACACACCACCTAGTGGCCAGTGATAGTAATTATCAGTCATACACACCGCCTAGTGGCCAGTGTTAGTAATTACCAGTCATACACACTGCCTAGTGGCCTCTGTTAGCGGAGCTCTGGCCCGCGCAAGCGGAGCCCCATAGGCATAGAGTGTGGATACATAAAGAAACCCATCGAGTTGTTTTCTGATGGTCTTGGTCCTGTGCATGCCTGCCACCATAGGAAACCCAACAACTAGTGAAGTGAGTAGTAAAGTGTGAAGTTGAGTAGCATTCGGGATAGTATAGTAGTGAGTAACTTGTCGCTGTTGTCACCCAACGTTGCCGTGTGTCATGTACTCGCGTGTCTGCCATCACAGGCAACCAGTCGGGAAAACATGGTGGGAAAATCTCCATGCACGACGCACATGCGTCATGCCTGAATTTTTAGTTTTAATTTTTTTTGGCAATTCTTGATTAAAAAAACCCCAACAACTCATTCTTCTTCATTCTACTTTTTGCATAAAAGTCGATAAAATATACACTTCATTTCCTTTTTTTAAATCATAATGTAAATTGTGGCGGCACGGTGGTGTAGTGGTTAGCGCTGTCGCCTCACAGCAAGAAGGTCCGGGTTCAAGCCCCGTGGCCAGCGAGGGCCTTTCTGTACGGAGTTTGCATGTTCTCCCCGTGTCCATGTGGGTTTCCTCCGGGTGCTCCGGTTTCCCCCACAGTCCAAAGACATGCAGGTTAGGCTAACTGGTGGCTCTAAATTGACCGTAGATGTGAGTGTGAATGGTTGTCTGTGTCTATGTGTCAGCCCTGTGATGACCTGGTGACTTGTCCAGGGTGTACCCCGCCTTTCGCCCGTAGTCAGTTGGGATAGGCTCCAGCTTGCCTGCGACCCTGTAGAACAGGATAAAGCAGCTAGAGATAATGAGATGAGATGAGATAATGTAAATTGTACATGTTGTAAAAAAAAAAGGTTGATAACGAAAAAGAAAACCAAAGAATTGCAAGAAGAAGTTGACAGGAGAGCAAAAAGAAAGAAAATGAGAGGAGAAAAAGCGATAGGAAACGGTCAAGTCCAGCTTGTCAGAGGAAGATAGAGAGAACAAGAAAGAAAAAGAGAGAAAGAAGAAGAAACATGTCAGAAGAGGAGAGGAAGAGAAGGCGAGACAAAGAAAAGGAAAGATGAAGGAACATGTCAGAAGAGGAGAGGGAGACAAGGTAAGAAAAAGAGAGGGAAAGATGGAGAAACATGTCAGAGGAAGAAAGGGAGAGAAGGCAAGTAGCAAAAAAGAGAGTGAGAAAGAAGGAGAAACCAATGTGAGGTGGCTAGTGCAACAAATTGTTGTCTACTCAAGCGAACAGCTGCTGATAGCGGAGCTCCCACAGGCATAGAGTGTGCATACATAAAGAGACCCATCGAGTTGTTTTCTGATGGTTTCAGTCCTGTGTGTGCATGCCTGCCACCACACACTGTAAAAAAAGAATAGTTGAGAATACTTGAAATTTCAAGGCAACAGTCTGCATTAAGAATTTTATGTTTTGCCAATGATGTGCCCATGATAATCCAAATTATGATAAAACTGTTATCTTTATTAAGAATTCTTAATTAAGTCAATTTTCAGTTCCTCATTCTGCCAACATAGATTTCTCTTTTTGCTGAACAGTGGCATTCACAGTAGTACAAAAAGGCAATTGAGGTTATCAGACTTTTTTGGGGGGCTTTTTTCACCTTTATTTGGATAGGACAGTGTAGAGACAGAAAATGAGCGGGACGGGGAGGGATTGGGAAACGACCTTAGGTCGGAATCGAACCTGGGTCCCTGGATTTATGGTATGGCACCTTATCCACCTGAGCCACACCCACAACGTGGGTTTTAAAAATTTTTGTAATTGTGTAGAACAATGAAAAAAGGCATGTATAGTAGTGTGATAACCTCGGGGGCGTCGTGGCTCAGGTGGATAAGGCGCCATACCATAAATCTGGGGACCCGGGTTTGGTTCTGACCTGAGGTCATTTCCCGATTTCTCCCCGTCTCTCTCTCTCCCACTCATTTCCTGTCTCTACGCTGTCCTATCCAAATAGAGGTGAAAAAAGCCCCAAAAAAATCTAAAAAAAAAAATTGTGATTGCCTTTTTGCACTACTGTGAATGCCACTGTTCAGCAAAAAGAGAAATCTATGTTGGCAGAATGAGGAATTGAAAATTGACTTGATTAAGAATTCTTAATAAAGATAACAGTTTTATCATAGTTTGGATTATCATGGGCACATCGTTGGCAAAACATAAAATTCTTAATGCAGACGGTTGCCTTGAAATTTCAAGTATTCTCAACTATTTTTTTTTACAGTGCAGGAAACCCAACAACTAGTGAAGTGAGTAGTTAAGTGTGAAGTAGAGTAGTATTCAGGACAGTATAGTAGTGAGTAACTTGTTGCTGTTGTCACCTGAAGTTTTGTACAACATAAGGAAACAGTATTGTAACTATAACGGTAAATAAATAAAACAATAGAGGCTGGCTATGATATAAGAAAATTCTACAACCCAGAAACAGATGGGAGCTCTGCTTTTAGGCAGTGCCTAAATCTATATATTAGTTTAGAAATGAGTAGAACTATGTATTGCGATGACCTGGCGACTTGTCCAGGGTGTACTCCGCCTCTTGCCCATAGTCAGCTGGGATAGGCTCCAGCTTGCCTGCGACCCTATAGAACAGGATAAGCAGCTACAGATAATGGATGGATGGATAGAACTACGGTATGTGCATGAATTTTGTCTGCCAGAGGGTGCAGAGATGGACATGTCATTTAAGGTTCATGAAAATACTTCGGTGTAACCCTGCCACATTTTAAACTTAAATACACTGCCTATGGATGCCCACACCACAAACTATATGCATACATACATACATACACAGTAACAGTCAAAAGTTTGGACACCCCTACTTATTCATAAGTGTTGCTGTATTTTAACTATTTTCTACATTGTAGAACAATACTGAAGACATCAAAATTATGAAATAACACATGGAACATATATGGAATTATGTGGTTAACAAAAAGTGTTTGAAAAAAACAAAGCATGTTTCATATTTTAGATTCTTCAAAATAGCCACCATTTACCTTGATGATGCTTTACACACTATTGGCATTATCTTAACCAGCTTCATGAGATAGTCACCTGGAATGCTTTTCAGTTAACAGGTATGTCTTGTCAAAAGTTAATTAGTGCAATTTCTTGTCTTCTTAATGCATTTGAGCTCAAACAGTAAACAGTAAATAATAAAAATGCAGTAAATAGCCCTATTCCACAACTGCAATAATCAATATTACATCAAGAACCACTCAACTAAGTAAAGAGAAACGACATCCATCATTACTTTCAGAGATTAAGTGTCTTTTAATTAATAAAAATAAAGAAAAGAACATTGAATGAGAAGGTGTGTCCAAACTTTTGACTGTTGATTGAAACCACACAGAGAGAGAGAGAGAGTTATGTATTGTGTGTAATATAGAATACAACACTGCAGCGCCACCATCAGTCTGGTCAGGCTCATGTCTCTGCAGTTTACAGTCTTGGTGCTGAAGTTGTGACCTAAAGTTGTCCCTTAAAAATTCATCTCAGTGTCTCACTGTGTGACTGACTCCAGTTATTGGCTTCGTTTGGAGAAGTTCACTGATTTGTCTCTTGATAATAGTCACTGTGAGGCACTGAAGCGGCCCAAAGGAGAAAAAAAAACACCACATAGAAGAACATTTTTGAAAGGATGTGTTTTCTAGGGCTGCATCAACTAATCATTAAAATCGATAGTCAAATAAATAGTTGACAACAAGTTTCCTTATCGATTAGTTGAACTGTGTTATGAAGCACTGCAGTTACGCCATCTATACTTCGGAGAAAATTTTTTCCACATATTTAAATGAGAGGGGTCAATTACACGTCACGTTGCCTTATCAACTATGCATGTGTGTGTGTGTGTGTGTGTGTGTGTCAGATTCCCAGAGTCTTGGTTTCTTCAGCTCAGCATACTGAAATGACAAAATAAAAATAATATTTAGGCAGAAATAAGTGATTATTAGTGCAAATGGCACCACAGAATATTGGTTTGCAAATCTCAACAACAACCTCTTTCATCAAAGGCTAGCTGAATCTTCCTGTGACCAGAGGCATCCCACCGTCTAAGGACTTTCTCCTGGTCCACTTCCACTTTCTGATGCACATGCATCATTGCTAGGCCTGTCAATCTGTCATTGGACACATGACCGTAGCCAGCTATGAGGCCACCGAGGTCCGGACCTCGGTCATTTTTAAGAGCTGAAAATACATTTGTATGCTAAATATTCAGCTGGATAAAAAAAATAAAGAATAACATTAAAATGTCTCTGTAAAAGTGCATTGTTAATTATGTTAAACGTTGACTCTGTCTTCTGTGTCTGTTTCGTGTGTGTGGCTCTGAGACCAAGAACACAAAAATGAATGAGTGCGTGAATCGGGGGGGAACGCAGTGCAGCAGACACGTTTTTTTCATGGTAACCATCAGCACACTTTCATGAAGCTGTTAAATTTACATTTTCAAAGCAGCACAGTTGTAGCCTACCTTGTTTGTGATTTTAAAAATAAATCATTCGATAAGCCAAAGCAATAGAGAGGAAAGTTTCAACTTATGTTTGCCTTGGATAACTTTGCCTTGTGATATTAGAGAGGGTAAGAGGATCTTGGTGGGATTGGGTCCTCTGCGTCTGTATCTTGCGTGCGTGGGAGAGCAAGAACAGAAAAAACAACAAGAAGATAGGGCAGGCTATGAGAGTGTGTAACCCCCAAAAGAACGCAGTTCTAGACACTGCGAGCGCTCATTCTAGAGCGTGTGCATGGTAACCATCAGCGCACTTCCATAAAGCTGTTAAAATTTAGCCTACAGGTTTTTGAAGCATACAGTTTTGTTTGTGAACTTTAATAAATCATTCGGTAAGTCAAAGCAATATTTGTAAGAAGGATTCTGACTTGATTTTGCTGTGGTGTAAAGATAAAAGGCTGACAGGGACACATGTAGAAATGATCTGGACATGGCTCTGGTCTTGTAGTAAAGGTTGAGATTTTTATTTAAATAGGCTATAGGCCTCGATTTGGATAACTAGTGTTTTACAAAGCTAGCCTCCACAACGTCAGACAGCACTTACTGAATTAAAGATTATTATATGGTCATTAAAAATAGTGTCCAAACATTTCAAAGGAGAATTTAGATTGGTTATTAATAAAGATATAGCCAAGTGTCTTTGCTTGTTATATCAAATCAGGAATATCATTTGTGAACCAAGTCTCTGTAAAAGCCATAACGCCAGACTCACGGTACTCGTAGCATGCTCCCACATGTTGACGCAGGTCATCCAGCTTGTTTTTGAGGGAACGAGGATTGCATAGGAGCATAGGCGGCAACGGTAGCTTGGTGGCTGACCGAATATGCCGCCTAATGCCGCCTCTCCTACCTCTCTTCCTGACCCTAGCCTGCTGGTGTTTCTCCCCCCAATGCCGTCGCAATTCTCCGGGAACATCCCGCAGGAGATCAGGCGCCAGTGATATTCCACTGTTCTGTAGTCCTAGTAATTCCACACAGCTGTACGTTCTCAGGCTGCTGTTGTTGCTAGGGCCTACCGCCAAACATTGCGTGGCTAGACCAGACAGGATCAGCCACGCCAATGCGATTGCCTCCATTCTCCGCAAATTTCCACCACATACACGCAAAATAAGCCACAGGGCATAAGAAATGACATCCAATAAATCTGCGCTATTAGTCCATTGAAGAAAGACATAAAATGGAAAAACAACAGACAAACAAAAGACGCGCAACTGTAGCCCTTCTCCATGTCGCCAGCAGAGCAGCGCCATCTTGGTCTGCATTGCATTCACATTGCTCACGAGGCTTCTTGACAACCAACTCTTTGTAAAAGCAGAGAAGTGTGAATTTCATGTAACTCGAATTTCTTTCCTTGGGTACATCATCAGTGCTGAAGGAGTAAGCATGGATGCCAACCAGGTCACGGCAGTCACTTCCTGGCCTACACCCACCCAGTCAAGGAGCTGCAATGTTTCCTGGAGTTTGTGAACTTCTATCACAGATTCATAAAAGGCTTTAGTGCCATCGCAGCTCCTCTCACCTCCTTACTGAAAAAGGGACCCAGATGCCTACAGTGGAACCAATCTGCAGAGGAAGCTTTCGAACATTTCAAGGATGTTCACCTCAGCACCTATCCTCTGACACCCTGATCCAAACCAAGCCCTTCAGTGGAGAAGTGGATGCTTCAGAGACTGTAGTAGGATGGGTATTGTCCCAGAGCTTTGGGGAAAAACCTAAGCTGCACCCCATAGCCTTCTTCTCCAAAATATGTCACTGGCAGAACAGAATTATGACATCGGCAACAGAGAACTTCTTGCTATCAAGCTGGCCCTAGTGTTTTTTGTAGCTTTTTTTTTCATGAAGAGGAAAGAATGTACAACCCATTATAACTGCTCAGAATGAAGATATTACAAAAGAGGAAGATCGAAAGAAGAAACATGTAAAAGAGTGGGAATTTGTACATGATACAAATCAAGAAGATTCAGAGGTGAAACAGGTGCAGAAAAAGGAAGATGCAACACACATGGAGGCCCAACAACATACAAGAATTCATTCAAAAATTCTTTCAACAGAGTCTTCCAGCACCACTTTTTTTGTCCATCCCTCGCACTGCCTAGACAGAACTTAGGCAAAAAACAAACACAGAAAAGGATCACTTCAAGGGACTGCAGTGGACTAACAGTATTTCAGTGGTTAATCGTACAATCCATCCACAATCTTAAAGCACACGTGTCTTTCAAAGGTTAGATTATACTGTAGTTCATAGCAAAACAGAGCTACAAAGATGACTTGACAGAGCTGATAATTAAAAAAGTAAATCAGCAACTTCAAACCATGCTTCCTTCAAAACATCATAAAACTTAAAGAATCAATAGTAGAGTCCAGTTGCAGAGATATAGCACCATCAGCAGGTGTTCTTAAATACATTTTGTGGAGACAAAGAAGGATGGCGAGGAAACATGAAACAATCAGTCTCCAGATGATGGCAAAGGAAAAAAATAGATGAACCTGATGAAGTACTTCAGAAAGTCTTCCTCCATCCAAAGGGTGTGATGCTTTGGTCCAAGAGAAGCACTGACATCTTCCACGAGTGATCTTAAGAGGACATAATAAACCTAGATGCAACAGGAAGTATTCACAAGCAATCTAAAAACAGCACAGGTCCTTTTTATGTGTAGCTGGTGATGAGAAACACTAATAAGGGTCCCTCTCCTTTTCGTGTTGCTACATACATGACATGTGACCATACAACTGACTCCATTATTTTTTTTTCTTTGTGCTTTTCAGACTGACCATGCTGAACAATATGGACATAGAAACATCTGTCCACTCATGGTCAAATGTGATGGCTCTATGGTGCTTATGCAGGCCATATCACTAATGAGTGTCATTTGTACGATACTGTATAACTATGTATAGGGCAGTGGGCATGTGCCATCCTTGACCACCATGCAATGGAGTACTAAGGCATCTCCTTCCCTCCACTAGCCTAGGGTGGTGCCTTGAGCAAGCACTAGCAACCCCTCGCTCCCCCTAGTCAGGGTTACAACCAAAGACTGGACTCTGCAGACTGCACGGAGGAGACCACCACCTGGTGGTTCAATGAGCAGGAAGGTGGATCCAGCAAAGTGTTTGGGGAGTGCTATCAGGGCACAGTGTAACACATAGAACACTGTTGGCCATCCACTGCATCCCAACCTCGCTCCAGCTGTCTGGATTTTGTCTTGCCCCTGGACCCAGTTAGATCGGGACGAGAGAGTGAGGCTAATAGCTGTGCAACTCTCCCTCATTCTAATCCAAGTCACATGTAAGTCATGACTTCAAATTCAAGTCCTGTGGCAATGGGCAAATGTTGAAGCAGCAGGTGCAGAAACACTGGAAGCTGTAGTTATGAACCTACACATAGGCGGCCCAGGGCATAGGGTCACTCTCTGCTGGAATGAAGCAGCAGCAGAGTTTGGCAGCCCCCTGGCTGTCTGAGCAGTCTTGTTTAGGATTCGGTCTGCTTACCTCCATGGAGGAAGGGGCTAGAAAAGTGCCCCAAACATAGCCTGCTTCACTTCACCCTGGTCAGCACACTGCAGGTGGTGGGGATCCCACTCAGCAATCAAAATACAACAAATAAAAAAATTAATAAGATGGTGAAAGTCCTCAACATTGGCAAGTGGAATGTGCGCACTCTACTGGATAACATCAAAGCAGACAGGCCGGAGAGAAGAACTGCACTCATCGCCAGGGAACTAGCTTGTTAAAATGTGGACATAGCTGCCCTCAGCAAAACATGTGTAGTGGACAAGGGCCAGCTCATGGAGTGATGTGGTGGTTATACCTTCTCTTAGAGTGGTTGTAGTAGCACTGAATGGCAAGAGGCAAGTGATGGATTCATTGTAAAGTTCCATCTCGCCCAGAAACTTACCAAACTCCTGGAGGTCATCAACCCTGAGGTCATCGCCCAATGACAGTTCAGCTCCCACTGGGAGGCAAGAAGAACGCAACATTGATTAGTGCTTATGCTCCCATAATAGATGAAATGCATCACCAAGGCCCAGAAGAAACGAGCTGTGCAGAAGGCTTGAACTATCGCTAACCTCACTACAGCACCTACCCGTGCGTGCCCAATATGTGGGCGTACCTTCAAAGCCCAGACTGGCCTCCTTAGTCACCTCTGGACCCACAACCTCCACACACCAAATTGAAGTCATGGTCATCTTCGACCCCAAAGGATGAACATCATCATCACGATGTAACTGTATGTACAGTGGTATGCAAAAGTTTGGGCACCCCTGGTCAAAATTGCTGTTACTGTGAACAGTTAAACAAGTTGAAGATGAAATGATCTCCAAAAGGCATTAAGTTAAAGATGACTCATTCCCTTTATATTTTAAACAAAAACTATTTTTTATTTTCATCTTTTACATTTTCAAAATGACAAAAAAGGAAAAGGGCCCGAAGCAAAAGTTTGGGCGCCCTGCATGGTTAGTACCTAGTAACACCCCCTTTGGCAAGTATCACAGCTTGTAAACACTTTTTGTAGCCAGCTAATAATCTTTCAGTTCTTACCTGGGGGATTTTCACACATTCGTCCTTACAAAAGGCTTCCAGTTCTACAAATTTCTTGGGCTGTCTTGCATGCACTGTTCTTTTTTTTTATCATGAACATTTTTATTGAAGTATAACACACAAATAATACAGACTGGGAGAGATCAGTTCACTCAATCAGGGAGCCCTCAAGGCTAGAACTTTACTCCCTAAGTTTTGGTACATGAGTTAAGTACAAAAACAAAGACAAAACAAATGAAACAACCAACAAAACGAACAAAAGCATAAACCACCACACTGATACTTCACAATAGATAAGCATAATAAATCATTGACAGCACAGCATTGTCAAGGCAACCATCAACTTATAGACAGCCAGTCAGTAAAAGGGCTCCAAGTAAACATATATTGATCCAGTTTGTCCAGTAAAGAGTATGCCACCCTCTCATAAGCAGCTAACTGTGCCATTGTTGTAATCCATTCTTCATAAGGAGGTGGGTGTTTTTTCCTCCAATGTCTTAGTAGAATCCGTTTAGCTGTTGTGAGAGCCAAAATAATCCATCTTTTCTCAAAACACAAAAAGTCATTGTCCTGAAGCTCAGTGGTTGATCCCAAGATAGACAGTTTTGCAGAGATTTGGAACTTTTTGTGCAGGACTTCAAATATAATCTGATGGATGTTATTCCACCAATCCTTAAGTGCTGGACATGTCCAGAGTATGTGTAGTATAGAGGCCCCACTCCCGTCACATCTCCAGCAAGAGTCTACTGGTATTAAGTTCCATTTATAAAGTTGTTGTGGCGTCCGGTGCCATCTATGTATTATTTTCAGTTGAATAAACCTGTTACCTATTTCTTTGTACATTGTATTAGTGTTACTTAAACATGACTTCCAATCCTCAGGAGATATGTCTATAGACAAGTCCCCTGCCCAGTGTTTCTTAACCTTGAGCAAAGGGTCACATAATTGTTCCTGTAGTAAACTATTGATCTTAAGAGTAATGCCCCTACGTGAACCTGATCTAATCAGCAGTTCTTCTATTGGACTGCCTGAGGGGTAGGTAAGCGGGCTTCCTAACCACTTAGACAGGGTGCTCTGCATCTGGACATACCTCCAGTATTGATTACATGGTGTTGTATCTATCTACTAATTGATTAAAGCTCAAAAAATGCTTAGTATTATTATCAAATAAATGCAAAATATTGGTTATCCCTGCTTTTTGCCAAATAGTCCAGCTAACTGGTTTGTTTCCAATTAGAATTCTTTTGTTATTTCATAGAGGTGCATGAGGGGATTTGAAAAAGTCCCAGCGGCCTGCTCTATGTAGTTTATGCCACATTAATTTAGTGTTAGCGATCACAGGATTATCGTTCTGTAAAGGTGATTTGGTGCTAAATACAGTGGGGCAAAAAAAGTATTTAGTCAGCCACCAATTGTGCAAGTTCTCCCACTTAAAAAGATGAGAGAGGCCTTTAATTTTCATCATAGGTACACTTCAACTATGAGAGATAGAATGGGGGAAAGAATCCAGGAAATCACATTGTAGGATTTTTAATGAATTAATTGGTAAATTCCTCTGTAAAATAAGTATTTGGTCACCTACAAACAAGCAAGATTTCTGGCTCTCACAGACCTGTAACTTCTTCTTTAAGAGGCTCCTCTGTCCTCCACTCATTACCTGTATTAATGACACCTGTTTGAACTCGTTATCAGTATAAAAGACACCTGTCCACAACCTCAAACAGTCACACTCCAAACTCCACTATGGCCAAGACCAAAGAGCTGTCAAAGGACACCAGAAACAAAATTGTAGACCTGCACCAGGCTGGAAAGACTGAATCTGCAATAGGTAAGCAGCTTGGTGTGAAGAAATCAACTGTGGGAGCAATTATTAGAAAATGGAAGACATACAAGACCACTGATGATCTCATTCGATCTGGGGCTCCACGCAAGATCTCACCCTGTGGGGTCAAAATGATCACAAGAATGGTGAGCAAAAATCCCAGAACCACACGGGGGGACCTAGTGAATGACCTGCAGAGAGCTGGGACCAAAGTAACAAAGGCTACCATCAGTAACACACTATGCTGCCAGGGACTCAAATCCTGCAGTGCCAGACGTGTCCCCCTGCTTAAGCCAGTACATGTCCAGGCCTGTCTGAAGTTTGCTAGAGAGCATTTGGATGATCCAGAAGAGGATTGGGAGAATGTCATATGGTCAGATGAAACCAAAATAGAACTTTTTGGTAAAAACTCAACTTGTCGTGTTTGGAGGAGAAAGAATGCTGAGTTGCATCCAAAGAACACCATACCTACTGTGAAGCATGGGGGTGGAAACATCATGCTTTGGGGCTGTTTTTCTGCAAAGGGACCAGGACGACTGATCCATGTAAAGGAAAGAATGAATGGGGCCATGTATCGTGAGATTCTGAGTGAAAACCTCCTTCCATCAGCAAGGACATTGAAGATGAAATGTGGCTGGGTCTTTCAGCATGACAATGATCCCAAACACACCGCCTGGGCAATGAAGGAGTGGCTTCGTAAGAAGCATTTCAAGGTCCTGGAGTGGCCTAGCCAGTCTCCAGATCTCAACCCCATAGAAAATCTTTGGAGGGAGTTGAAAGTCCATGTTGCCCGGCGACAGCCCCAAAACATCACTGCTCTAGAGGAGATCTGCATGGAGGAATGGGCCAAAATACCAGCAACAGTGTGTGAAAACCTTGTGAAGACTTACAGAAAACATTTGACCTCTGTCATTGCCAACAAAGGGTATATAACAAAGTATTGAGATGAACTTTTGTTATTGACCAAATACTTATTTTCCACCATAATTTGCGAATAAATTCTTTAAAAATCAGACAATGTGATTTTCTGGATTTTTTTCCCTCATTTTGTCTCTCATAGTTGAGGTATACCTATGATGAAAATTACAGGCCTCTCTCATCTTTTTAAGTGGGAGAACTTGCACAATTGGTGACTGACTACTCTCGAGTTCCAAATAATAGCGCAGTTGGGAATAAGAGTGTAGGGCGGCAAAATGGGCAAAAATTAATAAGAGTGTAGGGTGGAAATAAGCATGCAGGCTGGAAAATTCTCGAGTTTTGAATAATAGTGCAGTTGGGAATAAGAGTATAGGATGGCACATTAGGACAAATATAATAAGCGATAAGCACACTTGTAGTCTAGAAAATTATGCTGAACAGATCTTGGAGACCAAATATCAATTCAGTAATCAGACAAATCATATCATGGCTGTCAAAATTTCTTGTTCGTGTTCTTTTTATCTAAAACAAAAAGAATATCTGGATACTAGTAGAGTACTTTTGCTTGAGAAACTCAAGTATGCAAATTGCTTTAATTTACCTTTATTTAAGGTCTTAAAACATCAAAATTCTAATTTAAAAAT
The DNA here is from genome assembly GCF_027579695.1 of Neoarius graeffei. Taxonomy (NCBI): domain Eukaryota; kingdom Metazoa; phylum Chordata; class Actinopteri; order Siluriformes; family Ariidae; genus Neoarius; species Neoarius graeffei. Next base: position 35,032,561 of record NC_083573.1, on the reverse strand, counting down.
GTCAAAATTCTATTACAGAGGCAGAGGAAGACTTTATTGCACCATTTGAATCCAGCAGGTGAAAGAGCATGAACCGTTAAGTCTTCATCCGATTCTTCAACAATATCACAATTAGAATATGAAGGGATGATCAGCCAATAGATACAAACGCCTCTTAATTCCAATTAATACAATATGACTTAAGGAAAAAGGCTATATCTTAATGCTTTATTACTTCACTTCTGTGTTTAGTCCCAATCAGTGATGTACGGGGGATTTGGAGAAAATTTTTTGACATGACCATGTCAAAAAATTGTCTCCGGATCCCCCGTACATCACTGATTGGGACTATTCTGTGTGCAGATATGCACTACAAAATATATGTACATAGCCAATGGACATACACACTGTTTTTAGTCGGCACACATCATGCCGTTTGAAGAATGTTGCTAGCATAAAATACTTAAAACTAGAAAGTTTACATGTATAGTTGATTAATTGTTGTCACTGCACTCCAGCATGGTTCTATTAATCATGTATAATTCAAATATCTGTGCATTATTGCACTTATTATTTCATAAGATTTTACCACTCCTTTTACAAATTACAATTCATTTAAGAATATCTCTTTTTCAATGATGGTAGTTTGTTATTCACGAATAGTAGTAGTACACAACTTAGTGGAATAATTCTACACAGATGCAGATAACATGTGCACTGGCAGGTTTCAGTTGGTCCAATCCTATCCATATTTTTCTAAAACGTAGCCTTGAAGGTGAAAAATTCCCGGCTTCCAGTGCGTTTGGTTTCAGGGGGGTCGACAACACCATCAACATCACTGGCCAACACCCAAAATGGCTCGCTATCCAGCATCCATCTTGGAGTATTGTTGGCTCCTCTTTCTTTCTGTCTAGCTGGCATGTAATACCTGACCCATGGCCAATTGGTAACCTTAAAATAGAAGAAATGTACTGAGTTACATAACAGATTTTCAACTTTGATTTACAACTTAAATAACTTGATTTATACTTTTCTTTATTTAGCTCATTGTTCATGATGAAGACTAAAATAACTTGGAATTGAACATTCAGATTTATAATTCATTCCTAAATTTCATGTAAAATGTATAACGAAAATACTAGTAATGCATGACAAAAGATGAAGTGGCAGAATCATGGTCATGTCCACTAGTAGGTACCATGGTTCCTTTTCCTTGATTAAATATACTAGGACTAGTCACCACTTGCTCTAGGGAGGGTTTTACCAATGGTGTCTACTGTGGTACTATTCAACTCTGCCTTGAGTATTTTGGGTAAAAAAAATATGCACTATTGACTCGTATTGAGTTCTACTGCTACAGCTACTCTAAATGGCACCTGACTCATGCTACAAGAAACAACAAGAATAACAACAAGAATAACATTTCACATGGTATGGTGTTAATACAACTATAAACAGTTACTGTTAGTTTCTGAAGAAAAATGAAATATGAACATCATGAACATAGTAGACTTGCTTCATCACATGGAAAATGTAATTACTTATAAACTTACAACTGCAGGAAAGCATGTCGAGCCATGGGTGATCTTTAGAAAGGTCCCACTTGTGTAGTGGCTGCAGCACATTTTAATGCCTTGTTATCATAAGATCTTAAAATTTTACTTGTTATACTTACAAACGATATCATGATCTTGAAATTATTCCTGACCTGTCTGGTGAGTTCTGGGGTCTTCTGGTGAGTTCTTTGGTCTTCATGATGCTGTTTGTTCTTCAGTGTTCTCTAACAAACCACTGAGGCCTTCACAGAACAAGTGTATTTATGCTGAGAGTAAATTACACACAGTAAAACTCTAACTAATTAGATGACTTCTGAAGGCAATTGATTGCACTGGATTGTATTTAGAGGTATCAGAGTACAGGGGGCTGAATACTAATGCACACCACATTTTTCAGATTTTTATTTGTTTAAAATTTTGAAGACCATTTATCATTTTCGTTTCATTTCACAATTATGTGCTACTCTGTGTTGGTCTATCACATAAAATCTCAATAAAAAAACTTTTAAGTTCATGGTTATAAGGTGGAAAAATGTGCAAAAGTTCAAGGGGTATGAATACTTTTTCAAGGCACTGTATCTGGTGTGACCCCCTTGTGCAGTAATAACTGCAACTAAACGTTTCCGGTAACTGATGATCAGTCCTGCACACCAGGTTGGAGGAATTTTAGCCCATTCCTCCGTACAGAACAGCTTCAACTCTGGGATGTTGGTGGGTTTCCTCACATGAACTGCTCGCTTCAGGTCCTTCCACAACATTTCGATTGGATTAAGGTCAGGACTTTGACTTGGCCATTCCAAAACATTAACTTTATTCTTCTTTAACCATTCTTTGGTAGAATGACTTGTGTGCTTAGGGTCATTGTCTTGCTGCATGACCCACCTTCTCTTGAGATTCAGTTCATGGACAGATGTCCTGACATTTTCCTTTAGAATCCACTGGTATAATTCAGAATTCATTGTTCCATCAATGATGGCATGCCGTCCTGGACCAGATGTAGCAAAACAGGCCCAAACCATGATCCTACCACCACCATGTTTCATAGATGGGATAAGGTTGCCCCATGAACAAAATGGCGGTGCATACCGGCAGTTTGGCAGGTCCTGCTGAAGTGCACGCAAACAAGCTCGCCAATTACCACCGTAAACCTGGTTTGTGTTATGCTAATAACGTTACACACAAAGCTCATAGAGTGACAGACGTAGTCAAAAGACTTTATGTTTTAAATTATGTGTTTGCATTATTTCTACTATCCGTGCACTGCTGCTACTCTAACCAACAACGGCCTAATGGCGACACTGAGTGCGCTCTCCACTGCAGCTCAACTCTCAGTTCTTGGAGTCTCTACATACTAGTGCATCTCAAAAAATTAGAATACCATGAAAAAGTTCCTTTTTTCATAATTTAATTCAAAAAGGTAAACTTTCATTTCTATATTCATTGCTTGTGAAGTGAAATATTTAAAGCCTTTTTTGTTTTAATTTTGATGATTATGGCTTATAGCTCATGAAAATCAGAAATCCAGTATCTCAAATTATTAGAATATTCCCTAAGATCAATCAAAAAAGGATTTACAATACAGAAATGTCCAACTTCTGAAAAGTATATTCATTTATACACTCAGTACTTGGTTGGGGCTCCTTTACCATGAATTACTGTATCAGTGCGGTGTGGCATGGAGGTGATCAGTCTGTGGCACTGCTGAGGTGTTATTGAAGCCCAGGTTGCTTTGATAGTGGCCTTCAGCGTATCTGTATTTTTGGGTTGGGTGTTTCTCATCTTCCTCTTGACAATACCCCATAGATTCTCTATGGGGTTCAGGTCAGGCAAGTTGGCTGGCCAATCAAACACAGTAATATCATGGTCAGCAAACCATTTGGTAGTAGTTTTGGCACTGTGGGTAGGTGCTAAGTCCTGCTGGAAAAGGAAATCAGCATCTCCAAAAAGCTCATCAGCAGATGGAAGCATGAAGTGCTCTAAAATCTCCTGGTAGATGGCTGTGCTGACTTTGGACTTGATAAAATACAGTGGACCAACACCAGCAGATGACATGGCACCCCAAATCATCACAGACTGTGGAAACTTCACACTGGGCTTCAAACACCTTGGATTCTGTGCCTCTCCACTCTTCCTCCAGACTCTAGAACTGTGATTTCCAAATTAAATGCAAAATGTACTTTCATCCGAAAAGAGGACTTTGGACCACTGAACAACAGTCCATTTCTTTCTCTCCTTAGCCCAGATAAGACACTTCTGACATTGTCTCTGGCTCAGGAGTAGCTTGATATTAGGAATGTGAAAGTTGCATCCCCTTTCTTGAAGATGTCTGTTCGTGATGGGTCTTGATACACTGACACCAGCCTCAGTCCACTCCTTGTGAAGCTCTCCCAAGTTCTTGAATCAACTTTTCTTGGCAATCCTCTCAAGACTGCGGCCATCCCTGTTGCTTGTGCACCTTTTCCAGACACCCTTTTCAGCAATGACCTTTTGTGGCTTACCCTCCTTGTGGAGGGCATCAGTGATCATCTTCTGGACAACAGTCAAGTCAGCAGTCTTCCCCATGATTGTGGTTGTGTGTACTGAACTAGACCAAGAGATACACTGTGTTCATACTGTTTTACTCAAACTCAAAATGAAATATTCTAACATTTTGAGATGTTTTTTTATGCTTTTGTACTGTATGCCATACTGATTAAAATTAAAATAGAAAAATGCTTGAAACATTTTAGTTTATGTGTAATGAGTCTATAATATATAACATTTTCACTTTCTTAAATAACTGATGGAAAATATTGAACTTTTTCATAATATTCTAATTTTTTGAGATGCACTAGTAGTCTATGCAAAACTTTTAAATAATGGCCGAGCAACTCCACCAACTACCGGACTTAAGATCTGAGGGACAGAGAGATTTCATCGACCACACAGAAAAATCATCTACCTGATGGCGATTCTCCTGCTGGCTGGTGATGTCCAGCTGAACCCAGGGCCCCATCGTCTGGCCACTGGAGATTCTCCGGATGCAATTGACTCTCGCCCTACGCTGAGCAGTCGGATGGCCTGCGGGAGATGCTGGCAGCTGCCGGAGGGCGACGATGGCGGGTGGAGTACCCTGGTTGTTCCTCGGTTGGGGAACGGCGTTCCTGATTTGGCGGTTACATCTTCCTTTGCCAGCCCGCAGAGTGCTCTCCCTGTTCTGGATGTCACGGCAGCCCCGGTGGTGGTTTTCCCCCGGGCACAGTGTGAAGAAAGCTCGTGTCCACAGATACCCGGTAGTGGTGAGTTCCAAACTTTGACTGCCCCGCTGTCACTAAGGAATACCAATCAATTCATGAACCTCAATAAACAGACTGTTTCAGGTCAACAATGACAACAGCAAGGCATGAATCCGGCAATTAGGAAACACCAAAGAACAAACTTTTTTCAAACTCTTAATCATGCGAAAATTATTTGGGATCCATGCTCTAAACCTAAAGTATTACTAGGAGGACATTTAAATATTCGAAGTATTGTCTCCAA